>NC_090839.1:72119289-72432956 GCF_028021215.1 Eschrichtius robustus | reverse complement strand
ATTTGAGTTTCAGCAATTCCTTTCACTTTACCTTATTTTCATTCCAAATACATTTTTATTCTAGACTTGCCACAGTCAAATAATGAGTGTCCCCAGTGGCTCTAACCTAGGCCAGTATATGGTAGGATTTAATTTTAGTGGCTTTATAGGTTGATTCTTTGAAACCCAGAAAGAGCCCTGGAAATGGGTGCCAGATAATTTGTCTTCTAGCTGTGCCTCAGCTCTCTACCAGCCTTGGGCAGCTCACTTCTCTGGGCCTCAGCAGCCATCTCTTTAGTGATAGTGTGGGCTGGGCAATCTACTAATGAAACTGCACAACTAGGAAGGGATTTGAACCCAGCCAAAACTCAGATTGGGACTTGAAACCGCGGGCTGGGACTCAAACCCACTGTCTTTTTTTTTTTATCATTATTATTAATTAATTAGTTTATTTATTTTCAGCTGCATTGGGTCTTTGTTGTTACGCACCGGCTTTCTCTAGTTGTGGCGAGCGGGGGCTACTCTTGGTTGCGGTGCGCGGTCTTCTCATTGTGGTAGCTTCTCCTGTTGTAGAGCACGGGCACTAGGTGTGCAGGCTCCAGTAGTTGTGGCATGTGGGTTCAGTAATTGTGGCTTGCGGGCTCCAGAGCACAGGCTCAGTAGTTGTGGCGCACGGGCTTAGTTGCTCCGTGGCACGTGGGATCTTCCCGGACCAGGGCTCGAACCCGTGTCCCCTGCATTGGCAGACGGATTCTTAACCACTGCGCCACCAGGGAAGTCCCAAACCCACTGTCTTTTAATTAAAATCAATCACCTGGTGTCAGGACTTACTGAAGCTCAGGTTCATTATGTCTCAGCACAGAAGGAGTTCAGCAAGAGGCAAAGTCATAGGCAAGAAGTAGATTTATTAATATAGGACGCCTGTGAGGGATACAAGCGCACAGGCAAGGCGGCTCTGCCCCGAGAACTAAGTGGGAAAACAGATTTATTTAGAGAGATATACATTCCAAAGGTAGAATGTCTCAAAAGGTGAGAGCAGTCCTGAAATATGAGGTGGTTAGTTTTTATGGGTTGGGTGATTTCATAGGCTAACGAGTGGGAGGATTATTCCAGCTATTTTGGGGAAGGGGCAGAGATTTCCAGGAATTGGGCCACCACTCACTTTGTGACCTTTTATGGTCAGCCTCTGAACGGTCATGGCACCTGTGGGTGTGTCGTTTAGCTAATGTGTTACAATGAGCGTATACTGAAGCTCAGGGTCTACTGGAAGTCAAATCTTACGCCATCTTGGGCCTAATCGGTTCTAACCAGTTTATGTCATATCCTCAACAGCTGTGTCGTTCTCTAAAGGTTATGTCCTGCCGCCTTCCTTCCTGTCTCACTAAGTCCCTTCCAGCTCTGTAATTCCCTTTCCTTTTTCAGTACCTAGGCTCCTGGACCACAGAAAAAGTTAAAGGAAGAGTCATTGAAATACTCTTCAGTTGGACAGTCTGGTTTCCAGAAGACATCAAGATCCGAGATGCTTACCAGATGCTGAAGAAGCAAGGTCTCACTACCATTACTTATGTTGCATTCCCTTTTCACAGTAGTTGTTCCTTGATTTTTTGTATGCTTTGTCAGTTTGGGGTGAAAGCTGGAGATCTTGTGTCCAGTAGATACAACAATAGAGGCTGACAAGGTAATTTTGATCCCTGGAAATGGGCAGACCTTTCCTTCTCGTTGACAGGAGTTGAGCTGGGTTTGAGATGGTTGTTGCTGTAGTTACCCTCACTATACCAGGTTTCCCTCTAGTGTTAGCTTGTGTTTAGGGTGGAGGCTGATTGGCTAGAGAGTTTCTCTCAGTGTCTGCTCTACTCTCAGCTTTGGGTCTTCCTCTTGCTCTACACTTCAGAGGGGGTCTTATTCCATCGCCTTTCCTAACAGTAGACCCTTACTACTTGTTCCTCAGTGCCCAGAGCCTGGTGGTGGTGGTGCTGGTTCTGCTGTGAGTAAGCCTCAGTCTCAGGCAGGCATGTGTCCCTGGTCTTGGTGGGACCTGTTTGTGATCCTGTCCCATCCCGACTCGGGTCTGGGCCAGGACACGTTGCTGCCCCTCCCCCCTGGGGCACAGGCTTTTCTTTTCTTTTTTTCCAGCTGCAGTAAGTTTTCACCACTGTTCTGAGGACAACAGGTTTGGTGTCCTTCCCCCAGCAGTGTGAGGCTTTTCTGTCGGGAGAGAAGGATTTCAGTGGGCCATCAGGCCTTTCCCATTCTCTTTTTGTGAGGCCTCTGGAGAATGAGCCTATTCCTCTCGTGTTGTGAGCCCCAGAGTGTGTCCTGTGTAGAAGCTGGGAGTCCATGTTCCTTTTCTCTTGGGCTCTGTGGGAGGAACTTGGATTCAGGATGGACTATTTTTCTCCCTGTCGCATGCACTCACTTAACATTTTTAGGAGTATTAGGGATTCTACACTAATTTCTGGGCTCTGGGAGGTTGTATACCTGCATAAAATGATCACTATTTGTATAGTGTAAGGCCCATTGACCACTAGCCTTACGGTCCGGTTCTGCTCTAATTTAGTTGGCTCTGACCTCCCCAACTTTGTGCTGGTTCCATGGGTTCTCCCAAGGGAGGATGTAGAGCCTTGATCATACCCTGGGTGTATCTCTGTAAGGTCGTTGACAGTGTTTTCCTGGTGGGACATCAGGAAGCAGGGGTTTCTGGACTTTATACTGGATCCTGCTGAAGTCAACGGGTACCTATATCCGTATATTCATGAGTTGCATGTTTTAGGAATCATAAAGCAAGACCCTAAACTACCAGTGGATAAAATCTTGCCCCCACCTTCTCCCTGGCCCAAGAGCTCCATCTTTGATGCCGATGAAGAAAAGTCAAAGGTAAGGAGCTTCTCCCTGACCTTGGTGGCCTACCTGGAGTCTGACCAGACCCCTTCTTTTTTTTTTGAATTTTTGAATTTTATTTTATTTATCTTTTTATACAGCAGGTTCTTATTTGTTGTCCATTTTATACATATTAGTGTATATATATCAATCCCAATCTCCCAATTCATCACACCACCACAGATCCCTTCTTTTAGGGACTCTCCTGCAATGTCCCCTGATCCCGAACCAAAGTGTGGGAGAGTGTGGGGAGGTGGGTTTTGAGTTCCCTGTGGAGCAGAGAGAGGTAGCTTAAGGTCTGGATGTTTTCTTTGTGGATAGGCCAAATGATAAGTGTCCTGTTCTTTATATCTTTCACTTTATCTGTTCAGTGTTCCTGAGGGAAAGAAGGTACGAAAAGTTAACCCTAGTGGGTAATGTGGGTGGTTGGTCATATCCAGAGTGTGGTGTCGGGGGAGGAGAGTGGGGAGTAAAGAATTGGTTGTATGTTGGCTCAGATCTTTTTAGTGTCAGTAAGCGTGATCTCACCCATTTTCCTTCCATTACTGTCTCCCAGAATTGTTGCTCCTCAGACATCAGTAAGGAGAGGGAAGGGAAAAGCAAGGTTGTCCAAACCTAGGCCAAGACCCAGGGATAACTCCAGGGTGCCCCTGAAAGGTGGCAGTGCTTTTGGTCATGAGTGTTCTTGGTCCCTCACAAGGTCTGGTGAGTGTAGAACCAGGAAGACTCCAGTCCGAGGACGGGCCTCTTCTGGTACCCTCTGCCTTCCAACTGCAGCTGTCAGCTGTACTCTTCCCTTGGATCTAGGTGCTCGCTGTGGGCAGAATGAGCAGGGCTGTGCTGGGTTCTGGGCGGCTTTCCCTCTGGCTCCTCTCCTGCGGGTGCTTCCCTGTTGCAGGGGGTGGGAGGAGCAGGGGAGGAGGTGTGGCATGGACTTCTGAGAAAGATAGTCTTGTGTCAGCTGCTTAGACTCTCCGGCACTCAGTATCTCCATCTGTCCTGCCATCCATCCAACAAAGAGTGAGTGACTCCTGTACCTATTGGGAATAAGGTGGACAAGATCGCCAGGGTCTGTCACATCAGAGTATGCGGTCCAAGACAGCCTTGGCACTGTTGACATTTTGGGCCAGTTAACTTTCTTGTTGGAGGTCGTTAGGCACTGAAGGGTAGAGTGTGTACAGTATCCCTTTACCCGCTAGATGCCAGGGGTACCCCCAGTTGTGACGACCGCAAATGTCTGCGGACTTTGCCAGAGGTTCCCTGGGGACATCCACCTCCCTACCCCATGGAGAAACCAGTGGTCTGTGGGGATGGTCATAATCCTTACGTTATGGTGTCGTTGTGAGCATTTGGTAAGATAATGCATATAAAATGTGCGAGCTGTTATTAGTGCTGATTCTGCTATTGCTGGTGCTGTCAGTCTGGGCTGTTTGACACAGAGGGAATTGGTTTCACCTAGTCTTGTTCCCTCTTCAGCTTCTGACAAGGCTTCTGAAGAGCAGCCATCCTGAGGATCTTCAGGCTGCAAACCGGCTGATCAAGAATTTGGTCAAGGAGGTGGGCGTTTTCCAGGGGGTTCTGCAGAGCCAGCATTTGACAGGGGCTGGGCAGTGTGTATGTGTGTGTGTATGCTTGAGGGAGGGTGTGGGTACACAGTTGTCTGGGAGAAGGGATGGCCGCCTAGCCCTGAACCGGGGAACAGCTGTGGGCTCCCTGAAGGGCAGTGGGGTGGTGACTGGAAGCAGAAACTGCTGTGTGTTTCTCAAGTACTTCTGTCCAGGAACTCAAAGCATTTCACAGACACCAGTTTCTGTCCCAGTGACCGGTATTGGTGTGGATAGAATCCAGGTTTGGGAATTTCTTTTCCAGAGGGATTAAGGCTGGTGGTACAAAGGAATAGTCCCAGCTCCCCAAACTGCATTGTCTGTCCCAGGAATTCCGGGCCTTGAGCATCTTCTCTACCCGCTGAGTGAACACTCCATCCACTCTGTGTTTTGGCGGCTTCCCTGAGCTCTCCACAGTGCAGCGCCCCTTTCCCGGCGCTTGTTCAGGCTTTCTCCAGAGCTTCTGCTCCCTCACTTCATCCTCTTTCTCCCAAAAGGAACAAGAAAAATCAGAAAAGGTGTCCAAGAGAGTCAGTGCTGTGGAGGAGGTACGGAGCCACGTGAAGGTGCTGCAGGAGATGCTGAGCATGTACCGCAGGCCAGGGCAGGCCCCGCCAGACCAGGCAGCCTTGCAGGTACTCTTTGTAAAACTAAATTTCAGGTGGGCCTGAGTATCACTGACATACTAGGAATACACATGTATTTCAGGAAGTCATCATACAATCAAAATTTATGTCCCTCACCCGCCCCCAACTTCCTCATTCCCTTCCCTTCTGTTCCTGCCTCTCTGCCCATCCCCAGGCAACCGCTGATTTGTTTTCTGTTCTGATTAGTATATATTTCCTAGACTCTTATATAAATGGAATGATACAGTATTACACTTTTTTTTTTGGTCTGGCTTCTCTTCTCCCCCTTGGCGTAATTATTTGAGACCCGAGACCCATTCATTTTGTTTTTTTTTTTTTTTGGCTGCACCGCTTGGCACGAGGGGTCTCAGTTCCCTGACCGGGGATCAAACCCATGGCCCCTGCTTTGGGAGCGTGGAGTCTTTTTTTTTTTTTTGATTGCAAAGCAGTGTTCATTATTATTATTACCATTTTTAACATTCTTATCGGAGTATAATTGCTTTACAATGGTGTGTTAGTTTCTGCTGTATAACAAAGGGAGTCAGCTATATGTATACATATCCCCATATCCCCTCCCTCTTGCGTCTCTCTCCCACCCTCCCTATCCCACCCCTCTAGGTGGTCACAAAGCACCGAGCTGATCTTCCTGTACTATGCTGGGGAGCGTGGAGTCTTAACCACTGGACCGCCAGGGAGGTCCCAGTAGTTCATTCCTTTTTACTGCTGAGTGGTACTCCGTTGTATGCATATATCACAATATGTATATCCATTCGTCTGTTGATGGATATTTGGGTTGTTTCCAGCTTTGGGTGATTATGAATTAACCTGCTGTAAACAGTTGTATACAGGATTTTGTGTGAACATACACTTTCCTTTCTCTTGGGTAAACTCCTCGGCGTGGGATTGCTAGGTCATATGCTACATGTATTGTTAACTCTTTAAGAAACTGCCAAACTATTTTCCAGAGTGTTTGTATCATTTTATATTTCTGACAGCAGTGTAGAGATTTCCCATTTCTTCACATTTACACATCTTGAGATCTTTCTTTTTTTATAACACACTTACTGAGAATTTATATAACAAGCTCTGTTTTGTAGGTCGTGTATGAGAGGTGTGAAAAGCTGCGGCCCACCCTGTTCCGGCTGGCAAGTGATACCACCGATGACGACGATGGGCTCGGTATGATCTTTTTTTTCTTTAATTTAAAAAAGAAATTATATTTATTTTTGGCTGCGTTGGGTCTTTGTTGCTGTGTGCGGGCTTTCTCCAGTTGGGACGAGTAGGGGCTACTCTTCGTTGTGTTGCTCGGGCTTCTCATTGTGGTGGCTTCTCTTGTTGTGGAGCACAGGCTCTAGGCGTGTGGGCTTCAGTTGTTGTAGCATGTGGGCTCAGTAGTTGTGGCACGCGGGCTCTAGAGCACAGGCTCAGTAGTTGTGGCGCACGGGCTTAGTTGCTCTGCAGCATGTGGGATCGTCCCAGACCAGGGATTGAACCTGTGTCCCCTGCATTGGCAGGCAGATTCTTAACCACTGCACCACCTGGGAAGTCCCTTGGTACAGTCTTATTCTTTAGGCATAGACAGCACCCAAGAGTGCAGGACAGACATGGGGCTTCCTGCCGTGCTGCTGGCGCAGAAACAGGACAGTGGCCCCTAGGTGTTATGGTGGTTGGGCTTGGGGAGGGCGTGGCCTGAGTTGATTCTTCTAATTTCCAGAGGAATCTAGGTTTGAGCAAGAAATGAGCCGCAAGTCTGAAAGCATAGATAAGGGTGGAAATTTACCATGTAGATTGGGTGTGAAGGGGATAGAAGAAAGAGCGGCTACAGTTGAAGGCTTGAAGAAAGGCTGAACGTTCTCAGAGGTCTGAGAAACAGCTGCGAGGGGCTCCTTGGAAGGTTTCACACCCAAAGTGCCTTCAGGGGCTGGGTGGGGAGTCTAAGTGGGGTTACCAAGTGGAAGGCACAGGGGAGAACTGTAATCCTGTACACAGGTATTGAAACGTTTAAAACTATTTTATTTTATGGAAAATCTCAAAACACGTAACAGGGATTTATTCTATGCCCATGTACTCTTCACCTTTTGTTAATAATTACCAACTCATGGCCAGTCTTTTGATCTTGTTTTATCTGTACTGCTTTCTCCCGCCATCCTCCCCGCTACATCCCCAATTCTATTTTTTTAATTTTAATACGATCTGGCACCTTATTAGATGTCTGTTTGATGACTGTCTATGCATTTACTTTATTTACTTTACTTACTTATTTTTATAGGATCTTAGTTCCCCGACCAGGGATCAAAAACCCGTGCCCCCCCCTGCAGTGGAAGCACGGAGTCTTAACCTCTGGACCACTGGGGGAGTCCTCCCAATTCTATTTTTAAGCAAATTCCAAACATTTCAAAGTAACCAGTCAGTGTTCAGATTTTCCTGGGCATTTTTCCTTCTAATCATTCCTTGCTGACCCTCTTTCTTTTTTTTAAGTTTGTTATAAATCAGTATCAAAAAGAAAAACCACGCTTTGTAATTGGTTGATATTTAAGTCCCTTTTAACGGATAGCCCCCGTTCTTTTTTACTTCATGCATGAAAAACATGTCCTTTGACTTGCAGAGTTTCTCTTGGTCTCAATTTTCTGATGGCATCTCCCATGGTATTTTTTTTTTTTTTTTGGCTGTGTTGGGTCTTCGTTTCTGTGCGAGAGCTTTCTTTAGTTGCAGCAAGCGGGGGCTACTCTTCATTGCAGTGCGCGGGCCTCTCACTATCACAGCCTCTCTTGTTGCGGAGCACAGGCTCCAGACGCGCAGGCTCAGTAATAGTGGCTCACGGGCCTAGTTGCTCCGCGGCACATGGGATCTTCCCAGACCAGGGCTCGAACCCGTGTCCCCTGCATTGGCAGGCGGATTCTCAACCACTGCGCCACCAGGGAAGCCCTCCCATGGTATTTAATGTTTCTCTGTTCCTGATATTTCTGAAATTCCTGCTTTCTTATGAACTGGATCAGGAGGCTTGTTCAGATTCAGGTTCAAATGGCGGGGCGTGTGCGGGGGAGCAAGAATGCTTCACAGGTGATGTGAAGGGCCCGTGGTATCTGGTTTTCTGGGTTTTTTGTGATGTAATTATTGTCTAAACCCGTTATTTCCTCTGGTTGCAATGAAGTCAAAGGTCACAAAATTTAAATTTTAATCACCTTGCACATACCAAATAAAACACCTTGCCAGGTGAATTCAACCTCGTGTTAGTTCACAACTTCCATCCAGTTTAAAAATTGACAGGAAATGAATAGTTGGTCGCTCTTGCAGTGCTCTCCTAGTACCGTGGCCTGCAGTGTTATACATAGCCCCTGGCCCTGTTGCTGTTCTGTCTCTCTCCTAGAGAGGCTTTCTTGCAGGTAAACCAGATCATGAGATACTCCTGACATTTTTGAAATCCACTGCGTACTTCATACTTACAGGATGTTTCAATTTGGATGTCAGATTTTCATCAGGAATACTTGATCTGTACTTAGATTTTATAAAATTTACAGGTGAAAAAGTAGATTCGTGTACCAACTTTTTTCCTACACGCTTCCCAATGACTGAATAAAGTACCAAAAATTTCTTTTAATATTTGCATCCACATTGACAAAATAGCTTTAAGTTTTGAATTAAAATTAAAGTTTTAGTTCCTCAGTTGAAAGACCCATATTTCAAGTGTTGGCCATCATATTGGACAGTACAGACAAAGAAAGTGAAAAAATTTGGTTCCTCCTACATCCTGCGAAGAAAGTGTTGAGGTTCAGGGGTTGAGTGACTGGGTGTGCCAGGGGACTGATCTCATGATCTGGGGGCAGGAGGCAGGGATATACTGAACCTGGCAGAGCCGTGTGACAGCTGCTTTGTGGAGTGGCTTAAAAAAGACTGAGATTGTTGGTAGCTAAACCAGGGGATTCTGATTTTTCTCTCATTCTTCAGCGGAGGTTCTCCAGGCAAATGACCTCCTCACCCAGGGAGTTCTGCTGTACAAACAGGTGATGGAGGGCCGTGTCACCTTTGGGAGCACAGTGGTCAGCTCTTTGGGAGACATACCTGTCTCCAGAGGTATGTGCAGAGAGCCTCTCCCACCCTCTGCCGTGGGGCAGCCTGCAACCACCGGGAAAGAAATGGATCCCTGAATGCTCTGGGTTATGGTATAGAAATGAGAGAGCATGTCCTCTTTTCCCTTTCCCTTGGGAACTGGTTTTATATAGCCAGCCTCTGCCCCACATGCCATCATGGGTTGACTGCTAGGCTGGAACTAGCTTTGGCTGTAAACAGAAGCGGTGGCTATACCGTGCCCAGGTTTGGATTGCACCTCTCATGAGTGCTTGCTTATGGGAGCTCACACCAAAAAAAATATGACCTTCTTCGGGTGGTTCCTAGTGCCAGGCTAGCTAAATCAGAATCATCTGGAGTACTGGTTAAAATGCAGATTCTCGGACCTTCTGAATCAAGACTACTTAGAGCTGGGACCCGCATTTTTATCAAGCACTCGAGATGATTCTGATTCACTGTGGTCAGAACCTCAAAGGCCTCTGACCTGGAGCAGTCAGCTCTGCTAGTGTCCAGGTTGAATGGACCGTTAGAGGATTCTGTGTTTACTGGGGTGGGAAGGCAGTTCCTCTGGTTACCTCGTATTTCAGATGCCACTCAAGGCTGTAAGTCAAGCCAGTCAGCTGAGGTGGAAGGTTCATCTGGGGTGTGCTTAAGGGTGGGGTGATGTGATGTCTTTTGATTGGGAGGAGGCCTGAGGGAAACTGATAACCTTTAAGTGGAGACTTTGCTCTTCTTCTGACTGACTTATTTTCCTAAGTGTCTGTTTTCTAGTGTTTCAGAATCCAGCAGGCTGCATGAAGAACTGCCCCCTGATTGACTTGGAGGTGGACAGTGGGTCCGAGCAGGCTGGGACTGTGGCGCCATCTTTACTGCATCAGGACCTGGCAGCCTTAGGTGAGGGTGGTGTTTAGGGGCAGCAGGCACAGAATGGCCCTGATTCCCAGGGAGAGAGTAAGCCCATTCCCCTTGGGGAGACTATGCCTGTTTTTAGAAGGAATTGGGTATACCGGGAAGTTCAGAGAGGTCCTCCTTGTACTCAGTTTCAGATTTGCCATGAATGAGTTGAATGACTTTGGGTAATTTGTTTTGTCTAGGCTTTCTAAATATTCTAGAAAGGATGATGGTATCAGTCTCCAATTCATATCAGGTACAGCTACTGGTGTGCATCTCACTCTGTTCCTTCTTTACAGGGATCAATGATGGCCCAGTTACCAAAAAGGTAAGGAAGCTCTTCCTAGGGACCGGAGAGGAGAGGGCAAGTCCCTCAAACCTACCTTCATGAGGGCAGCAGTGCCTGGGGGAGGGTGGAGGGCTACAGCATAGCCTGGTGGCACTGTGGACTCGGAGGTCCAAAGCCTCTTCCTCACCTCTGCTGTCTGGCTTGAACCCCTGGAGGGATTTTGCTCTCCTTCTTCCCTACCCTCTTTTGTTGTATCCAGGCTCCTGCTTACCAAAGGTCTGCTGAGGAGTCACGTCCTCTTGACCTTTCTCCACCTGCCTCAGGAAGTGTAGTAAGCCTGGGCTTTGGGGTCAGGAGAGCTGTGCCATGATGTTACCATGGCTCATAGTCACTCGTGCTCTGGCCTTACGTTAGTCATTCCTGGTTTGACAGGTTGCGAGTCAGAATTGCGGTCAGGAAAAGAGGAACCCTACCACCAGCACGCTGCCGGGTGGTGGTGTTCAGAGCCCTTCTGCAGAAAGGAACTTGCTGGATCTCCTCTCCCCACAGCCGTCTCCGGGACCTCTGTGAGTCTTGTGGGCAAGGAACGTAGAGGAGTGGCTCCTGTGTGCAGTTCTCGCTC
The DNA here is from genome assembly GCF_028021215.1 of Eschrichtius robustus. Lineage (NCBI taxonomy): Eukaryota > Metazoa > Chordata > Mammalia > Artiodactyla > Eschrichtiidae > Eschrichtius > Eschrichtius robustus. The sequence goes on along the minus strand of NC_090839.1, from coordinate 72,422,003 downwards.
ACTGCACGAGGCCAGGCAGAGGGGCCCAGGGGTGCTGCTCTCTCTGAAGGGCTGCTTCCTTTCTATCGGAGTTCAATGCGTGCTGCTCCTTTCACTCTGCATTCTAAGTCAGGAAAATACACGTTTTGGCCCAGACCTCCAGAAAGGGGTTTAAGGAGCAGCAGCAGTAGATGATGATGTTTTTTGTCTTTATAGGTTTTTTTTTTCCCCCGATTTCAGTGTAATTTGAAGCAAAGTTTGATTACTAGAGAAATAGATAATATAGAAAGTCCCAAATATCTCTCTCTAAAGACAATGTCGAATGGTCCTTCTTTGCTTTTTTTCTACACGTGTAGTAATGTGTTACTGTGGCTTATTTTTACACAAATGAGATTACAATTTACAAACTGTACTCCACTGTGGTTTTTTATATCACACATCTTGGATACATTTTCATCAATTTATGTAAACTTGCCTCATTCTAATAGTTGAATAATAATTCATATACATATAATATATATATTTAATCATTTCCCTCTTGTGGATATTTACACAGCTTCCAGGTTGGAGGAACCTGGAGTGTTTCTGTAGTACAGATTTATAAAAGTAGAGGTGCTCTTAAGTACGAGTATAAACATATTTTCATAGATCCTGTCCCTTTGCCTCTGGCAAGGCTGGAACACTTTGCCTTCCCCCAAACAGCCTGGGAGCCTGTGTCCCTGGTGGAGACCACAGAGCTGGGTGGAAATGGAGATGTGCTGGGAGGTCATTCTTGTTTGTACCCGTAGGGGGTTTCTTCCTAGTTTACTGTTTATAACCGCTTGACATGGAGTCAGTAATAATTCTAATTTTGGTGGGTTACTTACGTCTGGAGTTTGGTTTCCCATAAATGTTTTTGATTTGTATTCCAAATGGACAAAATCATGAAGTATGAATGAAGTGGTCAATGTAACTTGCGCTGTCACCTTCCTAGCTTACGTCACGCTGGTGATCATGTATGGGAAACTTCATCTGACTGAGCTACTTGTTGTCAGAGACTACCTGACAACTACAACATTAATTACTTTATTGGGTCCTTATTGTATGCACACATTCCGCTCAGTGCTCTTCATACACTTTCTCATTTAATTCTTGTAACAGCCTATGAGATAGATACTAAACTGTTTCTATTTTACAGATAAGAAAACTGAGGCATGGGTTAGATTACTTGTCTAAAGTCATACACCCGTAAAATATATACATACACACATATACACATGCATATATATTTATTTTTTTCCCCTTATTTTTCAGAAAGCCTAATCAGATTCCTGGATTTCTCTACAGTTTTTGCCAGTCTTGATATTTATTATTTCTTTGCAGGAATTATATTCCGCAGAAAAGTATCCCCAAGGAAGTGCCACCAGGTACTAAGTCCTCTCCAGGTTGGTCCTGGGAGGCTGGCCCATTGGCTTCTTCTCCGTCTTCCCAGAATACACCTCTGGCTCAAGTGTTTGTCCCTTTGGAGTCTGTTAAGCCCAGTAAGTAGAGTTTCACCCTTTTTTTCCCTTTCTGTTAGATGCCCAGCTTTATCCACTCTGGATTGGTGTGGGTGGCTCTTAAACTGGGGAAGATGAGTGGGGGAGAGATATTGCCTGGGGACAGAGGATAAGGCGGGTGGCCTATGGTCTCTTAGCTAGTACTTTTTTAAAATTTTCTCTGTTTTGGAGTTGACACTGAAGGATATTGGCAGGCGGAATTTAATTAGGGACCTTGAATCCACTTAGGGAGATGATCTTCATTTGGAATTCAAGAAGGGAATGTTCAGTGTGATCTGAAATAACTCAGAAGAGGTGGAATTAGAAAGAAAGGAAGAATTTGGCTGGTGATCCTCTTCCTTTCTAATGATCCTCATTAAAGCAGGAAAAGTAGCTATTAACCTCCCTTACAAAGAAAAGGAAACGGAAGGCCCAGCTAAGTAAGGTGACTGCCTGTGGTCAGCACACTGGTATGCGAGCGGGAAACAACTGGGGTCTTTAGATCTAGGGCCTGGGCCCCTTCCTTGGGCACAGGGCCTTCCTGTGGCTCAGTGTGGTGAGCTCAGATTACAGAGGGCCCTGGAACCAGGCAGACGAAATAAAGTCAGCAGTGGGGTCCCTTTGCATACTTACTTTATTAATTTTTATTTAAACATAATAAATGTTCATTGTTAATTTCCTGGTTTTGATAATTGCACTGTAGTTATATATAATGTTAACATTTGAGGGAGCTGGGTGAAGGGTACATGGGAATTCTTTGTGTTTTTGTAACTTTTTGTAAATCTGAAATTATTAAAAAAATTAAAAACAAAAACAATATTCAATATAGTTTTAGAAAAGATAGAATAGAGCAGAAAATTAAAATCATCTGTACCATTACCACCCAGAGATGGAAGTTCTGTTAATATCTTGATGTATTTTCCTGTTTTATCCATGTACATATGTTTAGTAAATTGTCACCATAGTATATATACTGTTTTATATCCTGCTTTATTTAATATTATAAGCTATAGCATTGTTTCATGCCCTTATTCTTCAAAACCTTGATTTTTTAAAAATGAATTCATTCTTATGGCACTAACATGTACTGTTTTATTCAGTTTCTTTCTGAAGGATAATTTGTTTCCAGTTGTTTACTGTTATAACAGTGTTACAGTGAACAACCCATTGCAAAAAATGGAGATCCATTTTTGAAACTTTCCTGATTATTTCATTAGGATATATACTTAAAAGTGGAAATGCTGGGTGTAGACATTTAAAATTTTGATCTTCGTTACCAAGTTCCTTCCTGGAAGGACTGCCTTTTTCCCCATAACCTCACCTCCATACCTCATGAGTATTTTCAGTCTTTTAAATCTCCGACAGTTTCATTGTTAAACTATATTTTTATAATGTGCATTCTGATAAGTGATGTTTGGCATGAAATAAGGATCTTCATTAAAATTTTTTCCATATGGTTAACAAGCTGCCTGCCATTTATTGAATCAGCCAGTGATTTTCAAATATATGCTCTTGACATGTTAAATTCTCATATTTGGGTCTGTTCTGCATGCTGTTTTCAATTGCAATTTCGTACATATCTGAGTATTATTAATGCAAATAGCCCTACTCTCCCTTCTTTTTTAATGGTTAGTCTAATGTATCTTTTCCCAAAATTAACTTACGAATCATTTCTTAGCTAAACTAGAACAATCCCTTTAGTATTTCCAAGACCTAATTAATTTGAAAAGATCTGCTGTCCTTATAGTTTTGTAAAATTAAATATAAGAGATGTGTATGTGTATGTAGTCATACAAAAGAAACCAGAAGGATATAGGCCCAGATGTTAGCAGTGCTTATTTCTGGGGAGTATTAAGGGTGTTTTTTATTTACTCCTTTATGGTAGCCTATATTTTCTATAGTGGTCATACATTATTTTAATCGTAATCATTTCTTGCTCAAAAAAATGTTTGTTTTTTTTTTCTTAAACTGGTACTGGATGGTTGGATGGAGGGGAGAGATCAGTTTGGAATGTCACAGGAGTCCAACTAGAGGTAACGAGGACTTGGATTATGGTGGTGCAGAGGGTTAATTCCAGGCGCTGTTCTGACTGGAGAAGCAACAGGATTTGGTGATAGGTGCACATCTCTTTCAAGCATGGCTCCTCTTTCAGGGGAGTGTGTAATAGTGCTAATCCTTTTGGTTGGGTCCTTCTCTACCAGGCAACCTGCCTCCTCTTATCGTGTATGACCGGAATGGATTCAGAATTCTACTCCACTTTTCCCAGACTGGGGCCCCTGGCCACCCAGAGGTGCAGGTGCTACTGTTGACCATGATGAGCACGGCCACCCAGCCTGTCTGGGACATCATGTTTCAAGTAGCTGTGCCAAAGGTGAGTCAGCGGCTGGCCCGCTCCTTTGAATTTTTCAATAAAGGCTATCATTTTTGAGCACCAGGTCCTTTGCTGGGATGTTATCTATTAGGTGGAAGGGTTAGAATCTTCACTCAAAGTAGGTTAAGATAAAATGGGAATTTTGTTGGCTCATTTAACTGAGGATTCCTGAATGTCTGACTTCAGATATGGCTGGATTCAGGTAAATTCTTAAACAGTTCCTTAAGAATCTGTCACTTTCCATCTCTTGACTTTGTTTTTCCTCTCTGGACCCTGTTGTCTCATAGACTCCCTCCACCAAGCAGGAAAATGGTTACCAGCAGCTCCAGAGTTACATGGTCCTTATCGCTTTTTATCTCAGAAGGAAACTCTCCCCTGACATGAGGCATGCATATTGATTACCTAAGGAAGGGCTAAGATTGGCCTTGTTGGTATTACTTGCATACCTTGGACCAGTAACTCGTGTTAAGGGGTATGAGGTACTCTGGCCAAGTTGCATGTTATGTTTTTTTCTCGAGGGAAGTAGGTCCCCACAGATTAACAGCCATACCAGAATCACAAGAAATGGGCAAGGGGCCTGTCCTGAAAGGAAGGATTCAAAGCAGACAAAAATAAACTATGTGTTTTCTAATACTCATGGTAATTTTGTAGGGCATGCGCTATTATTACCTCTGTCTTATAAATTAAATTGTCAATCCAAGGTTCAGAAAGGTTAAATATTTTGCCCCAAATCACAGAGCTAGTAAGAGGCAGAGTTAGAATTCAACCCAAGATATGCTGTCACTCTTCATGCTGCCTCTCAGAAGCCAACCTTTGATCACACAACTTCAGATACATTCTATATATGGGTCGAAGGGTTTTTGGATCCTTTCATCAATTGGTGGGGTGGAGGCCAAGCTCTCCTGTTCACCTGATCTCCCTCATTAAAGCTGTAGTTTGTTAGGAATGAGTTATATGTTGGATTTTTTTTCCCCCCAATAGTCAATGAGAGTGAAACTACAGCCAGCGTCCAGCTCCAAGCTTCCTGCTTTCAGTCCTTTGATGCCTCCAGCAGTGATCTCTCAGATGCTGCTGCTTGACAATCCACACAAAGTATGTTCTGGTGTCTGTGGTAGCAGGGAAATGGGGGCCCCTGAACTCTAGGGAGGCAGCTGGGCAGGTGGAGAGAGGTATATTGAGGTCTTGCTTTGGTTGGGATGGTGGTAGAACATCCCTTGCCAGAGTCCATTTTCCTTTGGGGCTTATTGAAAGATCTGTGACCAGATTGTCATAGCTGGGGACCAAGGGAGTGGTACACACTCTCCCTAATCCCATGGAATCCTCTGAAAGGGTGAGGCCAGTCTGTCCTCTTAGCTGGTCTCCAGGAGGACTCCCAGGAGGTAAGCCTGGCTCCCTTTGTGTTTGCAGTCCCAGAGGGTCAAGGCCAGGGTGTGCCTGTCACACAGTTGCTTGAAGCCCTCACTTGGGTGGAGTTAACATACATATACTGTTACTTGGTGACTACGGGGGTGGGTAAAGGCTTTTACTCAGGGCCTGTCTCTGTGTTCACTCCCCACTAATATAACGTCTTTTTATCTTTGCTCAGGAGCCCATCCGGTTACGGTATAAGCTGACATTCAACCAGGGTGGACAGCCTTTCAGCGAAGTAGGAGAAGTGAAAGACTTTCCCGACCTGGCAGTCTTGGGTGCAGCCTAACTCCTCACTGGACAGACCCTGCCATTCAAGCTTAGGCCAGTGTTACTTTTGCTGTCTAGATAGGACTAATCACGGTGATTTAGTGCAGAGTGCCAAGAGTTCTATCCTGACATCAGGCTCTGGATGCCAACCTCTGACTTATTCTGCAGATATTGTGTGTGTGTGTGTGTGTGTGTGGCCCGGGGGCTGAGGGGCAGGGATGTGGGCGGTGTGGGAAATGCTAAAGCATTTCTGATAACCATCTGCTACGATCATGTCTGGTTTTGCATGTTGGTGGACACTGATGTCCCTGCCTCGAGTTGGAGGTTTTATAAGCCAAAGTTGTTGTTGTTGTTTTCCATGTATTATTATCTTTTCATTCATCCACTCTGTGCCTTGTCAGCCTTTGAAAGACTTGGTTGCTCCCAGGCTGCTGTTCTCAGGGACCTTAAAAGGAACCTGGTTGGTCTTGGGGCAGAGTGTCTTCTGGGACACTCTCTTCCAAGAAAGACCTTGTCTCCATTTCCATTAGCGAATGCTGCTTGCATGTGTTCAGGAAGGTCTTCTAAATGGACTGCTTGTTGCACTGTGTTCTAGGCGAGGGGCTGCCACTAGACCAGAGGACCGCGCTTGGTGGGCCAATCATGTCCTTCACCACTGTGCCTTAGAATTGCCCATAGATGGACCCTTCAGGGCAGAGGGGAAAGCAGATCCCAGGCCTTATTCAGGCCTCAGGTTCCATGGGTTGGGCAGCCTGTCTGGACCCTTCCTCAGGACCCTCATCTCCATCCTCATCCTCTTTCACCACAAGCATTTACCCAGAGCTCTTTGATTGTGACGCCATGCCAGTCATTGTAAATCATAACTAACAGGTTCGCCCTGGCCTGTTGACTTCACAATCCAGGATGAAGAACTGTGATGCAAATGAGATATGAAGTGAGTTTAGCGATGAAAAGTGATGACTAAATATAGAAAGTCATGGAATAAATACCCGTGTAGCGAATATACTTTGTGGAGTTTTGAGTAAGTAGGAGATGCAAAGCCTGTTGCATTTAGAGATAATAGGCTTGAAGGGATCATTCATCTGTTGAAGTAAGGAAGACTTCCTGAGGGATGTGGAACCTTAAGAACTGCTTCAGTGAAGAGAAGCCCTGAGGATCTGAATGAAGCTGGAAGAGAGGTGGATTCTTGTTACAGTCATGGTGTAAAGGAAAAATTCAGGCTTGCAGTCAGTTAATACTTAGCACCTGCAATGTGCTAGGCATTTGTGCATGTTTTACAAGTCTTGCTTGGCCTGATGGGTGGGTGAAGAGAGCTGAGCCTGGCTGAGATGGCCTGATGAAGGATGCCAGATCCAAGCAGCTCACCTGTCTGGGTAGGAGTCTGCCTCAGAAACTGCAAGGCTCTGTTTGGGGCTCTTTATCACAAAATCTGGTACTTTACAGTCTGATCTTTTACCTTCTACATATAGTTGGAAATCTGCCAGCACTATGGTGGGGATGGGAGCTGTAAAAAATCAAGGTATGTTACTTTTAAAGCAAATGTGAAAACTCATAAAACAGATAAATGATGGGGTGACTTCTTCATTTGGCATAACTCATAAGGTTCATTTTAATCGAAAATTTTGTGTTCAAATATTCTATATAGCTTTTATAGGCTCTAGCTATCTCATAAAGTCTCCTAGAGGTGCCCACCATAAAGACGATGCCTACCTAGAACTCCCATCAAAAATGGGTGAATGAGACCTACACATGAAAAAACCTTTATCACATAGTTAAAAGGTAGACTCACTGCGTGTGAACATTCTTCTGTCTTCTGGGAGACAGACTCCCAGTGGTGCTCTGCTTAGATAGAGTTGGACAGGGTAAGGGGGTAGGGAGGTGGGTGTCCTGAAAGTGGCCCTGGTTTATGTTATCAGTGCCTTCTAATTATGAAGTTCAGCGACCACTTAAGAAGAACCAACCCGTATCTTTTATTCACTCAGCAAGTTGTTGTTGACTAGCTTCTGTGAGCCGAGCACTGTTGTAGGCACTGCAGATACAGCAGTGATAGAAGGTCCCTGCCCTCGCGGGTCTTCTGATGGGGAGGGACAAATCCATAATGTGTCTGGTGGAGATTTGGCACTGACGATCCAGTATTTTCCCCTATCCTGAACTCTTCCTTCCGGGATCCTGCTCATCCCTATTTCTTGAACTACCTCTGACTGTTCTTTTTCCTCTGTCCCTTAAATGTGTTTCCACAGGGTTTAGTCCTTAGGACTTTTCTAAGCATTCTGGGCAGTTAACTACTAGATGAGTGGTAGACCTCTATCTCAGGCTTCCACCTCCTTGCTGACATCAGGTCCATATTTTAAGCCGTCTAATGGATATCTATCTGGAGGTTCCACTGTTGCCTCCAGGTGCTTGGAATGGAACGGAACACAGCCGCTTCTCTCATTCTCTCTCTGTTCTTCTATTTGAAAGCACCTATCCAAGCCTTCATAGGTCCTTGATTCTTGTTTCATCTCCGTCCCCCTCAGTACTTTTGTCTCGTCTAGTCTATTTCTAAATAGTATCACATCTTGCCCTCCCCACTGCATTCACATTGTCACTGCCCTGGTTTGGCTTTTTTTTTTTTTTTTTTTTTTTTGGACGGTGCCGTAGCCTGCCTCTCAGTTCTCCTCTGAGCCATTATACTTGCCAGCATCAGAATTCTGTAACATACCTGGGCACTTGACCCCTGCTGAAAAACTGTGAATGGCTTCTTAATGCCCTAAAAGCCTATGCAGCCAAATTCAAGTTGTTTACTCTGGCGTTCAGTGCCCTTCTGTAACTTTGTATGCTCCTTACCCTTCTGGCATCATCTGTCAAGAATAGAGCACACTTTGCCAGAGCCACAAGAAAGTCCCTTCATGTTTTGGTAATGCCATGTTTTCTCGTATCTCTTTGAATACACCTGTAGTTAACTCCTTTTGTCTCTTCAGTGATTTAAGATTGGGCTAAAATGCTGCTCTATCTGTGAGCCACTCGCTGTGGATATAGTAAACGTTGAAAAAAGGATAAATAATGACCAAAAACATGAATATTACCCATTAAAAATAAAATAGTGTAAATTGAGAGATCAGACATGAAAGGTTAAAAGCAAAGGTGATATTCTCATACAAATAGTGTTTAGTACAGTGTTCATAAATCACAAATTCTTTGAATACATCTAATATAGAAGATGCTTACCCAGGCCCAAAATATAAAATTCTACAAACTAGTGTGTTTGTTTTAAACTAAGAAGAAAACAATAGAGTGCTAGCCATAGTTTGTTTCATATTTTTTTAAGCAGTAACAGCCTGACCTCTTTCATCTGGAAAGAGACAGAGTCAATTAGATAAGCAGGAAATATCCTCAGAGAAGATAAGGCCAAGGTCCAGAGATCTCATCACACATTTAATGTAAGCTGAAATGGAAAAACTCCAGGCCTTTTGTTCCCTTGCCCAATGCATTCCCAACTATACCATGTTCATTCTGAGAAAGCTTGCATCTAAAAATGTGTAAACAATCTGCTCCTTTGACTTTTATTCTTGAACACTTACTTTATCCCACAGCTAGAGGTAATACTATGATTTAAAAAGCTGAAAAACATATTGCAGTGTTACAGGCTCCAGATACATAGGCTTTTTTTTTATATATAAAGAATTTTATTTATTTATGGCTGTGTTGGGTCTTTGTTTCTGTGCGAGGGCTTTCTCTAATTGCGGCAAGTGGGGGCCACTCTTCATCGCGGTGCATGGGCCTCTCACTACCGTGGCCTCTCTTGTTGCGGAGCACAGGCTTCAGACGCGCAGGCTCAGTAATTGTGGCTCACGGGGCCTAGTTGCTCCGCGGCATGTGGGATCTTCCCAGACCAGGGCTCGAACCCGTGTCCCCTCCATTGGCAGGCAGATTCTCAACCACTGCGCCACCAGGGAAGCCCCGATACATAGGCTTTTAAAGTTTGAGGTCTTCTGAAGCCCCAACAGTTTGAAGTAATTAAATCAACCCTTACTTGTAATTCCATTCTTTAGCTTCACGTACTACCTCTAGCCATGTGACCTGAGACAAGTAATTTGTCCTCTTTCGCTTCCTTCCCTGTAAAGTGCATAATAGGATTGTTTTGAGAAGTGAGTTAATAAATGTGAAGTGACTCCAGTACTTCATAGGACTAAGCTAAGACTCATATTTCATGTACTGTTTGCTTGTCCACCTGGCTTCTTAAACATGAACAGACTTGACTTACCCATAACTTTTTTGGCCGTGCCGTGAGGCTTGTGGGATCTTAGTTCCCCGACCAGGGATCGAACCGAACCCTCGCCCCCTGCAGTGGAAGCGTGGAGTCTTAACCACTGGACCGTCAGGGAAGTCCCTACGACTATTTGAAGTTTACCTCATGAAATAAATGCAAGCAAATATTTTAAATTTTGGCAAGGTTCAAATTAATACTGAGATGCAGTTAATGTCAAGGATAGAAAGGTAACAAAACATTGGAAACCTTACGCCTAAGTCTAGTCAAAAGCAGAAATCCGTAACAATATACTTAGAAACTAATCAACACTTCCTATAAAACATTCAGTTAAATTTTGTAAACAAGACTATGTAATTCTAAAATTCATAACCCTGTCACCAAAATCTGAAGCAGATACTTTTTAGTCTATTCTTGTTTTTGAATGCATAGGTAAAATATTAACTTTAAAGCTAGTGGCAGGACTTCCCTGGCGGTCCAGTGGTTAAGACTCCGCGCTTCCACTGCAGGGGGCACGGGTTTGATCCCTGGTCAGGGAACTAAGATCCTGCAAGCCACGTGGCGTGGCTAAAATAAATAAAATAAAGCTAGTGGCATATTGAAAGAATACACTGTGTAAAGCCTTTGGGAATGCAGTCAGCCACATTGATAGATCAAATGGACAATTTGATCATCTCAATAGATGTAGAAAAGGCATTTTCTCTCAATCATTGTTTATTCCTAATAGGATCAAACAGCCAGCATCATGTTTAATAAGGAAATGACAACAGTGGCTTAAACACAAAGGTTTATTTTCTCATTGAAAAGAAAGCCAGAAATAGTCCCAAACCATTTGTGGTGTCGACTGAAAAAAAAATGCGCAACTTAAAAGTTGAGAATTTTATTTGGCAGACTTACTGAGAATTGTAGCCAGCGATACAGCCACTCATAGCTCTGAGGGACTGTTCCAAAAACGTAAGGAAAGAGCCAGGATATATAGGAGTTTTTGCTGGGGAAAAAAAACCCAACACTCTCCCCCACGTGTCTAAACATCAAAAAATTACTTTTAATCACAAAAACAGACATCTCAAGTTAATTATTTTAGTGCTTTTCTATGTATGGGAAAGATGCAAGAGCCTGGACTCTGAAATCATTCCTTTGGTGCGCGTCTTAACTATCTAGGGCCAGTATCTTGTTTTTTTCCATTCTGATTCCCCTCAGAGTACACCACAGGGGCAGCTGCCGTGGTTGATGGCTTTATGGCTGCAACATCCTTTGTTTACGGAAGTGGCAAGCGACATTCTTAGTCCACAGTGGTATAAGCATCACAAAGTTATTAGGGACCTAGAGCTCCAGCCAGCCCTAAGTCAGCGCCCAAGGACGTGCTCCTCAACATTATGTTACGAGCTTTAACTGCTGACTGTTCTAGGCAACAGGAAGGGAGTGGGGGAGCCAGGAATAGAGGAAAACTGCTGACGTTCTTAAGGTTTCCTGGAAATTTTATGTGATATTTGCATTCACATCTTATTGGCTATTTAGTAGCATGGCCACTTGGAGGTGCAGAGAAGGCTAAGAAATTGTCATATTTGCATACAGTGCCACACACTTGGCTAATGAAGAAGGGGAGGTTGGATATTGTAACAATTTATCTGTTTACCGGAAGACACTATGGCAATCTTTTCTACTGTTTAAAACCAAACAACTCAGGTATTTGTATGTATGTATGACTGTTTATATTTGGGTCATAGAATTACAGATTTGTTTTCTTTAAAATTTATCTGAATTTTCTAAACTGAAAAAACATTATTTTTAATTCTCAATGTTAGTTTTTCAAAAGTAAAACAACAAAAGGTGGAAATTCTTCCCACCAACTGATTACCCTTCTAGGAGACTAGTAATCACCAACTGATTACTAGTTCCTCATCTGTCCTTGGAGATATTCTAGGCATTTTTAAACAAATGAACCGTTCCACACTTTGCTTTTTTTTAATGTAACAATATAGATGACTTGGCGATAATGCCATTATCAGTATGAACTGTGTAATAAAAAGGAACAGCCCCTGCTTTCCTCTCTTCTGACAGCAGATGGTATCAATCACTCATATGCTGAAAGTGCTTTGTATTAAAACTGGCACATGAAGTTGCTGATAGTTTCCATGTATCTCCAGCCTCTCACTTCCACTGGCTCCATTCCTGTGGGCCCAAGCCTGCTTGAATGTTCCCTGCAACCCTCCCCCTTTCTCCTGCCTTGTTTCTGGTAGCCCTGCATGGTAGAGTGAAACAAGCATGGGTTTTGGGGTCAGGTTAAGTTTCTAGTTTTCTTGCCACCTTGGGCAAGTCACTTAACAACTCGGCCTTGGTTTTTATATTCTTAAATGGTAAAAATGGTAAAAATCTACTTAATAGGTTTTGGTGAGGATTTAATGAGGTCACCAAAATACCAGACATGATAGGTACTCTTTAAATGTAGGTGCTATTATTTCTCCTCAAATTGCCTCATCTGAGATTTCTCTTTTTTAATTTACTACCTTAACTTGTGGTGACTTCCATTTCGTCACTATGTTCATTTCAAAACCTCTCCTGCTCTCATGGAAACCAGTGAAATTTTGCTAAGGATACTAATAACCTAATATTTGCAGAGACAGCAAAAAGGGTTGCATTTGATAAAATCTGACCATCCTCTCTATATTTGTTAAGATTAGGGTCAACTGCAGGAAATGGAAAAAACTCAAGGTAACAGTGGCTTAAAAGATATTTAGATCTCTGTATTAGCTTCCTGGCATTCCTGAGCAAAACTGGGTGACTTAACAGAAATTTATCATCTGGCAGTTCTGGAGGCTAGAAGTCTGAAATCAGGGCCATGCTCACTCTGAAACCTGCAGGAGAATCCTGGTAATCTGCGACAGTCTTTAGCATTCCTTGGCTTTTAGCTGCATCACTCCAGTCTCCGCCTTCATTGTCATGTGGCGTTCTTCCTGTGCGTGTCTCTCCCATGACCATCTTGTAAGGATACTGATCATATTGGATAAGGGGCTCACGCTACTTCCGTAAGATCTCATTTTAACTAGTTTCATCTGCAATGATGCTATTGCCAAATAAGGTCACATTCTGAGGGACTAGGGTTAGGATTTGTATCTTTTCTGGGGGGTCAGCAGGGCGGAGACACAATTCAACCCATAACACTCTCAAGAACCCCAGAGGCAGTGAAACTAGGACTGGTGTGCAGTCCATGGTCAGGCACCTAGATGCCGTCAATCTGTTGCCCTGCTGTGAGTGACTTAATTCCTAGAAACACTTCATGGTTCTAGATGACAGTTATAATTCTAGCCATCACGTTCACATTCCAGCCAGCAAGAAAGAAGGAGAGTAGTGTACACGTCATTCTTTTAAGAACATCTCCTTGAAGTCCCACATGAAAGTTCTGCTCACATCCCAGTGGCCAGTACTTAGTCACATGGACACACTTAACTTTTTGTTTTTTGGTTTTTTTTTACAGCTAATTTTTAATTTATCCATTTACTTATTTAATTTTAATTTTATATTGGAGTATATTTGGTTTACAATGTTGTGTTAGTTTCAGGTGTATAGCAAAGTGATTCAGTTATACATATATCCATTCTTTTTCAGATTCTTTTTCCATATTGGTTATTACATAATACTGAGTAGAGTTCCCTGTGCTATATAGTAGGTCCTTGTTGATTATCTATTTTTTATACAGTAGTGTGTATGTGTTATTTCTTTTTGACACACTTAACTTTAAAGAATGCTGGGAGATGTCTTTGTCTTGAGAGGCTATGGACCCCGCTGGGGAGAACAGAACAGAATCAGGAGATATCTAGCAGCGTCCACCATACACTCCTGATGCTTTCTCGTCCCATGGCTTTCTGATACTCTTCTGATTCTTCCCCCAGTTCTTCCTCCCACCCTAAACTTCCAAATATAGGCATGCTGCTAAAGGCTTTATCGTTAACCTTCATTGCTACTCTACTAAATCTCCCTGAAGTACAAATCTGACCCTACTACTTCTCTAATCACAACCTTTTGATCATTTCATTGGATTAAGTAAAACCAATTTCCCTAGCATTCAAGGTTCTCCATAGAATAGCCTCATCCAATCTTGGCCTCATCTGAATCTCAGTTTCCCTTTTTGGAAAATAGATATAATACCCGCCTTGATTCCAAAGGCTGTGAGGATTAAAATGGAAGTGTAAGGGAAAGCAAGTTTAATCTGTAAAGGTCTGTAAACATGTAAGGAATCTAGTGCTCTGTTCCTTCACATGGATGGACGGGTCCTATGCTGTAGCCAATCTGGACTCTTCCCTGACCTATGAATCTGTCTAGTAGAAGTGGAGAGGCTTCCACACATCTTAGCTCTGAGGAGGAAGACACAGTCTCTTCTGGTAAACCTGGTTTATGCCAATGATCCAGACATGCAGCTGCAACCTGATTCTGATCACCGGGCATTTTCCTCATATCCTGTTATTTTTCAGCTGTTTCTTTCTGTTGAGTGCTCTGCTTATGGGACAGACTCACCTGCCAGACAACAATATTATATACCTTTGGCAGGGGCTATTAAGGTTTGTACCATGTTCTGATGTGCTGGCACACCTCCCTATACATGGGGTAGCAAGGAAATGTATTAACCAAATTTAAGAACCCAGAGGCAGTGAGTCTAGGGCTGGTATGACAGTCCCAGATCTTTCAGTGTCCTCTCTTTACACTTCCAACAGCCATTCCTACCAACCTGTCCATAAGAGAGTTCCTCATGGGCAGGCGTGGTAAGAAGCAAAACTGTCCCACATGAAGCCAGTCTGGGTGACCTGGACAAGCATTACGCCCATTTAGGGAAGGGTGACTCAGTTTTGGCATGTCTCAAAAAGTGTGGGCTCAGAGGCAGAACTTTTGGCTATGGCCCAGTAAGGAAATTTCAAGTCCTCTCTCCAAAAAGGCTAGCTATAAAGCTAGAAAAATTTGACAAAAATAACCATTTCAGTGCTACAGAAATCAAATAAAGGTAGATGGCAATCTGAGAAGTGTTTATGCTTGAAAAGCCACTGAAGTTTGGGTAAACAACATTTGCAGTTTCTGTCATTCTTCCCTGGGGCTGCATCCAGCCTCTCCCTTGCACCAACTCTGTAGGATTGATATCTTCTTTGAAATGATGTTAGCAGAAAAGTGACAGTTGCTGTGGTGGGCAAGTGGGGAGGGCCAGCAGTTCTACTAGTTTGATGTTGTGGTCATCATTAGAAAAAGCATGTACCTTGATGAAGATGTGCCCATGTACATCAGGGACCAGAGACAGCCCAAGCTAACCACAATCCCAGCTGACACTGAGGCTGCATTCACATGCTGAGGAAACACAAAGGGGCACAGTGGAAAGGAAAAGCTGGGACCACCTTGAAAGTGACCTGATATTTTGAATGTGCTCCCTTACCCACACACAGATCCACTGACAGGACAGAAGCCCTACTAGCTCAAAAAATTTGGCACAACTGTAGTCTGATCATTAACTGCCTTTAAGCTATGTAGACACAGGAAGTCAGATTTTAAAATAGAATAAAAACAAAAAAAATAGAGACATCAGAAGCTACACACCATAGGGGAGAAATTTCATGAATTTATCTCAGGCAAACTACTAAACAAGCAAACAATAACAGGAACAATCTTTGGGGAGTCCAGAATCTAGAGTTGCTACAATATATTATCTAAAATACCTAGTTGTCAATAAAAAATTATGAGATGTGCAAAGAAACAGGAAGGAAAGATCCATACTGAGGGAAAAAGCGGTAAACAGAAACTGAGTCTTCAGACAATGGATTTAACAATCAGCATTCAAAGTAGCTAATATAAATATGTTCAAAGAACCAAAGTTAACCATGTTTAAGGAATTATAGGAATCTATGACAAATAGTGATTCTCAATAGCAAGGCAGTATAAAAAAGATGGAAATTCTGGAATTGAAAAGTACATAAATCGAAATGAAGAATTCACTAGAGCCTCTCAACAAAAGATTTGGGATGGCAGAAGAAAAAGTCAGTGAACCTGAAGATAGGTCAGTAGAAATTATCCAATCTGAAAAACAGAAAAAAGAAAAATAAATAGAGCTGCAGAGATCTGTGAGACACCATCAGGTGTCATACACATAATGGGAGTCCCAAAAGGACAAGTGAGAGAAAGGGACAGGAAAGTTATTTGAAGAAACAATATCCAAAACCTTCCCAAACTTGCTGAAAAACATTAATCTGCGCATCCATAAAACTCAACAACCTTCAAGTAGGATAAACACAAAGAAACCCATGCATAGACACATTAGAGGCAAACTTAAAAACCAAAGCCGAAGATAAAATCTTGAAAGCTGTCAGAGAAATGACTCATTACATACAATAGGTTCATAATAGATTAACAGCTGACTTCTTATTGGAAATTAAATAGAGTTCAGAAGGCAGTGGGATGACATATTCAAGGATCTGAATATGAAAAGAATTCTATTTCCAGCAGAACTGTTCTTCAAAAATGAAGGCATGGGCTTCCCTGGTGGCGCAGTGGTTAAGAAGCCGCTTGCCAATGCAGGGCACACGGGTTCGAGCCCTGTTCCGGGAAGCCCGTGCACCCCCAACTACTGAGCCTGTGCTCTAGAGCCCGTGAGTCACAACTACTGAAGCCCGCGCGCCTAGAGCCCACGCTCTGCAACAGGAGAAGCCACCGTGATGAGACGCCCACGCACCACAACGAAGAGTAGCTCGGGCAACTAGAGAAAGCCCGCGCAGCAGCAATGAAGACCCAAAGCAGCCAAAAATAAAATAAAATAAATTAATTTATTAAAAAAAAAAAAAAAAAAGAGCTCAGGCTCCAGTAGCAGGCTTGGCTGAGTTCAGCTCCCAGAGCGCTACCTTCTAGCTACGTGACATTGACCCACTTGCTTAACTGCCTCAGATCTTCCTCTTTAAGTTGGGGGAGAATAACAGCACTCATAGGACTGTGAGGACTAAGTGCGCTCATACAAGTAAGGGCTTTAGCGTAAGAACATATTTAAGTGCCCAAAAGTCACTTAAGTTAGCAGAGTAAAAGAGACGCCCGCACCCTCTGACGGCCGGCCCGCCACGCTTCCCGGAAGGCAGGCAGTCGCTATAGTAACGAGTACCTACTTCCGGAAGAAGTACGGCGCGCGGCGAGGGTCAATCCCAGCCGTACACGTCAGCGAGCTGACGGAGGGGCTGTGGAGAGGCTCGTTGGCGGTGCCGTTAGTCCCGGCCCGCCGCCTCCCAGACCCGCGCGGGTGCTCTCGCAGGGCCGCCCGCTTCTGCAGCCTCGCGGACGCCCGGAGCCAGCGCTTCAGGCCTGGACGCTGGGGTGCGGCGGTGCAGCCATGGACTTCTCCAAGTTCCTTGCCGAAGACTTCGACGTGAAGGAGTGGATCAACGCGGCCTTCAGGGCTGGCCCCAAGGAGGTGGCGGCCGGGAAGGCGGACAGCCACGCGGCCACCCTGGTGATGAAGCTGCAGCTGTTCATCCAGGAGGTGAACCACGCCGTGGAGGGTGAGTGGCCGGGCAGAGCTCCCAGACGGGCCCGGGGCCCCCGGGGTTGCACGTAGTGGGCAGTAAAGGTCGGCGCCTCCCATGGAGAGCGAGCGAGCCCTGCTCCGGTTCTCCCGCAGTCCTTACGGGGATATGCAGGAGAAGGTCTCAGCCCGCTACTCGTCTCTTTGCAACACTTGCGGACTTGGGATCTTGGTTTTCCACCTCTGGCGGTGCTGTCAAGTTTCCTTTTAAAACTTAAAAGAGTGAATTTTAAGAATATTAAATAATAGTCAACTGATCCTTACATTTGGCAAAAAAGCATATAGAGGGTGTATAGGAATGACAAATCTGGGAAACATTGTTTTAATGGATTTAAAAAAATTATTTTATTGAAGTATAGTTGATTTACAATGTTGTGTTAATTTCTACTGTACAGCAAAGTGATTCAGTTTATATATCTATATCTATCTATCTATCTATATATATATATACACACATTCTTTTTCATATTCTTTTCCATTATGGTTCATCACAGGATCTTGAATATAGTTCCCTGTGCTATACAGTAGGACCTTGTTGTTTATCCATCCTGTATGTAATAGTTTGCATCTGCTAATCCCAAACTCCCAATCCAACCCTCCCCCACCGCCCCTGTTTTAGTGGATCTTTATGTCAGTGGGAAGATGGGCTGTCCTGACGGGAGACTTTTAAGTACCAAATTCACTAACCAGAATAGTGAATTATAAAAAATAACACACCAGAACCATTTCATTAACTCCTCGACCTGGTTTTCATTCACTGTACGTTTATTCAGTGCATACTGCAACCAGTCTCTCTGCTCGGCTCTGTGGGAAAGAGGCTCAGACTGCCCACACTGGGAGCTTATGGTCCTGTAAATAGAACTTTGTTTTATAGATGTGTCCACTGTTTAAGAAAAGGTGGAGGTGGGGGGACGCTTTATTTCACTGCAGATTCTTTATTGTACTTTGCATTTTTAGTAATTATTGAGCATCTACTATGCACCTGCCAAGAAATGAGTGCTGGGGATGAAAAGTTTACCTTTCTAGAGCTTGCTGCCCTGTGGGGAACATACGTGAACTGTTTAATTACAATGAAGGGTGGCTTTACTGAGAGTAGAACCAGAAGCTGAGAGCTGGATGAAGGAAGCAATGATCTCTTGTCTGGGAGAATCATAAAGGGCTTTTCCCTGTGTTAGGCCTTGAAGGAAGACCTCACAGGGCAAAGATGGGGAGGACATGAATAATAATATAATAGCAAATGTCTGAGTTCTTGGTGTTCATCAGGCACTGTTTTAAGTACTTTATATGTATTAACTAAGTGGTTCTCAACAGGGGTGGTGGGACTTCCCTGGTCCGCCTGCCAATGCAAGGGACACGGGTTCGAGCCCTGGTCCGGAAAGATCCCACATGCCGCAGAGCAACTAAGCCCGTGCGCCACAACTACTGAGCCTGTGCTCTGGAGCCCGTGAGCCACAATTACTGAGCCTGTGCGCCTAGAGCCCGTGCTCCGCAACAAGAGAAGCCACCGCAATGAGAAACCCGTGCACTGCAACGAAGAGTAGCCCCCGCTCGCCAAAACTAGAGAAAACCCGCGCGCAGCAACAAAGACCCAAAGCAGCCAAAAAAAACAAAAACAAAAAATCCGCCTTCCAGTGCACAGGACACAGGCTCGATCCCTGGTCGGGGAACAGAGATCCCACATGCTGTGGGGCAACTAAGCCCGCACACTGCAACTACTGAGCTCGCGCGCCTCAATGAGAGAGCCTGTGTGCTGCAAACTACAGAGCCCACGCGCTCAGGAGCCCATGCGCCACAACTAGAGAGAGAAAACCCACATGCAACAACTAGAGGGAAGCCCGCACCGCAACAAAATATCCCACACGCCTCAACGAAGAAGACCCCAGTGCCGCAACTAAGACCTGATGCAGCCAAAAATTTTTTTAAAGTAAATAAATAAATAATCCCTGCATGATCTGGCTCCTGCCAACCTCTCCAACCTAAGAATAGATCTTGTTCAACATTGTATCTCCAGACCCTGGAAAACAGTTTGTGCCCAATAAATATCCACTGACTGAATGAATGAACAAATCAGTCCTCCTATTAGAGTTCCTCAACAACTCCTGTTTGAGCCTCTGCAATAACTTCTCTTCACTGCAGACTTGGGACCTTGTTTCATCTTCCATAAAAATAAAGCTTTAAACCTCCGAAGGCTTCTCACTGCCCATGGGATGAGATCCAAACCTTCAGGATGGGCAAAAACACCTTTCACAATTTGATCCTAATCTACTTTTCTACCTTATCTCTAGCAGAAGTTCCCCCCATGAAAGTGCAATCCTTCAATAATAATAATACTAATGACTAATATTTATTGATGTTATTGATGAAGCTCTGTTTGAACTTCCCGCCTTTCTCTGGATTGGTTAGGCCTTTTTATACCCACATGCCTCTGCATGTTCCCTCTCCCTTTAATACCAGAGAGGTAGTAACGTATAATGGAAAAGAGCCTGGGATCTGGAACCAGTTGCCTGGATTCAAATCCAGGCTCCCCATTCATTAACAACATGATGCTGGGCAAGTTACTGCCCTCAGCCGCAGTTTCTACAACTATAAAGTGGGAATAATAACTATGCCTACCTCTAAGGATTACTGTCATTTTTAAATTAGATAATCATGCCAAGGGGAGGGGGCACTATTAACAGTTTGGCCTGGACACTTCTTCATTGCCCAGGACTCTCCCAAGCACTGCAGGACATTAAGCATTGTTGGGTCATTTCCACTAAATGTCCTACCATAGCAACAACTAAAAAATTCCTACCAACTTCCAAATATTGTGGGGGGGGTGGTGCAGGGGTGGCATTACCACCCGTTTTCTTTTCTTTTTTTTAATTTTATAAATTTATTTATTTATTTTTGGCTGCGTTGGGTCCTCGTTGCTGTGCGCGGGCTTTCTCTAGTTGTGGCGAGCAGGGGCTACTCTTCGTTGCAGTGCGCGGGCTTCTCATTGTGGTGGCTTCTCTTGTTGCAGAGCACGGGCTCTAGGCTCACAGGCTTCAGTAGTTGTGGCACGTGGGCTCAGTAGTTGTGGCTTGCGGGCTCTAGAGCGTAGGCTCAGTAGCTGTGGCGCACGGGCTTAGTTGCTCCGCGGCATGTGGGATCTTCCCGGACCAGGGCTCGAACCCGTGTCCCCTGCATTGGCAGGCGCGTTCTTTTTTTTAAAGATTGAGAATCCCTATTTTTTTAAAAAATTTATTTATTTATTTTTATGTTTGGCTGTGTTGGGTCTTCGTTTCTGTGCGAGGGCTTTCTCCAGTTGCGGCGAGCAGGGGCCGCTCTTCATCGCGGTGCACGGGCCTCTCACTGTCGCGGCCTCTCCCATTGCGGAGCACAGGCTCCAGACGCGCAGGCTCAGTAGTTGTGGCTCACGGGCCTAGCCGCTCCGCGGCATGTGGGATCTTCCCGGACCGGGGCACGAACCCATGTCCCCTGCATTGGCAGGCAGATTCTTAACCACTGCGCCACCAGGGAAGCCCTTGGCAGGTGCGTTCTTAACCACTGTGCCACCAGGGAAGTCCCTCTTTGGTTTGTTTTCGTTTTGTTTTTTTTTTGGCCGCACTGCACAGCATGCAGGATCTTAGTTCCCAAGCAGGGATCAAACCCGCGCCCCCTGCAGTGGAAGCACAGATTCTTAACCACTGCTCCACCAGGGAAGTCCCCATGCAAGGATTTTAACATCACATTAAAGAGTTTGGATTTGGTTTAAAATTAGTGTAATGGGAAGGTACTGGAGGATTTTTAAGCAGGGGAATGAGATGGTTTGATTTATGTCCCCATTCAGGAGACTATGGCTGTAGTCCAGAAGAGAGGTGACAGTGGCTTCCTCTGAGGTTATAGCATTAGAGATGGTGAGAAATGGGTAGATTTAAGGTATTTTTTAGGAGGAAGAAAGGGGAGAACTTGATGGATTGGAATGAGGGATGAGAGGGGAAGAAAATCAAGAATGATGGCAGATTCTTGAGCTGAGCAACTGGATGGAGGTGCCAAGTGTACAGCAGTGTTGAGAGAATTTGTAGTAAACATTCATAACCCACTACCTAGATTCTACAATGAGCAGTGTGCTGTTCTCGCTTTATCACAGTTCTATCCATCCCTCTCTCCATCCATTCGTCCATCTTATTTTTGATTTCGAAATAAATCAGTATTTCAGAGTAAGTTACAGACATCAGTACACTTCACCCCTAGACATTTCAGTTGAAACCCTAAACATTATAGAGTTCAATACTTGTTTACGGCTCTTTTTTTTACTAGATAAAATTTACATAAGGTGAAATGGAGGGACCTTATCTGATAAGTTTGGGTTTTGACAGATGTATACGGCTAGTGTAACTCAACCCACCATCAAGATGTAGAATGTTACCATCACCTCGGGAGAAGCCCCAGTCCGCTTTCACAGGGAGATTTGGCCCTTACCCTCCCAGAGGCAACCACTGGAGGTGAGAGTTTGTTTGTTTGTTTTGATTTTTTTTTGGCCACACTGCAAGGCTCGTGGTGTCTTAGTTCCCCAACTGGGGATCGAACCCAAGCCCTCTGCAGTGGAAGCGCGGAGTTCTAACCACTGGCCCGTCAGGGAATTCCCAGGAGGTGATAGTTTTAAAATGGATACTAGAAAGAATTAAACTTGTGTGTGGCCGTGCTGTGGAGAGGGAAAAAGAGGTTCACAGGGAACCAGCCAGACATGAAGAGTGACTCTGAGGTTCAGCAGGCAGGGGGCCAGACTGGGACCATGACAGCGCTGTAAAAATCAGCGCTGTAGAAATCACTGTTCCCTGGTGGCACAGTGGTTAAGAATCCGCCTGCCAATGCAGGGGACACGGGTTCGAGCCCTGGTCCAGGAAGATCCCACATGCCGCGGAGCAACTAAGCCCGTGCGCCACAACTACTGAAACCCGTGCGCCTAGAGCCCGTGCTCCCCAACAAGAGAAGCCACCGCGATCAGAAGCCCACGCACCGCAAAGAAGAGTCGCCCCAGCTCACCGCAACTAGAGAAAGCCCACGCGCAGCAATGAAGACCCAACGCAGCCAAAAATAAAATTAAAAAAAAAAAAATCAGTGAAGTCTCTGTGCCTCGAAGAAATCTTTGTTCTGCCTTTGTTTTCTTAAAACGTTACTTAAGGTCAGTGCTGGAGACAGACTGTTATTTTATGGCAGAGCCGGATGAACAGGTTCCTGAAGCGTGTCTTCAAGATGTTAAGGTTCCGTTCAATGCACCGGTGGAGCAGAAGGCTCTGGCCATCTTTGGTTGATTCCCCAGCGAATTGCTGTTTAACGGGCTAAAGGGTTATGCTGTTAACCCTCCTGTTTCCAGATAGCACATCATGGTCTGCAAGGATTTTCAGATTTTATTCTACATTTGGGATGCCTGTTAAAAAAATACAGGTTCCTTGATCTTACTTGATCTTCTACCAGGATTCCTAAGTAAGAATCTCTGGCAGGTGGCCTGGGGACCTGCATGTTAACTGCATTCCAGCTGATGCTGGTGGTCTGTGGACTACATTTTGAAAAGACTGTGGAAAGCAGACGTTGGGTCCAGACACACGTTGGTTTCAGTTCTGAAATCTTGGGCAAGTTACTTAACCTCTTCTGAGACTTCGTTTTCTTATCTGTAAGAGGTGGCTGCTAATGACTGCTGTGGACATTAGGTGATATAATGTATATAAAGCACCTGGTGCAGAGCTGGCATTTACCACTGTCACGTTCCTCCATTCTCCTTCCTCGAAAAGGAAGTTGCTTGGGAGTTCCCTGGCGGTCCAGAGGTTAGGACTCGGTGCTTTCACTGCCAGGGTCCAGGTTCAATCCCTGGTTGGGGACCTAAGATCCCACAAGCCACGTGGTGTGGCCAAAAAAAAAAAAAAAAAAACCAAGGAGTTGTAGTAAGAAGACAGCTGATGTTGGGTCGGGTTGACAGTTTATTCACAGGGCCCTCACCATCATTCTGGGGAAGACAGGGTCCCGGCAGAGGCCAGCTCTGCACCTCTCCCCACGCCCCCCCGCCAACTTTCCTCAGGCTCAGAAAACTGCATGGTTGGTAGTGCCTTAGGGAAGATTCGCTTCCTGCTGTCTGATTTATTCGTATTGTTCACTGGTGAGTGGTCCGATGTTCACCTTTGGTTCTTGGGTTCTTGCTGCAGAAACAAGTCACCAGGCCCTTCAGAACATGCCCAAAGTGCTCCGTGATGTCGAAGCCCTTAAACAGGAGGCATCTTTTCTGAAAGAACAAATGATTCTTGTCAAGGAGGACATTAAAAAATTTGAACAGGACACATCTCAGTCGATGCAGGTATTTTGGCTCCTGTCCTAAGTGTTGACTCTTGTTTTTGGAAGATGTTCACTTTCCTCGTGGGAGGTCAACCTTAACTCAAAATTCTGCCAAGCACTCAGACTACTCTTTTGTTCGGTTCTTTCAGCTTATTCATCTCTCTTTAGCACCGCTGAACAATTTAGCCGTGTAATCGGTGCCGTACGGGGTACAGAGGCTCCCTAAAGGCAGGAGCATGCCACGATACTTATGTTTCGAGTCGCTGATGGAAGGCAGAGGAAATGGAACTGCCACTTCTTTAGTGTTTGACCCCTCATTTCTCTTCTAGGTATTGGTAGAAATCGACCAGGTGAAGTCCCGAATGCAGCTTGCCGCAGAATCTCTTCAAGAAGCCGACAAATGGAGCACACTGAGTGCTGATATCGAGGAGACATTTAAGACTCAAGTAGGTTTCTTGTTTAGGGGATGTTGTGACATCTCTTTAAGCAGGAACTTGAGGTTTGGAGAAACAAATGAGCTAGCTATGCCACTCACAATCAGAAGGGCTAGTAAATAGCCGGGTGTGGGAATATTCAGGCATAGGTTGGGGGCGATCTGAGACTGCTCTGAGTTTTTCCACCTTCTTTAGTTTGTATCATCTGCTTGACTGAAGCCTTTTAGTCACAAAAGTGAGTTCAGGAAAAGCTTAAAAAGGCAGAGAAAATGGAGTAAATGGGAGTGTGGAACTTGGGCAGGGGTGCCCTACACACCGTGGGACCTTAGCAAGTTACTCTACCCTCCTTGGATAGCAAAGTGTGGAAAATAGTGATATTTTTGATACCTGGTTATAAGGATGGAGTAAGATGATATCTTATGAAAAACTTTTTTTTTCAATTGTAAAGCAAAATTAATTATTTATCATCTCTTTTGCTATTTAAAAAAAAACCTTTAAAAAGTTTTTTAAAAGTTCTAAATGCACATGGGAAAAATTGAGTAAACAGGAATAAACAGTGAAAAATAAGTCTTTCTCATAGTTCTGACCCTCCCAGTCCCCTAATTTCCCTTCTAAATACAAACCCTGTTGTCAGCTTTGTGCCTGTTCTTCCAGATAAACGTACACACATATATGTTCCTTGCCCTGTTTTTCCCCCACAAATGGTAGCGCATTGTGAATACTCCTTCGCACGTTTTTTTTTCAGTCAACAATCTATTATTCTGTCAGTTATTGTTACCTTTTTTTTTTTTTTTTAATTTTATTTATTATTTTTGGCTGCTTTGGGTCTTCATTGCTGTGCCTGGGCTTTCTCTAGTTGTGACAAGCGAGGGCTACTCTTCGTTGCGGTGTGTGGGCTTCTCGTTGCGGTGGCTTCTCTTGTTGGGGAGCACGGGCTCTAGGCACGTGGGCTTCAGTAGTTGTGGCGCTCGGGCTCAGTAGTTGTGGCTCACAGGCTCTAGAGCGCAGGCTCAGTAGTTGTGGCGCACGGGCTTAGTTGCTCTGCGGCTTGTGGGATCTTCCCGGACCAGGGCTTGAACCCGTGTCCCCTGCATTGGCAGGCAGATTCTTAACCACTGAGCCACCAGTGAAGCCCTGTCCATTCTTAATTGAAGTAGCAGGGGTGTTTTAACATAAATATCCTCTATTCTGGTCTTTTTATAGGACATAGCTGTGATTTCTGCCAAGCTCACGGGTATGCAGAATAGCCTAATGATGCTTGTTGATACACCAGACTACTCAGAAAAATGTGTGCACTTGGAGGCGTTGAAGAACAGGCTGGAGGCCTTGGCCAGCCCCCAGATTGTAGCAGCATTCACATCTCAGTCTATAGGTGAGTGCTGGCCATTTATCATCTCTCTGTACACCTCTTCACGAAGGTAAGGCTTTCCGAATCTTCAATCTTTAGAATGTCTTAATGTTGATTAAATTATGTAGATTGGAAGTCAATCTGTAGCTTTATGGTGGTTGTCTTTTGTTCAACATTTTATATGAACTTTTTCAAAATACAGAAAAGTTGAAATAACCATCAGTGAACACACCGTCTAGATCCTAGTGTTAGCATTTGCCACATTTGCTGTATCACATGTCTACCCACCTATTCACCTCTCTATCCATCAACCTTATTTTTTTTAATGCATTTCAAAGTAAGTTGCAGACATCAGTATACTTCACTCCTAAACAGTTTAGCATTCATATGAATAACTAGAGTTCAGTGTTGGTTTATGATTCTTTCTTTTTTTGAGGTAAAGTTTACATTTAGAAAAATGTACAAACCTTAAGTGTACCATTTGATGAGTTTTGACGCTGATCAAGACCATTATGATGCTGTGTTATTTTCCAGTGATTTTTTTCAACAAATAAGTTTATCTAACTCCCTTTCCATTTCATCCACAAAACTATTGGTTAAACAAGAAGTAGCAGGAGTAAAGCTGTTTTCTTACCTTCAGTTATTTACATTGGCAGAATGTAGTCTGTATCCACTGCCCTGCTTCCTGCACTCTTGCTCGTATATCACGCAAGCCCCTCTACTCTGGGGTTAATGTTCTCCTGAACCTGTTCTGTTGAAGGTCTCCAACAGCTGTATCATCACCAAACCCCAAGGCCTAATATCACTTTATACTTTTCTGTTTCTTTTCTTTTCTTTTTTTTTAATTTTTATTTTATTTATTTATTTTTGGCTGTGTTGGGTCTTTGTTGCTGCACGCGGGCTTTCTCTAGTGGTGGTGAGTGGGGCCTGCTCTTCGTTGTGGTGCACGGGCTTCTCACTGCAGTGGCTTCTCTTGTTGCGGAGCACGGGCTCTAGGTGCACGAGCTTCAGTAGTTTTGGCACGCGGGCTTCAGTAGTTGTGGCTCGTGGTCTCATAGAGCGCAGGCTCAGTAGTTGTGGCGCACGGGCTTAGTTGCTCCGCGGCACATGGGATCTTCCCAGACCAGGGATCGAACCCGTGTCCCCTGCATTGGCAGGCAGATTCTTCTCCACTGCACCACCAGGGAAGCCCTACTTTTCTGTTTCTCATTGTCAACAACAGTTAACAATGTTTTTTACTCCCTCCTGTTCTGAGAATACTTTCTTCCCTTGGCTTCTGAGATGTAGCATCAATTTTGTTTATATGATGATACATTTCCAATGGTGAAATTAAATCATAAGACGTTCTGATATCTTTGTTTTCCTAGTTTGTTTAAAATTTATTTTTTCATTGAGGTAACATTGGTTTATAGCATTACGTAAGTGTCATGTGTACAGCATTATATTTCTACTTCTGTGTACACTACAGCATGCTCACCACCAAAAATTTAGTTTCCGTCCATCACCATACAGTTGATCCCCTTTACCAATTTTGCCCTCCTGGTGCCCCATACCCTCTGGTAACCACTACTCTCTTCTCTGTATCTAAGTGTTTGTTTTTATTTGGTTTGGTTTTTTCATTTATTTTGTTTGTTTTTTATATTCCACATTTGAGTGAAATCATACGTTATTTGTCTGTGTCCATCTGACTTATTTCACTAAGCATAATACTCTCAAGGTCTATGCTTGTCGCAAATGGTAAGATTTTATCTTTTTATTTTATGGCTGGGTAGTATTCCACTATATATATCGCATCTCCTTTATCCAATCACCTGTTGATGGGCACTTAAGTTGGTTACATATCTTGGCTATTGTAAATAATGAAACAGTGAGAAGTGCTGATACCTTAAGAGTTCTGATTGATGTTTTATTTTGTTTTAGGATGGATGAGCCTAGGCTTTAATAATTAAGAAAAGTCTATAGCTAGATAATTATATATGAATATGCAGACATGTGCACATATAAATTCTTATCATACGTAAAAATGTTATACAATTTCAGTATGCTGATTTTGACCATATAATTTATTATTAAACTAGGACACTTTTGAGAGGAAAAGGGAGTGCTTTCAATAATGCAGCTGGGGCAACAGGTGTAAACCAAGACTGTCCTGGGCCAGCTGGGACATATAGTCACCCCTGTACCCGTATAGTATAGAACCCTTGGAGAATGACCCTCTGGATAGTTGAGTTTTCAGTGTGGGTGAGAGCAGCTTAACCTCCTCATTCTGAGCAGTAACACTATCTTCCCTCCAAAGATGATTTCTTTCCACTCCAGTTCTCTCGATAGTCAAGGCCTGCAAAGGTTTGGCCTCCCTTGCCCTGGTGGTGAAGTCACACCGAAGTGGGCCCCTCTTGGAACTCAGCCCTGGAGAGTTGTGTATGTCTGTTCCCAGGAGCGAGTCATCTCTTCTGTAATCCCTGTGCTGTTCAGTAACTCCAAAGACAGAAACAAGTCTCAGTCAGTACTTGATACTATCCCGTTAGGTAATTTTTAAAAGGTAAATATTGTCAAATTTTATTAAATGGGCTTTTAGCATCTATCAAGATCGAATGTGTTATTTTTATTTCCTCTGACCGACCAATATGGCAAATCATATTAATAGCATTCCTAATTTTACATCATTCTTACAATTCAAGAACAAACCCTACTTGTTCACCGTGTGTGTGTGTGTGTGTGTGTGTGTGTGTGTGTGTGTGAATATACTACTAGATATTTGCTGATATTTTATTTATTTATTTTTTGGCCATGCTGCGAGGCTTTGTGGGATCTTAGTTCCCTGACCAGGGATCGAACCTGGGCCCAAAGAAGTGAAAGCGCAGAGTCATAACCACTGGACCGCCAGGGAATTCCCCTGAAATTTTACTTAAAATTTTTAAATTGAGGTCCTGTAAGTGAATATCTCTGTTAGGTTTTAGTATCATGATTGTGTTGGCTTCACAAAAACAACTGGGACCGTTTCATTCTTTCTTACTATTAGTATTTAAATAGCATTTTTATCAAATATTGCCATGGCCCCATTGAAGGCTTTCTGTCTGCAGTTCAGCTTGGGTATAAGTATGAGGACCTCTGCCTTCTTTTTTGTTTGTATTTGCTTTACTGTGTCTTTGCCTATTTTGTCTTAACCCTCAAACTTCCTGAGATGTTTTATTTTAGACTTGTCTGTTGGAGATGGCACATAGTTGAATTGTATTTTTTGATCTAATCCTGGTATTTCTTTTTTAATCAGTGACTTTATCCCATTTAGGTTTTTTTTTAGCAGAAATTTCCAGTCTTACATGTTTCTATTTTTATATTTTCTTCTTTATGTTTCTGTTTCTTTTGATCTCTATATTTTGCTATGTTTTCTTTTTTTTTTTTTCTCATGGATAACTTGAAAGATACATAACTTGTTTTTAGTTTTACTAGTGATTTATGACTTCAGATAATAAACTAAATTTTTTTCTCAGTTTATCAACCTTGTAAATGAAACAATATATGATTCCCTCAGTTAGTGCATTTACACTCCCCTCCCTGTCTCCCACCCTTCACCCTCCCCCTGCCCTATTCTAGAATATTGCATAGTCTAGAATTTTTCTTCATGGTATACCATCAAATTAATAATTTTTTTATTATATAGCTTTCTCTCTGAAATGTAAACATTATAAAATTTTTGTGTTCTGTAATATTTAATTTTATTTATTTATTTATTTAAAAAATAAATTTATCTATTTTTGGCTGCATTGGGTCTTCGTTGCTGTGTGCGGGCTTTCTTTAGTTGTGGCGAGCAGGGGCTACTCTTCGTTGCGGTGCGCGGGCTTCTCATTGCGGCGGCTTCTCTTGTTGCGGAGCATGGGCTCTAGGCGCGCGGGCTTCAGTAGTTGTGGCACGTGGGCTCAGTAGTTGTGGCTCGCGGACTCTAGAGCGCAGGCTCAGTAGTTGTGGCGCACGGGCTTAGTTGCTCCGCGGCATGTGGCATCTTCCCGGACCAGGGCTCAAACCTGTGTCCCTTGCATTGGCAAGCAGATTCTCAACCACTGCGCCACCAGGGAAGTCCCATGTTTTATTTTTATATAACTGTTTTATAACCAAAAATTGCCATGGTTGTCTATGCTTAATATCATGTTTTTAAATGGATTCAGTCTCATTTCCAGACTTTTCATCCCACATTCTCCCCATTTGTTAATTCTTTCTTCTTTCCTTTCTTTTTTTTCTTTTGGCCATGCCGCGTGGCCCGCGGGATCCTAGTTCCCTGACTAGGAGTGGAACCCAGGCCCTCGGCAGTGAGAGTGTGGAGTCCTAACCACTGGACCACCAGGGAATTCCCTGTTAATTCTTTATTTTGAGGCTTCTCTTCATTAGCAGGACTCTGTTTTTAAGTAGACTTTTTTTCCCCTCAGGAAGGGCATGGGGATCATATGTATGTATATCCTTGGTATTTAAGTAAAGAATGTATTTTTATTGCTTTTCCATGTAGAAAAGAATGACTGCTTTTGGAATTCTTGGTTCATACTATTTTTCCTTCAGAAATCTAGAGACGTTGCTTCCTTGTCTTCTGCCAACTATATTCTGATGTTCAGTATGAGACTGGCCTGCTTATTTTTTTCTTTGTACGTAGTTTATTTTCCTTGAATAGTTAAAATAGGGTGGGCAAACATTTTCTGTAAGGGGCCAGATAATAAATTTTTGGGCTTTGTGGGGCATATGGTCTCTAGCACAAATACTTAATTCTGCAGTTGTGGCACGAAAACTCATATGTAAGTGAATGAGCTTCCCTGTGTTCCAATAACATTTTATTTACAAAAACAATTGGTAACTTGGCTCATAGTTTGCTGACTTCTGGCTTATGAGATTCTTTCTTTTACCCTGTAGTTTAGTTACTTTACTAGGTTATTTTTCGGTTTTGAAAATTTTTAATGTTTTCTGGAACATAGTATCTTATTTGCTGATTCATATTTTTCTTCATTTCTAGAAAATTTCTTTCTTAAGACTTTTTCATCTATTTCATTTATTTTCTTTTTCATTTTTGAGAAC
Source organism: Eschrichtius robustus (assembly GCF_028021215.1). Classification (NCBI taxonomy): domain Eukaryota; kingdom Metazoa; phylum Chordata; class Mammalia; order Artiodactyla; family Eschrichtiidae; genus Eschrichtius; species Eschrichtius robustus. Next base: position 72,391,551 of record NC_090839.1, on the reverse strand, counting down.
ATCAACTATCTGTTCATTAGCTCTTCCTTTCCCCCCTCAATGTATAATATGTTCACGCTGGTCTATTTTGACTCTTTGCCAACAATCTCCTCCCCTCCATAGTCTTTTATTTTTCAACAGTCTGTCTTCCATTTGATCAATAGCATTTTCTAAAGTATGTGTTCTGCTCTTTGTTCTTCTAATTAATTTTTAATTCATCATATCATTATTTATTTCTTAATTTTTTTTCTTAGCTCTGCCAACCTCCCTTTATATCTCACTGTGATACCTTAGATCCTATTGAAGAAAGCGTATGCCTTGTGTAATTTCCTTGAGAATGTGAAGCAGTTGTAGTGTAAAATTTTCTCTTCTTTCCTAAGGTAAATCTTTGGAAGTGCTCTCTCTTTTAAGAAAAGTCTTTTTAAATTTCAATTTTGTTTTTTATTATTTATTTTTAATTAATTAATTAAATTAATTTTTTTGGCTGTGTCTGGTCTTTTTAAAAAATTTTTATTTATTTATTTATTTTATGTATCTATTTTGGCTGCGTTGGGTCTTCGTTGCTGTGCGTGGGCTTTCTCTAGTTGTGGCAAGTTCGTTGGGGTGTGCAGGCTTCTCATTGTGGTGGCTTCTCTTGTTGCGGAGCACGGGCTCTAGGCACGCAGGCTCAGTAGTTGTGGCGCACGGGCATAGTTGCTCCACGGCATGTGGGATCTTCCCAGACCAGGGCTCGAACCCGTGTCCCCTGCAATGGCAGGCGGATTCTTAACCACTGCGCCACGAGGGAAGCCCTGTGTCTGGTCTTAGTTGCAGCACACAGGGTCTTCGTTGTGGCACGGGCTCTTTATTGTGGCATGTGGGCATCTCTCTAGTTGTGGCGTGCGGGCTTCTGTCTAGTTGTGGCGCACGGGCTTAGTTGCCCTGCAGCACTTGGGATCTTAGTTCCCCAACCAGGAATCGAACCTGTGTCCCCTGCAGTGGAAGGCAGATTCTTTACCACTGGACCACCAGGGAAATCCCTAAATTTCCATTTTAAATCCAAGGTCATGAGGCTTTTCCATTGTTTTTTTCTTAAGAGTTTTATAGTTTTAGCTCCTACATTTATGTTGTTGAGCCATTATAAGTTAATTTTTGTATATGGTACAAGGTAAGGGTCCAACTTCTTTCTTTTGCATGTGGACATCCAGTTTTCTGAGCAACATTTTTTTTTCCTGAGCACATTTGTTAAAAGGACTGTCCTTTCCCCATTGAATGGTCTTGACATCCTTGTTGAAAATTATTTGACCATGTATGTGAAGGTTATTTCTGGGCCCTTTATTCTGTTCCATTAGGCTATATATATATGTCTGTCCTTATGCCAGTACCACATAGTTTTGATTATTGTTGCTTTGTAGTAACTTGAAATCATGGATTGTGAATCCACCAATGTTGTCCTTCTTTTTCAAGATTGTTTTGGCTATTTGGGGGTCCCTTGAAATTCCATATGAATTTTAGAATGGGTTTTTCTGTTTCTCCAGAGAACACCATTGAACACCATTTTGGAAGGGATTACATTGAATCTGTAGATGGCTTTGGTAGTATTATCATCTTAACAATATTAAATCTTCTAATTCATGAACATAGCATGTATTTTTATTTATTTGTGTCTTTTAAAACTTCTTTCAGCAGTGTTTTGTCACTTTCAGTGTACAAGTCTTTTAGCTCCTTGATTATATTTATTTCTAAGTATTTTATTCTTTTTGATGCTATTATAAATGGAATTGTTTTCTTAATTTTTTTTCAGATTGTTCATTGTTACTGTATAGAAATGCAAGTGAGTTTTGGTGTGTTGATTCTGTATTCTGCTGCATTAACTTATTAGTTCTAACAGTTTTTTTTTTTTTGGTGGAATCTTTAGGGCTTTCTATAAATAAGATCATATCATCTGCAAACAAAGATATTTTTCCTTCTTCCTTTCCTGTTTGAATGCTTTTTACTTTTTTTCTTGCATAATTATTCTGGCTAGAACTTCCAGTACTAAGTTGAATAGAAATTGCAGGACTTCCCTGGTGGCTCAGTGGTTAAGAATCTGCCTGCCAATGCAGGGGACACGGGTTCGAGCCCTGGTCCGGGAAGATCCCACATGCCGCGGAGCAATGAAGCCCGTGCGCCACAACTACTGAGCCCGCGTGCCACAACTACTGATCCCGTGTGCCTAGAGCCCATGCTGTGCAACAAGAGAAGCCACCTCAATGAGAAGCCCGCACACCACACGAAGAGTAGCCCCTGCTCACCACAACTAGAGAAAGCCCATGCGCAGCAACGAAGACCCAACGCAGCCAAAAGTTAATTAATTAATTAATTAATTAATTAATTAAAATTCAAACCTCAAGTCCCCCATCCAAACCTGCTCCTTCCTTATTCTCCTCCATTTCAATAAATGATAATTAAAAAAAAAAAAAAAGAAGAAATTGCAAAAGTGGGCATCCTTGTCTCGTTCCTGATCTCAGAGGAAAAGTTTGAAATGGTCTTTCACCATTGAGTATTATGTTAGCTGGGGGCTTTTCATATATGGCCTTTATTTTGTTGAGGTTGTTTGCTTCTATTCCTAGTTTTTTGAGTGTTTTTGTCATGAAAAATTATTGAATTTTAACAGATGCCTTTCTGCATCAGTTGAGATGATCACGTGGATATTGTTCCTTTGTTCTGTTAATGTGGTGTATTTCATTCATTGATTTTCATATGTTGAACCTTCCTTGCATCCCAGAGCAAATCCCACTTGGTCATGGTGTATAATCCTTTTAATATGCTGTAGAATTCAATTTGCTAGTATTTTGTTGAGGATTTTTGTATCAATATTCATCAGGAATATTAATCTGTAGGTTTCTTTTCTTGTAACGTCTTTGTCTGGCTTTGGTATTAAGGTAATGCTGCCCTCATAGAATGAATTAGAGCGTGTTCACTGCTCTTCAATATTTTGGGGAGAGGTTGAGAAGTATTGGTATTAATTCTTTGTTTGGTAGAATTAATCAGTGAAGCCATCTGGTGTGCTTTTCTTTTTGAGAGGTTTTTGATTACTGATTCAATTATTAGTTTTAGGTCTATTCAGAGTTCCTATTTCTTCATCATTCAGTCTTGGTACATTGAGTATTTTTAGGAATTTGTTCATTTCATCTCATTTATCCAATTTGTTGGCATATAATTGTCCATAGTACTTTCTTATAATTCTTTTTATTTCAGTAAAATTAGTAGTGATATCCCCTCTTTCATTTCTGATTTTATTTATTTGAGTCCTCTTCCTTTTCCTTAGTGAATCTAAGTAAAGTTTTATCAATTTTGTTCATCTTTTCAAAGAATCTTTTCAACCCTTGATTTTGTTGATTTTTGTTTTGTTTCTGTATTCTCTATTTACTTATCTCTGCTCTTCTCTTTATTATTTCTTCCCTTTTTGCTAACTTTGGGTTTAGTTTGTTTGATTTTCTTAGTTCTATAAGATGTAGAGTTTAGGTTGTTGATTTGAGCTCTTTCGTCTTTTTTAATGTAAGTATGTACAGCTATAAATTAGCTCTTTGGGCTACTTTTGTGTCATCCCATAAGTTTTGGTATGTTAGGTTTTTGTTTTCATTTGTCGTTTTCTAATTTCTCTTGTGGTATCTTCTTTGACCCATTGGTTGTTTAGGAGTGTGTTGTTCAATTTCCACATATTTGTGAATTTTCCAGTTTTCTTTCTTCTGTTGATTTTTAGTTTTCTACCAGTGTGATCGGAAAAGATACTATATGATTTATATGATTTTAATCTTTAAAAATTTATTAAGACTTGTTTTGTGGCCTGAGATACGGTCTGTCCTGGAGAATGTTTTATGGGTACTTGAGTATGTGTATTCTGCCATTGTTGGGTGGAATGTTCTGTACTGTCTGTTAGGTCTAATTGGCCTGCAGTGTTTGTTGAAGTCTCTGCTTCCTTATTATCTTCTCTCTGGTTGTTCTTGACATGCTCTCCGCATGCACCTTCTGTATGCTCTGTTCCTTTTCTTTTTTACCCCCTGTGGTACTTTTGCATAGGTCACATGCTGGAATTTTTTTGTTTGTATTTGTTTCTATTTATTCATATTTGTATGTGGGTGCTTTTTTCTGGGTCTACTGTTTACTGAAAAATAGTTAGCATGGGATCTCCTTGGAAACCCCTCCTTTGTTGACCTGGACTTAGTTGAGAGATTTCCTCTTACCCTTGATTTAAAGGCTACGTTCTCTGTTGTGCTTTTCAGTTGCCCAAAGAGAATGGGTTCAGGACTCATCTCCAGCCTTTTCGTTCCATATCTTCCCCGTTTGTCAATTCTTTATTTTGAGTCTTCTTCTCATTAGCAGGATTCTAGGACTGGAGCTGGGCCTTTGGAAAATCACCATCTGGCAGCTTTATTCCTTATGTTTTCTCATGAATTTGTGGCAGCTACAGACCACGGAGCTCACCTGCGTGTTTTGGGTGTATGTCTAGTTATGTGAGGTTAGGGGAGTAGGAGTGGCGGCAGACAGCTCCATGAATTTAAGTTTTTTCCTTTCCTTCTGTGTGAGTTGGCTACTTGGTGCTGGAATCAGGTTTGAAGAATGCTCTGTGGGTCAGGATCATGGGCTTTGGTTTTGGGGTTAGCTGTTTTTGACAGCTTTCATTCGCAAATGTGAATCAGGCTTGATTCCAGATTCTACTCTCTGTAGGCAGGATGCCGATTCAGAAGGGGGAAATGGCGCTTTTCAGCCCTGTGGCTGTCCCACTGCTGAGCTGAGGTGGAAGCAGGCCTTCGCCTGCCTGCCCAGTCCTCCCTTGGCGCCCAGTCTTTACCTTTCCATCACGCTGCTCCACGCGTGGTACATCCAGAGTTCTCCCAGCATCACCACTCATCTGCCAAAATGATTGAATATCTGATTGCTATTCTGTGAAGTTTGGCTTTTTTTTTTTTTTTTGGCCATGCCCCGCAGCATGTGGGATCTTAGTTCCCCAACCAGGGATCAAACCCACGCCCCCTGCATTGGAAGTGTGAGTCTTAACCACTGGACCACCAGGGAAGTCCCCTCTGAAGTTTGTAGTACAGACATTTTCCTGGCTTCAACACAGATGAATGATATTGTGTTTTTCTTTGGGTGGTTAATTTTGAATATTTAAAAAAAAAATTATTTTTGGCTGCATTGGGTCTTCGTTGCTGCACACGGGCTTTCTCTAGTTTCGGCGAGCGGGGGCTACTCTTCATTGTAGTGCACGGGCTTCTCATTGCAGTGGCTTCTCTTGTTGTGGAGCATAGGCTCTAGGCATGTGGGCTTCAGTAGTTGTGGCTCGTGGGCTCTAGAGCTCAGGCTCAGTAGTTGCGGTGTACAGGCTTAGTTGCTCCGTGGCATGTGGGATCATCCCGGACCAGGGCTTGAACCCGTGTCCCCTGCATTGGCAAGCAGATTCTTAACCACTGCACCACCAGGGAAGTCCCTGGGTGGTTAATTTTGGTATCAGGAAGGGCTTTTTTCTGCCGCAAAAGTAATAAGCTCTTTAATCAGTCATCTTTCCTAGAAGGCCAAGGTGCTTCTTTACTAACAGTTTTTAAAGGGAAATCTGATAAATTAGTACATCCCCAACACATTACCCACAATCTTCAAATATACATGCCTGGTTCATTTTACACAACCAGTGAATTCAGTTGATAAAGTGAAGCAACTTTTTGGAGCCTGATTTTACATATGGCAGGGATATTCATTTATTTAAGTGATCTTATGAGAATGATAAGCATTTTAAAAGCAAATAGGCATTAAAAAAATTAACTTATTTATTTTTGGCTGCACTGGGTCTTCGTTGCTGTGTGCAGGCTTTCTCTAGTTGCGGCGAGCAGGGGCTACTCTTCGTTGCGGTGCGCGGGCTTCTCATTGCGGTGACTTCTCTTGTTGCAGAGCATGGGCTCTAGGCGTGTGGGCTTTAGTAGTTGTGGCTCACAGGCTCAGTAGTTGTGGCGCACAGGCTTAGTTGTTCTGTGGCATGTGGGATCTTCCCAGACCAGGGCTCGAACCCATTTTCCCCTGCATTCGCAGGCAGATTCTTAACCACTGAGCCACCAGGGAAGTCCCAAGATTGCTATCCTTCAAAGACCTTACACACTGATGGCGGGTGAGGCTGGGAGAAAACAAGTACACAAATAATTTTATTACAAGATGGAATGTGAAAACTGCCTTAGGCCTCCCCAGGATGAAGGAAAGGATGAAAGAAAATCGAGGAAGGTTATATATGAAAGAGCTAGTATATGTGCAGAACCTTGAAAGAGATGAATTAAATTTTTTTTAATTGTTTCTGATTATAAAATAATACATATATAGGTTATTAAAAATTTGAAAAATGGGAAAAATATAGAAAAGAAAATGATATACCAGTAAAATGATATACTCACCACCCAGAGATGACTGTTAGTATTTTCTTCCAGTTTTCCCTTTGTGTACATATATCTTTTAAAGAAAGTATATACATTGAGTATATGCAATTTTGTATCTTTTTTGCTCCCAGTCAGCAATGTAGCATGAGCATTTTCTCATGGATCTAAGATTTTGATAGGTGAGGAAAAGTATTTAGGGCAGAAGGAATAATATATATTTGAATGGTATAGAAATGAGAAAACTCAGGGACTGTTCTGCGAATAATACTTAAACCCATTTTGTGGAATGAACATTGGCATGTGGTATCTGATTGAGTCACACGTTCTACCCTTAACTTCACTTGTTTTTCATATTTATGATCTCCACACATGAGTTAATTCATTGTCTTGGTGGGAACTTCTGAATACTAGCTCATGTATAATCCACATTTATCCTGCTGAATTCTTTCTCTTGGCTGCAACAGAAAACCTGGTGACAGCATGTGCATGTTTTCCATTGTTTTTCTTTAGATCAGTCCAAAGTGTTTGTGAAGGTTTTTACTGAAATTGACCGGATGCCCCAACTTCTTGCATACTACTACAAGTGTCACAAGGTGAGAAGCTGTGAGTGATTACCATTGTGGAATGCTTGTAGAACTGGGCTACAGAATCACAGTTTTGAATCCCAGTTTCCTACTCAAAGGTAAAAATATTTGCCTCCATGCCCTCTGGTCTTTTTCTTTTAATTAGCCAGTAGGGGGTGCTCTTGGTCCAGCCTGTGGATTCATTTGATTGCAAGTTGGAAAAAGTCATTAGTTTTCAGCCTCACTTGTATGTATAGCTAGATTTCCTTTACAGACTGAAGAGTTTTAATTTTTCCTATTTTTGTCTTTTAAGGGCGATTAGGTTTATTATGCCTTCAGCAAGCCTTAAGAATTTTATCTGTTTTCTAGGTTTGTTGAAATTAGGTTACTGAAAATCTTGACAGCTTCCTGGGCTAACTTAATTCCTTCAAGTCCAGTGCCCATCTGTCTTTTGAGCAGTAGTGTTAGGACATGAAGCTAAAACACATATTCACGCCCACCTCTGAGGTCTATTCAGAAGAATGGTAGCATGCTGAGTACATTGGCATGCTTTGGGGGCAAGAAAAAAGGGGAAAGGATCACTTGGAGGGCAACAGATTCAAGCTCTGGATGATGATCAGAGCAGGTGACTGTAAATTTTTTTTTCCTGCCTCTTTTGAAGGGAATGGTCGTCCGTGGGTACCCGATTGCCTGGGAGAGTAGGCAGTGGCCAGTCGCTTGCCCTGGTAGGAGGGCAGGGCAGTTGCAGCAGGCAGCATGTCTTGGCGGACCCAGTAAGGCCTCCTTTGTTCTGCCTCTGCAGGTCCAGCTTTTAGCAGCCTGGCAGGAGCTGTGCCAGACTGACCTACCCCTGGACCGGCAGCTCACTGGACTCTATGACGCCTTGCTCGGTGCTTGGCACACGCAAATCCAGTGGGCTATGCAGGTAACAGCTCTTTTGGGTTCTAGCGAGAACAAAGCCCGTGGTGCCGAGGGAGAGGGTGATGGCCTTAGGAGCGGGCCGACCGCAGAGTACCCAGGCCACCCAGAGAGAGCACCGCTGGAAGAACCTCCCCATCTGCTGTCGTCACCAAAGGGGCAGGAAAATCTTTAGGTCTCTGTTCTAGCTCTTCTTATCACTCTTATCTATATCTTAAATAGAATCTAATGTGACAGTGTTGCTTGTTGTTCAGCAGGGGAGCTCGAGGAATTCCTGGAGGCGGTTATCTTTTGATCTAAAAGCAAGAGGCCCTCAGTCAGGTGGTGCTTGAGTGAACAAGGCTGTTTTAATCTTAACTTTGGGTAAAATTTACCCGGCCTAAAGTTAGTTTCCCTTGTTCTCACAGTACGCCAAGAGTTAGAGGAACAGTATAATTATAAAGGCACCCTCTGACTTAGGGGAGAGGTGAGACAGAGAACTTCATTTCATTTCCTTTCAGGAACTTTCCGTCATTTACTTTCCTAAAGTCTCTAGGCATTTTCAGCCTTGAAGGATATGAAACATTGGTCCCTTGTCTTGATGCCAGGAGGTGCGCTAGATCTTCTCTTTAGAAGGGGAAAAAGGCTGTCTTATGTCTGAGTAATGACTGACTGGGCCTGTTTATGGTGTGGCTTATATTTTTTTCAGAATTAGCTGTGAATCGCCCTTCACATATTGGTCAGTAATTTGCTGGAATGAACTCCACTGTAGTTGGAGAGAATTCCTCGTATAGGGTCATGTCATTCAAGGTGGTTGAAGTGCTCTTCTCCATCCTCTTTTCTTTCTCCTTGAACCAACATCATTCAGACAAAAAAACCCAAAAAAACAAAAAAACAAAAACACCCCAAAACCGGCGAACAAAACAAAAAACAACCTCCTGTAGGAGTTTCCCATTTTTTATGTAATCGTCAGTTTTCAGTGATCCTGTCCATCCGCACGCATTTCTGTGTCCTTGTCTCGTCTACTGCTTATATCATGAGGATAAAAACAGTTCATGCCTATAAGTACGGTTGCCCTTCAGCGTCTTGGAAAAAGGATTTCGACTTCTCACACTTTTATTTGGGCCTCACCCCAAGTTTTGTAAGGCGTAAGTTTATGCTAATTTCCACTTTTGTCCCATGGCCCATTTTCTTTTCAGAATGTGAGCATGATAGGTGACTGTCATCTCCTGAAGCTCAGTAGAGTACAGAAGAAAACCAAAGGCACCAGGGTGAATGTGTCTCTAAAGATTTTTTCCCCCGGTATTTTATTTTATTTTTTATATTTTGGCCATGCCACGTAGCATGTGGGATCTTAGTTCCCCAACCAGGGATTGAACCCCGGCCCCCTGCAGTGGAAGTACGGTGTCTTAACCACTGGACCACCAGGGAAGTCCCTTTCCCCAGTATTTTAATATGGAAAGTTTCCAACATGTAAAAAATTTGAAAGAATTGTACAGTGAACACCCATGTACCCACCTCCTGTGTTCTACAATGAACATTTTGCTATATTTGCTTTATCACAAATCTATCCATCTATCCATGTGCATCTGTTCATTGACCCATCTTATTTTTTGATTCATTTCAAAGTAAGTTGCAAACATCATTCACTTCAGAACATACGTATTATTAACTAGAGTTCAGTATTTGTTTACTGGGATTTTTTTTAGGTAAAATTATGAAATGCAATGATCTTAAATGTGCCATTTAATTCGTTTTGACAAATGCTGTTTAACCTAATCCCCTACCAAGATACGGAACATGACTATCACCCTAGAAAGTTCCCTTGTGTTCCTTCTCAGTCAGTCTTTGTACCAACATCCCTGAAGGCAACCGCTGTTCTGATTTTTCCCACCATAAATTAGTTTATCCTGTTTTAGAATTTCATGTAAATGGAATCATATGGTGTATGTCCTTTTGGTGAGGCTTCTTCCATTCAGCATGTTTTTGGAGATTTATTCATGTTGCTGTATGTATCAGTAGCTTGTTCTTTTTTATTACTGAACACTGTTACATGGTATGAATATATAACAGTTTTGTTTATTGAGTCTTTTTAAAAAATTTTCATTTATTTAATTTATTTATTTTTGGCTGCATTGGGTCTTTGTTGCTGTGCGTGGGCTTTCTCTAGTTGCGGCGAGCGGGGCCTACTCTTTGTTGTGGTGCGTGGGCTTCTCGTTGAGGTGGCTTCTCTTATTGCGGAGCACAGGCTGTAGGCGTGCGGGCTTCAGTAGTTGTGGCTTGTGGGCTCTAGAGTGCAGGCCCAGTAGTTGTGGCGCTCGGGCTTAGTTGCTCCGTGGCATGTGGGATCTTCCCGGACCAGGGCTCGAACCCGTGTCCCCTTCATTGGCAGACGGATTCTTAACTGCTGTGCCACCAGGGAAGCCCTATAGTTTGCTCTTAACATTTAGGTCTGATTAATTTTGAGTTAATTTTTGTATATGGTATCAGGTAAGGATCCAACTTTTTTTTTTTTTTTGCATGTAGTATCCAGTTTTCTGAGCACCATTTGTTGAAAAGACTGTCCTTTTCCCATTGAATGATTTTGGCACTCATGTTGAAAATCATTTGACCATGTATGTGTGTTTATGGCCTCTCTATTCCATTGGGCCATATGTCTATCCTTATGCAAGTACCACACTGCTTTGACTATTATAGCTTTGTAGTAAGTTTTGAAATTAGGAAATGTGAGATAGCCAGTGATCCTCTTCTTCAATATTGTTTTTGCTATTTGGGGTTCCCTCAAATTCCATATGAATTTTAGGATGGGTTTCCTGTTTCTCCAGAAAACACCTTTGGGATTTTGATGGAGATTGCATTGAATATGTAGTTGGCTTTGGGTAGTATTACCATGTTAACAATATTAAGTCTTCCAGTGCATGAACATGGGAAGTATTTCCATTTTTTTGTGTGTATTCTTTAATTTCTCTCAGCAGTGTTTTGTCGTTTTCAGTGTACAAGTCTTTTAGTTCCTTCGTTACATTTATTTCTGAATACTTTATTCTTTTTGATGCTATTGTAAATGGAATAATTTTCTTAATTTCCTTTTCAGATTGTTAGAATAGAATTGCTAGTATAGAAATGCAAGTGATTTAAAAAAAATTTATTTATTTATTTGGTTGTACTGGGTCTTTTAGTTGTGGCAGGCAGGCTCCTTAGTTGCGGCTCATGGGCTCCTTAGTTGTGGCATGCAAACTCTTAGTTGTGGCATACATGTGGGATCTAGTTCCCTGACCAGGGGTCAAAGCCAGGCCCTCTGCATTGGGAGTGCAGAGTCTTAACCACTGCGCCACCAGGGAAATCCCTGAATGTGAGTGATTTTTGCTTGTTGATTTTCCATCTTGCAACTTTGCTGAATTTGTTTATTACTGCTAACGATTTTTTTTTTTCAATTTGTTAGGATTTTCTACATATAAGATTACATCATTTGTGAAAAGAGATAACGTTACTTTTTCCTTTCCAGTATAGATGGCTTTTATTACTTTTTCTTGTCGAATTCTTCTGGCTAGAACTTCCAGTATTATGTTGAATAAAGTGGCAAAAGCAGGCACCTTTGTCTTGTTCCTGGTCTTAGGGGAAAAGCTTTCAGTGTTTCACCATTGAATATGATGTTAGCCATGGGTTTTTCTGATATGGCCTTTATCATGTTGAGGAGGTTCCTTTCTATTCCTAGTTTATTGAGTGTTTTTTTTTTCCCAATTATGAAAGGGTGTTGAATTTTGTCAGATGCTTTTTCTGTATTAATTGAGATAATGAGCTTTTCCCCCCTTCATTCTGTTAATGTCGTATATTACATTGACTAATTTGATATGTTGAACCATTCATTCTGGAGATCACTCTCAGTCATGGTGTATAATCCTTTTAATATGCTGCTAAATTCAGTTTACTAGTATTTTGTTGAGTATTTTTGTATGTGTATTTATAAGAGATATTGGTCTATAATTTTCTTTTCTTTTAGTATTTGTCTGGCTTTGGCATCAGGTTAATGATGCCCTCATAGAATGAATTAGGAAGTGTTCTATATTAGTTTGCTAGGGCTTCTATAACAAAGTACCATGGACTAGGTGGTTTAAAGAATAGAAATTTGTTGTGGAGGCTAGAAGCCCAAGGTCACGGTGTTGGCCGTGATAGAAATTTGCTGTGGAGGCTAGAAGTCCAAGGTCAAGGTGTTGGCCGGGTTGATTTCTTCTGAGGCTTCTTTCCTTGGCTTGCAGATGGCAGTCTTTTCCCTGTGTCTTTCCTTTATGTGTGCCTGTGTCCTAATCTCCTCCTGTATAAGGACACTGGTCAGATAGGATTAGGGCCCACCCAGATGACCTCATTTTATCTTAATTGCCTCTTTAAAGGCCTTACGTCCAAATATAGTCACATTCTGAGGTACTGGGGGATTTGGACTTCAATATATGAATTTTGGGGAGACACAATTCAGAATATATAACATGCTCCCTCCTCTCCAATTTTTTGGGAAGAGTTTGAGGAGGATTGGTATTAATTCTTTTAATGTTTGGTAGAATTTACCAGTGAGGCCATCTGGTTCTCGTTTTTTCTTTATTGGGAGGTTTTTGATTACTGATTCAGTCTCCTTACTAGTTATAGGTCTATTCAGATTTTCTGAAGTCACTTTTGGTAAATAATATTTGTAGGAATTTTTTGTCCATTTCATCTAGGTTATCCAGTTTGTTAGCATACAACTGTTCATAATATTCTCTTATAATCCCTTTTATTTCTATAAAATTGTTAGTAAATGTCCCAACCTTCATACCTGATCTTAGTAATTTGAATCTAATCTCTTTTTTTTTTTTGGTCAGTCTAGGTAAAAGGTTTGCCATTTTGTTAATCTTTTAAAAGAACTAACTTCTGATTTTGTTGATTTTCTTTTCTCTATTTCGTTTACCTCTGCTCTAATCTTTATTATATCCTTTCTTCTACTAGCTTTGGGTTTAGTTTCTTCTTTTTCTAGTTCCTTAATGTGTACAGTTAGGTTATTGATTTGAGATATTTCTGCTTTTTTAATGTACGCATTTACAGCTATAAATTTTCCCCTTTGCACTGCTTTTGCTGTATCCATAAGTTTTGGTTTCCATTTTCCTTCATTTCAAGATATCTTCTAATAAAAATGTGAATTGATTGATTTTATAATTTTTAAACTTAACACTTTTTTTGGCCTTAGTGTTGCGTAAGAACAGTCGTATATCATGTTTCACATTTGACTAAGTGAATCTGTACTTAAAACAGGGGTCCCCAACCCCAGGGTCCACGGCCTGTTAGAAACCGGGCCGCACAGCAGGAGGTGAGCGGAGGGCGGGGCCAGCGATAGACAGAAAGTAGCCAATTGTCCTGGACAGGATGCAAGTCTTGCTAGTTTATTTGGCTTTCTGAGCATGTTCACATGGGTGCTGAGGAAAGCTTGGGGCTCTTGACTAGACCGCTTTCCGGCCTGGAAGGGTTTCTTTGAGCAGTCCAGGAGTCTGCTTCTTTAGAAGGTCTGCTCCAGTGTGCTAACACACATATGTCTCTCCCCCTGCAGGTTTTCAGGAACCCCCACGAGGTGGTGACTGTGCTGCTCATTCAGACCCTGGGGGCCCTGGTGCCCTCTCTGCCCATCTGCCTCAGCGCCAGTGTGGAGAGGGCAGGGCCCGAGCTGGAGCTCGTCAAGCTGCTGGAGCTCTACGACGCCACCGCCCACTTCGCCAAGGGATTGGAGATGGCCCTGCTCCCCCATGCAGGTAAACATCCTTCCTCCCAGCTCACTGGCTTGTTTTTTTTTTTTTTTTTTAATTAATTAATTAATTTATTATTTTTGGCTGTGTTGGGTCTTCATTTCTGTGCGAGGGCTTTCTCCAGTTGCGGCGAGCGGGGGCCACTCTTCATCGCGGTGCGCGGGCCTCTCACTGTCGCGGCCTCTCTTGTTGCGGAGCACAGGCTCCAGACGCGCAGGCTCAGTAGTTGTGGCTCATGGGCTCAGCTGCTCCGTGGCATGTGGGATCTTCCCAGACCAGGGCTCGAACCCGTGTCCCCTGCATTGGCAGGCAGATTCTCAACCACTGCGCCACCAGGGAAGCCCTCGCTGGCTTGTTTTTACTCGCTCTTTTTGAAGCTTCTGGGGCCTGGGTTTGTTTGCCTTTTCTGGTGACCGATTTTACAGAAATGGAAGGGATCAGTGTTTTCCTTCTCAACAGCTATGAAAACCTTTTCCATGAAAACATTGCCATTATGGAAATAATTGTTGCTTAATATATTGTTGCCTAGCTGCAGTGCTGCCTAGGTGCTTTACACACTCTGGGGAAGTGATAGACACTTCTGCAGGGGCTTAGAATGTAAGAGGCAGGTAGGCATTAGTGGCAACGAGTTGGCAGTGAGTTACACTGGGAGGGTAGTGTGCTCTTCCTTTCAAGGCATCACAGAACCTTGGGTAAGTCAACCTAAAAAGTAAGTTTAAGAGAACAAATGGATTAGGGGAGCTTTTTGATAGGACAACAGCAAGTTTTTAAGGGCAGGGGTGCTGCATTAGGACTAAGGGTGGCTATGGGGAAAATGGGCTTTCCCCAGCTGCCATCTGAGAGCAAAGCACTCCTTGGCATTTGGGCAAACAATGCCTGGTGTGTTGCATGTCCCCAGCTGTTTCCCATCTAGGTTAAAAGCATCATAAACTTTTCAATCATACAGACTTCATCACGAATGCTACTGTCAAATCAGGAAATCGCTTCAGGAAGCCCTGCTTCTGCCGTTTGGCTGCTGTGTGTCACTGACTTGGTTTATTTAATAGTTATTCTCTTTAATTACCTTTGTGTGTAATTACCTTGTACATTCCTGGGAGTGTGTTTATTGTTCGAGTTCCTGATGACTCATCGGTGTTTTTGGCACACTCACTGCTCAGGCCCTGGTTGTGGGAGAGGCATGGTGGATGTGGCTTCCAAGGGACCTGGATGCTGTGGTCCTAGTGGCTGAAGAGTATGTAGGCTGAGCGTCCTGTGGAGCAGAGTGGAATGAAGGCAGGGCAAGGAGCAGGTTGCTTTTCTCCCACTGGTGATGGACATTATTGAAGAAGAGAGAACCACCCTCTGAAGAATCATACAGAAAATGCTTTGTTAGTCAGCCATGGAAGTTTAGATTTTTAATGATTCCTACTGAGGTTTTCAAAAAAGTATACGTATTTTTTAATTTAAAAATACTTTGGAAACACACACAAAAATAAAAATTAAAGAGTAAAAATGATCCATAATCTCATGACTCAGAGAAGGCCATGGGAACATTTTATTTGCTCCCAGTAATTCAAATATAATTATACATTTTCATAAATAAATATAAAATATATGCATATATAAATATATATGCAAATTCATATTTAAAAATATTAGTTTTTAAAAAAAATTTTATTTATTTATTTTTGGCCGCATTGGGTCTTCATTGCTGCGCATGGGCTTTCTCTAGTTGTGGCTAGCGGGGGCTACCCTTCGTTGCGGTGCGTGAGCTTCTCATTGCGGTGGCTTCTCTTGTTGCATAGCACGGGCTCTAGGCACGCGAGCTTCAGTAGTTGTGGCTCGCGGGCTCTAGAGCTCAGGTTCAGTAGTTGTGGAGCATGGGCTTAGTTGTTCTGCGGCATGTGGGATCTTCCTGGACCAGGGATTGAACCTGTGTTCCCTGCATTGGCAGGCAGATTCTTAACCACTGTGCCACCGGGGAAGTCCCAAAATATTAGTTTATATGATCTTATATTCTCTTTTTTGCTCAAATTAATATAATGAGCATTTTTTATGTCATTAAATATTTTCCTAAGACATGGTTTTTAATGACCACTTGATAACTATGGCCTACTTTAATTTTTAAATCTGCTATTATAAATAAAACTATTATTAACAATCTTACGTATTAATTTTGGAGCCCAACTCTGATTATTCCTTGGGATAAGTTTGAAAATTACAATTGCTAATAAATGAAAAATTTAAAGATGTTTGTTACATTTTGCTCTTTAGAGAGTTTCTGCCTGTTTTCATGTCCATCAGTAGTAAATGAGGCTGCTTATTCCCACATGCCCTCACCAGCACTAGGCTCTATCTTTTTTTTCCCTTGCCAGGTTTTTAGACAGTTAATGATATATTATTTTAATTTCCATGTCTTTGATTACTAGCCAGTTTGAAAATTATATTATAAAAAGTTATATTTTTCTCTTGAATTGCTTATTCTTTTGCTTCTTTTTCTGTTTGAGGGTTTCATCTATTTCTGGTTAATTTATAAGAGCAATTTATTTAAAGCAATATATTATTAAATGTATTATAAAAAGCAACAAAGTATTGTTATAAAAATTCATGATATAGCTATCTGTAACACAAAATGAAAGTCTCCTGTAATCCCACTTGCTAGAAATAACCACTGTTACAAATTTGGTGTATATTCCCTAAATATCCTTATATATTAAGGATTTTTTTTCTCATTATCAAGTATGTTGTAGATATATTTTCTAACTTTCTAGTTTGCCTTTAACACTTTTCCATTTTAATAATTAATAATGTACATAGTATATAATTCAAAATATGTAAAAGGTTATGCAATAGAAAGTCAAAAAGTTAAATAATTTGTTGACTTTATAGTTAACAAGCAATATGTATTCAGTATAGAAAAAACCAGGAAATACAAGGAAGGAAAAAGATCATGCTCAACCAACTGTCCAGAAACAGTATTTTGGATTATATACACATGCAAATTTTGTATACGAGTGTGTGTGTACTTAAATGTTTTTAATAGAATATTTTATTATCATTATCACCCCCCCATTTTATATTGATTCAATATTGTCATCCAAAACACAAATTTTCCCAGTTCCACAAAAGTCTTTATAGCTGTTTCCCTACCTCCCATTAAAATCCAGTCGGTGTACATGCATCGTCTTTGGTTGTCCTGTCTCTTTAATCTCTTTTAATCTAAAACAGTCATCTCATCTTTTGTCTTTCATGACATTGACGTGTTTGAAGAATACAGGGTAGTTTTCCTGTAGAATGTCCCATATTCTGTAATTATCTAGTTGTTTCCTTGTAATTAGATTTAGATTAAACATTTTTAGTAAGAATACTACATTGGTGATGATGTGTACTTCCTATGGCATCACATCAGGAGACATATAATGTCTAATTATTGGTGATGGGTTGGATTAATCACTTGGTAGTTGTATCTGCCAGATCACTCCATTGTAAAGTTACCTTTTCTTCTTTGTAATTAATAAGTATCTGTGGCGTGATATTTTGAGCCCATAGAAATATACTGTTCCTTAAGAAGTATTTACCTAGTGACTTTAGCATCCATTGGTAATCCTTGTCTGAATAAACTTTTACATTGCTGATTATAAAATGGTAATATTCTAATTCTCTCATTCCTTTTACATGTATTAGCTGGCATTCTTTTTTTAAAAAATATATTTATTTATTTATGTATTTATTTTTGGCTACGTTGGGTCTTTGTTGCTGCGCACGGGCTTTTCCTAGTTGCGGTGAGCGGAGGCTACTCTTCGCTGTGGTGCGCGGACTTCTCATTGCGGTGGCTTCTCTTGTTGTGGAGCACGGGCTCTAGGCGCGTGGGCTTCAGTAGTTGTGGCACGCGGGCTCAGTAGTTGTGGCGCATGGGCTTAGTTGCTCCACTGCATGTGGGATCTTCCCAGACCAGGGCTCAAACCTGTGTCCCCTACATTGGCAGGCAGATTCTTAACCACTGGGCTACCAGAGAAGTCCCTTGCCGGCATACTTTTGTGAAGAGGAGATTTTTCTTTCTCTTTACTATCACTATGAACTCATTGGATTCTTTTTTTATTCATTGTATTATGATCCATTATTTTCATTATTCATTTTGATGCTCGAATTATTTCAAATTTGGTCAGTGGTTGCCCCTTCAGGCTGGCTCCTGTATCATTTTGACATGTCCCTATCAGCCTTTGAGTGCTTTATTGTTTTTTGGCACAAACTGTTCCAGGAACACTTTGTGCTTTCTCTGCCTCAGACCTGGAATCAGCCATTTTCTCGAGGAGCTTGGTTTCTTCTAATGGGAAATGGTATTTAGAAACCAAGAGCTGGCACCAGGGGTGCTTATTGTTGCTGGGCTTTTATTACTTCCTATGCCGTTTGTGGACAGAGCTAGGAAATACATAGTTTTTAAGAATACCAGTTTATACTGGTACTTCCAAATCAAATCCAACACCAATAGATTTTTACCTCTTGCTGTTCTCAGTTGCATCTCTTTTCTCCTACGGTGAAAATTCTGGTTCCCATCAGCAGTGTGTGAGTGTGTTTGTGTGTGTGCATGTGGTGTGTATGTGTGTTATATACACATACAGTTATTTTTCATGACCCTATTATGGATAGGTCAAAATGTATTTCATTTATTTATTCAACTATAAATGGACTAGTTCTAGAGTGCTTGATGCTGAGGATGCTATGCTAAGCAAAACCAGACACAGTCCCTGCTCTCATACAAGGTATATTCCAGTGGGAAGTAACCAAATAATCACACTAATGAGTGTATAAGTACAAAGTGAGATGAGTACTTTGAAGAACAGCAAAATGGTTTTAAGCAAATAAAGATGATTGAGACTAGCAGACTTGAACTTAGGGAGTACTGAAGGAAGAATAGGAGTTAACCAGATGAAGAGGGATAGGGAAGAACAAGGTCGTTTCAGACAGAAGTAGTAGCAGGTGGCCAGAGGGGAGCTTTTGAGGAGCTGAGAGAAGGCTAGAGGCTAGGGGAATTGTGAAGAAGGCTGAGTCTATAGAAGTAAAAATAAAAGTAGCTGGCCTTTATTGAGTGCTTACACATACTAGACACATACTATTTTACATAATCTCCAGTTAAGCCTTATAAAATTGATGCCATTATTAATCTCTTTTTATAGTTGAGGAAACAGACACTGAAAAGTTAAGTCATATGTACACAGTCACCTAACTAGGAAGCAGTAGAGCTTCAATAGAAGAGCCTTCACCCTTAACTACCACCCTCTTTCACCTCCTGAGGTCAAACGATGCAGAACCTTGTAGGCTATGGAAAAGATTTTGGATTCCAGCTGAAGAGATAATTCTTAGAAGTTGAATTGCTGTGCCATAGAATATGCACATTAAAATTTTTATGTAGTTGAATATAGGAATTTTTGGAATGCCTAGTGTATGGGCTCCAGATGGAAAATGTTCTTTCTGCAGAGCCTTTTCTCTGTAGCAGTTCTTGAACTTGACCCTGAGGAGGGTTATCATTTGAAGAGGTTCTTGACTATGACGGGTTGTAGGATTAAGGGGATCGGTATCTTTAATAGTGCCTTAGGCACATAATACACAAAGCTCAAATTTATCAAAAGATTTACTGACATGATTGCTTCAGCTTCCATGAATGGTAAAAGCAGATGAACAGAAAGTAGTCACCCCTAAGATGAAATAGGAAAAGTTCCAGTGGAGGTCCTTTCACCTGTTGTTTTTCAGCAATTGATTTCCAATTCTTTGTTCATTATTGCATTTAATTTCGGATTCCCTGAAGATGAGCAAAACGTGGTGAAAGTCGTGGAGCTGGTGGATGCTGTGTATGGTCCGTACAGACCCTACCAGCTGAAGTACGGTGACATGGAAGAGAAGAACCTCCTCATCCAGATCAGTGCGGTGCCTCTGGTAATGGCATAATACTGGCAGTGGCCATTCAGGAATCATTCTGTTTGCCAGGCTCCGAGGGTTGGGAGTGGGTGGGATGCGTCGGAGAAGGTGTGAGGTGGCATTAGGAATGCAGAGAGTGGGAACTGGTGTGCAAACACTGGGCTCTAAGTGCTTCCTGGGCTCTTGTAATCCAAATGTAAAATGAGACCACAGATATGCTACCAGTTTTTTATTTAAAATCCTCTAGCAAAACTTAGAGGCTTAAGTATTCTTGAGAGTAAGTTGATTATCCCCCTGATTCAGTCATTATCACACAGCCTTTTGTTTAAGGCAGCATATGCAAATGGACACAGGAGCTGAGTATTCATGGACAGTACTCTAGGGCCAGGTTCACCAGGTGGGCACCAGAGGGGAATTTCCATTGTAAATGTTAAGGTTGCCTAGCATGATGTGAGTTGACATTTAAGAATAGATCTTACAGTAGTTAGAATCTGCCGCCTCCCGCCACTTTTCCGTTTTCTAAGGACGTACCTAGGAAGTCTGTTCCGCTCAGTTATGTTCTTGCCCCTGAAGGAAGCATTTTCCTTTCACTGCATTCTTTTGGAGCGTGTGATATGGAGAATTCAAATCCTAGCTTGAGAGCCAGAGGGAGAGATACCATCTTAAATCACAGAAAAAGAGGAAAGAGATGAAAAATATAAAGATGAATATAAGGATTTGATCCTGCTTTTTAGCCAGGAGTTTATTTCTGTGATCTCACTGACCACTTAGACTGTTCTTCCCTAGGTCAGGCTCTTAAAGAGCTGTCACAGTTTGGGACTGCATTTCTGTTGTACCTATTAAGTCATTTTACCATGAATGAGGAGGTTTGGAGCTCTCCCCATCTTAATGTTGTCTATTCATTTGTTCTTCAGTCTGAGGCAGCTTTTTTTTGTCTCTGTTTGCTGACCAGGAACGTGGGGAAGTCATTGACTGCGTGCAGGAGCTGAGCCACTCTGTGAACAAGCTCTTTGGCCTTGCTTCTGCAGCCATTGACAGATGCATCAAATTTACCAACGGCCTGGGGACCTGTGGCCTGCTGACAGCCCTGAAATCCCTCTTTGCCAAGTAAGGCTGGGGGAGTGGGGTCAGGGCCAGCCTCACTGGAGAATGATGTCTCTCCCAATTAAAAATGTGTGTGTCCTGTATTCCTGCCATGAACCCGGGAGAGGCACTTGCACCTGAGCCCAAGGGGGGTGTTCTTAAGGATGTTAAGAACACTGGCACGTTTGTAATGGTGGAGCATTTGAAGCAACCTGAATGTCCATCAGTTTGAAAATGGCCAAATAAGATACGGTATATTCAAATGAGGGGAGTTCCCTATGTGGCAGTTAAGGTGTTAATTAGATCTACACATAACAACATGGATAGATCTCAAAACGTACTGCTGAGTGAATAAAAGGTTGCAGAATACTATATAGAGTCTCATACAGTGTGTGAAAAGAATATACAAAAAATAGAGTACATTTTCTGTAGCAGGGTTCGGCAAATTTTTTCTGCCAAGGGCCGGATGGTACGTATTTTAGGCTTTGAGGGCCTTACAGTCAACAGAGACTTTCGTAGTGCATCGCCCTAGTAGTAGAAAAGCAGCCAGAGACAACACATACATGAGTGGATGTGGCTGTGTTCCA
The DNA here is from genome assembly GCF_028021215.1 of Eschrichtius robustus. Lineage (NCBI taxonomy): Eukaryota > Metazoa > Chordata > Mammalia > Artiodactyla > Eschrichtiidae > Eschrichtius > Eschrichtius robustus. Next base: position 72,370,414 of record NC_090839.1, on the reverse strand, counting down.
TTAAAACTTTATTTACAGAAAACCGGGAGTGCCAATTCCTGTTCTAGATCTTTTTTTGTCACTTTAAAATGCATTATATGTTCCTATAGCATAGAGGTCAGCAAACTCTAGCTCGTGAGCCAAGTCTATTTTTGTAAAAGTTTTTGTAAAAGCTATATTGGAACGCCACCATGCCCGTTCACTTACCTATGGCCTGTAAATCCTCACTATAAAGTTAGAGTTGAGTAGTTAGGACAGAGACCTTGTGACTCTCAAAGCCTAAAATACCTGGACCTTAACAGAAAAAGTTTGCTGAGCCCTGATGTGGAAGGTTAGGCAACAAACTCAAAACACTCGTTGTCTTTGGAGAGATGGGGAGGGACTAAGGTGGTGGTCTTAGGGGATTTAGCTTTATTTGTTATTTTCTGATTTTTTAAAAAATTAAAAATATAAATTAATTTATATTTAAAATGTAATTAAAAATATAAAATAAAAAATATATAAAATCATGCTAAGTGAAAGAAGCCAGTTACAAAAGACCACATGTTATATGCTTCCATCTGTATGAAATGTCCAGAACAGGCAAATCTGTAGAGACAGAAAATAGATGAGTGGCTGCCTAGGGCTGGGGAGAGGGGAGTATTTGGAGGAGATGAGGGATGACTGCTAAAAGTTATGGGGTTTCTTTTCGGGATGATGAAAATTGTTCTAAAGTTGATTGTGGTGATGGTTGCACAACTGTTTTCTGTGACTACCCTAAAAACCTTTGAATTGTGTGGTATGTGAATTAAATCACAATAGAGCTGTTAAAAGAAAGAAAGAAGGGGAAACAAAAATTAAGTTTACTTAGAAAAAAGAAAAAGAAATCAATATAAGGCTGGATTCTCTGACCTGTGTAATTGAGATGTAAGGGCCCTCAGGAGGTTAGATGCTTTAGTCTCTAGCTTATAGACAAATACATTCTTAGGCTCTCCAAGAAATCTTGTTCTAGAATGAAGTTGCCACGAGTCTCGAGAAATTCCTCATATTGAACCGAATGCTCTTTTGCTGCCGTAAGTTGAGGGAGCTCTTGTCATTCCAGAAATACTGACCATGCCCCTGTGAGCTCTAAGGGTCCTTGGACCCAGTACTGTTGGTCACTGCCATGGGCGGTCTGCACCTTCCAGGGTAGCTCACAGGAAGGCACTGAGGGCTGCGAGATCACATCCCCTGCGTAAGACAGAGGGAGCCAGGTGAGCCCAGACGTGTCCCCCAGGAAGAGAGACATCAACAACAAGTTTAATCAAATAAAATGTATCTCTTTCTCTCTCTGCCACCAGCTGGGATCTTGTGGACAAAATAAATTTTTTTGAGATCTAAAAATTTTATTATAAAATTTAAAAAGTAATGCTTCTAGAAATACATATATATTTAAACATGAAAAGGTGTAAAAAGGTGAAAGTCTTCCTTCTTTCCTGCGCATCCTTAGGCAGTCCTCAGGAGTCACAAGTTTTAAACATTTTGCTTTGAGTCTTCTCATTCTTCTCTCCAGACTTTAAAGAAGATTTTTTTGTTTATCACCTTTAACTATGATGTCTTGACGCAACTCTGAAAGGTGAGGAACTGAGCCTGCTTGAGGCTGGGGCTGTCTCTTATCCCCTCTCCTCCCAGCTCTTGTTGGCGATATTTTCACTTTTAGTTCTTCTGTTGGTTACTTCAGTTACTTCATTTTAAAAAGTAATACAAATCCATATTAAAAATTCAAACTGTACAAAAAAGGACATATGATGAAACCAGGTCACCTGCTCTAGAAGGGGAGGTTTTGAAGCTACCGAGACAGCTGATGTTTATAAAATTAGGCAGGGAAATGAGGATGATGCCAACTTGCCCAGGGTTCAAGTGGGACCTTGTTCAGGAGCGGGGAGGGTTTGGGGATGGTGTTCAGGAAGGCAGGCGTAGGGAGGATGGAGGACGCAGGCAGAGCAGGAGGGGATTGGCCTAACTTGGACTCTGCTGAAGCTGCAGAATATAGCTGCTGATGGGGTGTTGCAGGGTGAGGGGTGCTACAGCTGTGACGGGAGCCTGGGCCCCGGAGTTGTAGCCACCTGGGCTCAGATCCTGTCTCGGGCCCTTACTAGCTGGGACCTTGGGTGGGTTAGTGTGCCTTTCTGAGTCTTGGTATCTTTTATTTGGGTAAACTGATGGTGATAATCTCTCCTTTCCATGGTGGTTGTGAATATTGAGTGAAAGCATACAATTAAAGCACCTAATGCAGCAGCTCTTACATGGTAGAGACACTTGGAAACGTGTATTGTGAGAGAATCAGAAGGTTTTGGTACAAATGCCATAAAAATGTGATGTGATACACACATCACGTGCGAGCCCCGCTGTGGCTAAACAGTCACCCCCCTACCTCCCCCTGGCCCCGCCTCAGTGCTCGGCGGCTGCTCACTGTTCCAGGGACTCTGTCGGGAGGTTCTGTGCAGCTCATGCCTTGTTGGACGGGGTGTTCTTGTTTAACGTCCTTCAGCTAAAGCACAATTAAAACGTTCTTCAACAGCTCCCTGTCGGTGTGTCCTGAGGGCCCTCCCCCTCCCCCAAGGAAAGCTGTCACCTCTCTGGGTGCAAAGGGAAGGTGCTGTCCGTGGCATTCTGGTTTCGTAGCTTCTCGGCCCTGTGTGAAGGGAGCAGCGGCGGCGTCTGTCCTCAGTGGAGTGGTCTGCGGCAGTTCCTTCCACTTGCTTCTCTGAGTGGCCTTTCTCTCCACCACACACACCTACTCTTCAGGGCCGTGCCCTGCGTCAGCACAGTCCACTGTCCTCACTAGAGCTCATGGCCTGGGAAGGAGAGAGGCGAGACTTCCTGTGATGTATGCAGGTGTCGTGGGTTTTAGGGAGCCTGCTGGCTTCCAGAGCACATGACCATCCACCCCTGTCCTCCTTACCACACCCTCCCAAGGACTTATGTGTTCATGTTCCAAGAACTATACAGCTGGCCCTCTGTATCCAGCGTTCCTTATCTGCGGGTTCAACCAACTGTGGATCAAAAATATTCAGAAGAAAAATTTCCAGAAAGTACCAAAAAGCAAAACGTGAATTTGCTGCATGCTGGCAACTCTTTATGTAGCATTTACATTGTATTTACAATTATTTACATAACATTTATATTGTGTTAGGTATTATAAGTAATCTAGAGATGATTTAAAGTATATGGGAAAATGTGCCTAGGTTCTATGCAAATACTATGCCATTTTATATAAAAAACTTGAGCATCCATGGATTTTGGTATCTTTGGGGGAGGAGGGGGGCAATCCTGAAATCAGTCCCTCGTGGCTACCCAGGGAGTACAATACATAAAAACGATACCACTGCACATCAGCTTTCATTTTATACTTTTCAGGGAGCTTTTGTGTCTACTATTTCATTCATTTCATTTTATTTTATCATCATGACAACTCTGCGGGGCAGTACAGAAGTCATCATTAAGTCCATTTTAAAGATGAGGAAACTGAGGCCCAAAGACACCTAGGTACTTGCAGTGCAGGTCTGTCATTGACTCAGGACCTATTTCTGGATGTCTCCTTTATGTCCAGGTCTGTGTTAATTCCTGGGGATACAATTATGACCTACAAATGGATAGTCCCTATTCTCCCAGAGCTTCTAGTCTGGTGACAGCAATAAACATTAAACACATACATTAAATAAGCTATTTAATTATACTTGTGTTAAGTGCTGTGAAGGAAAGTATGTGGTATAGGTGGGAGCAGACAGCAGTCTGTGAGGGAGGGTTTTCAGTTTTGAATCCAGTTTCATGCTCCTGTACCATTAAAGTCGGCCTCTTGCCTGCCATGGAGCTTAGCTGTTTAATCTAAATTCAAGGATTTGAATGCTACAGAAGTACCCTGGATATCAGTGAACTGCCTTATGGTATCCTAGGTGGCAGTTGGGTATTATAGTGGGACCATGACGTTTTAAAACAGTTCTTTGAATCAGCTTCCAAAGAAATGCCCCTGTTAGGATGAGGGAGTAATTAACCAGCATCATCTCTCACCTGGTTGGTCACAGAGTCTTGGTCTTAGTGGCCATACCCTTCCCCCCTCATCTTGAGCATCTCTTAAAGCCGCTCTGCCAGGTGAGAAAGACAGTCTTGCCACATAGAGGAGACCTTTTTGTGGTCAGAGCTTTATAAGTAGTGACAACCCTTGGTAGGATAGCCTCTGAAGGTGCTCTCAAGGTCATTAGCAGTTTGTCCAAAGCTGTATAATTCCAGGTGTCTCTAGGTCTGAGGAGTTTATGATGATACCGTTGTCATTTTTTTCTTTCCCCATAGGTATGTGTCTGATTTCACCAGTACTCTCCACTCAATACGAAAGAAGTATAGGCTGGATGATATTCCTCTCAACTCCCTTTTTCAAGAAGATTGGGCGGCTTTTCAGAATTCCATTAGGTAAAGTGGGGGTAAACATGCATAATATAGTATATAAAAATGATAAATGTGTAAGGTGTTTTTTTTTTCTCTTTCACTGCCCCTCCCACTTTTTTTAAAGCAAATACTCTAGACTCTGAAAAGAAGCCAATAAACAAAGAAAACAGGCCAAACTAAACAAACACCAAAAAGACCCCTCTTGTTCTTAAAATATTTTAAAAAGTTCTTTATGAACTCATCTCCTTTGGTGACTTAAGTTTTTTTATGTTTGGTTTGAGATTTTTTTTTTTCCCCTTAGCCTATAGTTTCTGCAAATGTAAAATAAGTTAGAGCTTTTATTTTAGAAAATGCACAGCTGATTGGATCCTGTTTCTGGATCTGTGCCACAGTAGTAAATGGTAAGTCAATGCTATTTGGCCTGCAAAGAGCCGTGTAAGAGTTCCATGAAAGGCCTTGAGGTAACCCTCCCAAGTCGTTGTTGACAGACAGATTCTGGCGTAGCCTGTGTGACCTGTGGGCCACTAGGTAGACACCCTGTTGCCCTAAGCCCTGAGGTCTGGTGGGAGTGTGATTGGCAGTGGCCTGAGGAGTTTGGCTCTTGATGTGTCCAGCCTGAGGGAATGCCCTGGCAGTCCAGTGGTTAGGACTCCGCGCTTCCACTGCAGGGGGCACGGGTTCGATCCCTGGGCGGGGAACTAAGATTCTGCATGCTGCACGGCGCGACCCCAAAAAAAAAAAAAAAAATAGACGGAAGCTCTGGAAGCACTGGGCCTGCATCGTCCCAAGGCTATGACCTGAAGCCTCGGTTGACTAGGTGTATGTTCTCTGTTGTGCTGTGGTTCTCCCACTCCTGTGAGGTCTAACAACTGTACTATCAGCCTGAGATAAAAAGCGATCTAGAAATTTCTTTTCCTTACAACCATTCTTTGCAGACATACGTTCTGAAAAGGCAAGCTGCTCTCCCCCCACTTACATTTCTTGCCTGACCCCCGGCCTAGGTGGTATGTGCAGAGTGCCCATGGCACATGTGGGTCTCAGTGCAGATCCAGACCCTCCAAAAGCTGTCTTCAATCAGGGTAAACCCGGGGCCTCCCAGGACCATTTGGAGTGTCTCCTCATGGGCTCTGATCTGAACTTTTGTTTTTGATGAAATTTAATGTTCTAGATGCTAATATCCCTTATCAGCTGTGGCAGCTTGGTACACCAGAAAATATGTGCAAGGTTGTTCTCTTGTAACTGAGGTGAGTGGAATATTTCACTTTCTCATAAACCTTTCTTATGATGGAATGCCTAGATATCCTGGTGATGATAGACACTTTTAGAGAAAGTTAAAAGTTAACTAGACCTAAGATGTTTTTAATCCTTGGATTTGTCCTGACATTATAGTTTGGTGTTGAAGGACTCAGTAGCTGGAGTTTGAGGCCTAGCATAAAATTACTTGAAAATTAAAGGATTATTAAATACAGAAATGATCATTCAGGCTTATCTCTGAGAAACAAATGGATTAATCTTCATCTGCCTTTCATGTGATCAGAGAGAAACAATTCTAAGATCAAAACAGTTTTCTCTTCTATGCCTGGCAAATAGCAGGCAGCTCACAAATATTAATGAATTTTGGTTTTTAAACTTCAGATACAAAGAATTTCCAACCCATTTTATTTGTTTGTTTGTTTTGTTTTGTTTGTTTTGCTTTTTTGGCCACACTGTGCAGCCTGTGGGATCCTAGTTCCCTGACCAGGGATCGAACCCGTGCTCCCCGCAGTGGAAGCTTGGAGTCTTAACCACGGGACCTCCAGGGATTCCCTCCAACCCATTTTCTTAAGGACAAAGCCCAAAAGCAACCTCAGTATTTTTGGAAATGTAAAATTATTTGAGATCATGTTGGATAGAATTCTGATATTAGAAGGGACCAGCATTTCCCTTCTACATGAATTACTAATGAATGGAACATTTCAGGTAGGCCCTCAAATGGTTAACTGCTTTCCCACAACCCAGCACACCACCAAAAGGGATGAATAGTTAGAATTTTTATGAATGGGACAATGTTTGTCCTGCAAATGTCGGCATTCCAGATACTTGAAGTGCTTTTTGTTTTGTTTAGGATAATAGCCACCTGTGGAGAGCTCCTGCGGCAGTGCGGGGACTTTGAGCAGCAGCTAGCCAACAGGTAGGAGAGGGCTGTGGGCCGGTCCTTGGGCTCTCAGCTGGGGGAAACCTTGACAGAGTACGCAGCGCAGTCTGAAGCCACAGAGCTTGAGGACTCTCTGTACCTAGGATACGAGGTGTCAGTATTGTCACCATTCAGCATTTATTGAGCACCTAAAAGGAGCAAGGCTCTGACCTCCTTGGCACATAATTTTACTTAGATACGGAAGTTTCAGCCTAAATGAGGAAGCAGTACGTGTTGTCTCCAAATTATGAGTGGGCAGGGCTCCCACTGCATGTTTGCAAGTCAGTTATTGGGAATGGAAAGTTACAGGCGGTGGCGAGATCCCCTGGGCCAGCCCACAGAATCGGGATGAATCCGGCCAGCCTGCCTTCTGGGTTCTGCAGTAGGATTCTGTGCTGCAGAAGCTGGTGTGTGTGTCAAAGGAGGATTTCTGGGGTCAGGCCTAGGAAAGTCCCTCCTGCCCCCTCTCCATTCTGATACCTGCCAGGGCTTTTACACTGCCCCGAAGTGACCCCATTCGGACCTGTTTTTCCCTCCAAGGGCTTCAAGCTTCCCAAATGCCCTCACTTCTTCAGCGGAATCTCTCATTGCCTTGATGCAGCTGCTTTCTCTGTTCTGTAGGAATTCAGGGGAAGAAGTCTGTTTCCTAGGTGGTGTTAGGGCCCAGCAGCAGTCCCTTCACCTCTTTCTGGGATAACTCTTTGTTGTCCTAAAGTCACCTCTGCAGGAGGGAATTTCTGGCAGTGGTACAAAGTGAAAAGCAAGCTGAGGCCTCGGGACTGGGTGGGCGGTAGGGCTGAGCTGCCGGGGAAGGTCGCCAGACCGGCCGCGGGGTCAGGGCTCTGAGTTGGTCATTTCTTCTTCTCACCACTCTTTGTCTCCTTTCATTTCTGAACCCACGGGTTGCCTTCAAGTCCCAAGATTTTTCACCATGGTTCTCATTATGGGGAAAGCCTTGCGGGGGCCAGGGGTGGGGGGGGCGGGTTGGAATGGGCAGCTGTTGCAGTTCATAACTCCCAAGCAGCCCGGCATAGAGCTCATGTGGCTTCTTGGAATGAATAAAACCGGAGTACCACAGGCATACAGCGGAGTGTGGATAAATAATATAAATGATGAAGTAGACGCCCCCTTCCTCCCTCCCCACTCCCACACACACTTATGCTCATGTTTATATGCACGTGTGTGCGTACACACACACACACACACACACACACACGGTGAGGGGAGCCTATGGCAGAAGGGTGAGTAGGTCTGGGTTCATGAAGAGCCCCTAAGAAAAGGTGAAAATTTGACATTTATATATTGGAAAGAAAGGCATGTAGCTTATTAGTTTCTTAATTACGGTGGTAATTACAGCCTGGGCCCAGCTCAAAAATTAAAAGTTCACGAGTGTACAAAGTATTAAAAACTGAAAGTCTACTCACCCCAAAAGTTCTTGAGAAGAAACGTTAAGAGCCCCCCTGCCCCCATCACATTTGTTGAGCTCTGCCGTGAAAGGCTTTACATGAATTAACTCCTTAATCCTCCCAGGGCGTCCAAAGAGATAGGTACTATTCTTACCCCCATTTTTACACATGAAGAGACATTGAGGCCTAGAATTTGGCACCGGTAGTGACTTTTTAAGTAAAAGAAATTATCTGCGGGAAGAGCTGTGTCTGAGGTGATGCCATGAAGAGGCAGTGATCTGAACCTGGGCGTCAGCTGGGTCATCCCGACTGTGAGCATCACCTGCACAGTGTCCTTCCTCACAGATGAGTGTCCGTCCTCAGACTTGGGTTTCTCTGCATATGTGTCAGACGACTTTCCATATCAGAACGTGTAGACTTGCCTTAATCTTTTAATGAAGATGAGTATTACATTCTAAAGGGTAAGGAAGGATCTGGTTAAGAAGGTGAATGGGGGCATGACAGATAAAGGGTGAGCCCCTCTAACTGCATTTTGCAGCCCAGAGAGGCTGAGAGGCTGGCCCGAGCTTTGGTGTGAGATGAGAACAGATTAGGTGTATCCAAGGGAGCCTTTTTAAGAGGTGACGTCATTCTGGAAGCACTGAGCCTGGAGAGGGAAAAGAGTAACAGTCATCATCTGTGTTCCCAACAGGGAGCCCATGCATGTGGCTGCCACCTATAAAGCTTAGCTTATCTCCCTGTCAGTTTCACCGGCAGACCCAGACTGCAACTTAGGAGCACTCCCCTCAGGTGGCAGAGGCAGTCGCTCGAAACACTCCAGATTACTTCAGCGACAAGAGTGACATTGGCTACTGGGCTTTTAAGATCACCTGTTTGCAGACAGGGATCGTTTTGTGACTAGTGGGGCGAGCAAAGCAAGGTTGAGTTGGGTGTCACCCGAGGGATTTCTCTTGTACTTGGGTGACATACAGGGAGATTGCCGTGGTTCCTCTATACTTTCATGGTGCCCACCACTTATTTTTGGAACAGTGGTATTTTCACCAGGACAAGGTTTTAGTGGGACAGTTCAGTGGGACAGTGAGGTTTGGGGAATCCAAAATAAATGTCCAGGTTCCTATGGCTGAGGAGTGGGCAGCAACTTTTCCAGAAAAGGAGATGAGTTGAGGAAGGAGATGGAATTGGGATGTTAGTCCCTCCCTCCTCTGCTCATACTCACTGCCTTCTCCTGGCTCAGCAGGCAGCACAGCACTGGCACCTAATGGACTCTCCTGTTAATCTCTGAGCTTCTGAGGGCAAGCTCTATGTTTAATCATCTGATATCGCCAAGACCTGGCTTAGAGCCCATTGCAATGATGAGAAAACTTTTTTTTGTTCTTAATTTTTTTCTTTATTTTTGGCTGTGTTGGGTCTTCATTGCTGCGCACGGGCTTTCTCTAGTTGCGGTGACGGGGGGCTACTCTTCGTTGTGGTGCGCGGGCTTCTCACTGCGGTGGCTTCTCTCGTTGTGGAGCACGGGCTCTAGGTGCGCGAGCTTCAGTAGTTGCAGCATGCGGGCTCAGTAGTTGTGGCTCGCGGGCTCTAGAGCGCAGGCTCAGTAGTTGTGGCGCACGGGCTTAGTTGCTCCATGGCATGTGGGATCTTCCTGGACCAGGGATCGAACCGTGTCCCCTGCATTGGCAATGGATTCTTAACCATTGCGCCACCAGGGAAATCCTGAGAAAATGTTTCTTAATGAATGAGGAGATCAAGTGTTCATTTTGGTATGGTTTAGTTCTCAATAATAGGAAATACATATAGCGGGAAATCAGATTCTAATGATGAGGTTATCTAATGGTGACTGGATGAAGAGGAGGCTAGGGGAAAATGCCATTAGTTCCTTAGGGTTGGAGCTATATTTATGCCAACATTTAAAAATATTAGATTTGGTTTTTATTGTAGAGCACACTATTGTGACATTTTAAGCTATAAATTTTTTAAAAATTTAATTTATTTATTTTTGGCTGCACTGGGTCTTCGTTGCTGTGCACGGGCTTTCTCTAGTTGCGGTGACGGGGGGCTACTCTTCGTTGTGGTGCGCGGGCTTCTCATTGAGGTGGCTTCTCTTGTTGCAGAGCACGGGCTCTAGGCGCGCGGGCTTCAGTAGTTGTGGCACGCAGGCTCAGCAGTTGCGGCTCGCGGGCTCTAGAGCGCAGGCTAAGTAGTTGTGGCTCATGGGCCTAGTTGCTCCGCGGCATGTGGGATCTTCCCGGACCAGGGCTCAAACCCGTGTCCCCTGCATTGGCAGGAGGACTCCTAACCACTGCTCCACCAGGGAAGTCCCTTAAACTGTAATCTTTAGTACTCAAAACATTCCCAACATAACTGTTTTTCTTCAGCTTGGATGGCAGACTGATGCCACTTGCCCCTGGCAGCCTGGGACTGAGACACGTATTGCAGTAACCCCAAGAAGGAGAGCTGACTTCCCGGAGGGCAGAGACGAAAGCTCAGCTCTCAACTTCCTGCTCACCAAACCCAGGGTCACCTGTCAGTCAAAGAATAATTACGGAGCACCTGCTATGTGCCCGGCACTGTGCTAAGTGCTGGGAATTCAGAGATGAAGACCACTCTGTGGTTTAGCCTCACCATCTAGTGTGTAAGAGAGGTGAAGGCTGGTCAAGTCAGAAGACAGAGTGCCTGGGGGGAAAGATTGGGCAGAGGAGATGCCCCTGGGACAGGTCCTTGAAGAAGGAGTAGGATTTTTCCAGGTGCACCAAGGAGGGGAGAGCATTTCAGATCACAGGAGCATGCGAGCAAGACACGCAAGGGTGTGAAGCATGGTGTGTGGGCTGGGGGCGGTTGGCATGGTAGCAGGAATGTTTGTAAGGATACGGGGGCTCCAGCGATGGAGGACGCTGGGGGCCGTGCCTAGGCATTTTTAGTTTTATCTTGGGGAGCACTGAAGGATCTTTGGGAAAAAGACAAAATCAGATTTGCCTTTTGGAAAGATCATTCCAGTAACCCTTAGGAGGACAGATTAAATGGAGCGTGGAAGGGAAGGCAACTATGATCCAGGCAAGAAATAGTGACGACTTGGAAGTAAGGCCGCGGCAGGGACAGGCCACAGTTCCACAGAGAAAAGACGCGACCAAAATTACCGGTAGGCGTAACCAACAGGGAAAACTGTAACTTGACCTTAGTGGCAGAGGCAGGTGGCTACTTGTGTCAGTAGTGGTTCCTGAGGAAAGTCCTGTCCCCAGGATTTGTTTGCAAGTACAGGCATTTCTTGACAAGCTCATGGGATTTGGTTTTGAAGAGGTGAGTGCCTACAGGCTGCCATGTCCAAAGTGATCTTTTTTATAAGAAATTATGGTAAAGGAGGCGTAGGGGAATTAGGCACAGTTGGGATGTACTACAGTGTCTAGTCTTCTGGCTACATAGGTTTGTATAATTCTGTACACATTTAAACGTATAGGCTGAATGGTGAGGTTGGGCTAAGGAGGAAACAGAGTGAGGATTTTCAGCATCCGTCAAGGGAGGTCATCCTCGTTGGAGACAGAGATTCCACTCCCCAAGCAGCGCCAGAGGTTGATCAGCCCATAGAACCTCCTCCAGGCATTGTTCTTTCTCAGGAAAGCACCGGCCTCTCTCAGTAGATCTCTCTAAACCTCAGAAATAAACTTTACGGTGCCGATGAACACAAACACCACACGAGCCCAGCGTGTGCGAGAGTGTGAGTCCTGTGGGTAGACGCGTGCAGCGAGCTGCTGTCACTCTTCTCCAGGGACACTGCCGTGTCTCGTGCCTCTGACTGCGGTGCTGGTGGCTCCCCTGGTTTTGACTCTTCCAAAGAGTGATGCTAATATAGCTCATATATAGAAAGTGCACAGTATTCCAGATTGTAGTGAGTTGACAGCTGCCCTGTAGGCTGTGCATTATATTAGGAAGATGGCATATTCTGTTAGAGTCAGTGTTAAATAGGAAATAAAAACACCTGGTGTTTACTGTGCACCTGAGGTCCAGCTCCCTCCTAAAGGATCAAGGGCGTCTCCATTTCCTTATAAAATGGACCCTACATCAATCTGCCTCATGAGGATATCCTGGGATTTAGTAAGGAGCAGTCTGAATGCTCCAAGAAGAAAATTCCATACAAATAGCTCAGGGCATAATGGTCATCACTTTCATTACAGGATTTTGTCCACAGCTGGGAAGTATCTCTCTGAGTCCTACAGCCCTCGGAGCCTGACCGGTTTTCAGGATAGCATCTTGACAGACAAGAAGAGCTCTGCCAGGAACCCATGGCAAGAATATAATTACCTTCAGAAAGACAGCCCTGCCGAATATGGCAGTTTAATGGAAATACTCTATACCCTCAAGGTATGAGACCTGACTGATGGCATTCTTGCAAATGAAAACTTTTCCCTGGTCACTCACGCTTTCCCTAACCCAGGCTTTCTGCCCCTGTGTGTGGGCCCTGGGCTGTGGCATGGCCTCCCACGTCTCTGTCTCGTTTATGTTGGGGTTTTAAGAAGCTAATCAACTAAACTGGGGTCGAACCAATTGAAACACAGCTGTAGGAGGTGTTGGATAAATGGAGCTTTATTACTGACGAAAGGTAGGCTGGAGAGTGTGGCTCTCGATCTGCAGCCGCAGAAGCTCGCTGTTCTCCTCTCCGGAGTTAGACCCGTCAGCAGGATGGGCGGAGCTGGACGGCCCCGGGCCCCCACGCGGGCACAGCCCCCCGTACTGAGTGGCAGAGAGGGGACCGGAATTTCTGTACTGCCTGGGGGTGAGCAGAACCTGGGAAGGTGGACCCCAACCCAGGAGCCAGGGGAGGAGCAAGGGTGGGGAGGAGCCAGGAGCACCCCTCGAGTGCAGGTTCTTCCATGCGGCAACACGACAGCGTGGGAATCAGTGTTCCCTCCTGGCTGTTCCTTTGGCTTAAACTCTTCGTTTGTCTACCATAAAATGGCCCTTGACTTTGAGCTTTGGGCCTCTTGGGGCCCAGGGACAGGGGGACCTCCCGACAAATGGAATGAGCCACACGCTCCCTGGGAATGGCCTCAGGGTTCTTAGAGGGCCGCGGCCTCCTTTCCAGAGCCACCCCCCGCCCCCAGTCTGATTTGAACCTCACTCTCTTGGTGATAAGCCAAGGAGGTACGGCTGTTCCCATAGCACCAAATTCTATCTGAAATTACCCTGATGGGCCACGAGCTCTGGAGGTGACCGCACAGTGTGCCTCAGGATGTGTCTGAGGTCTCAGCGTTGCCCTCACAGGGTCTCCCCCATCCCTCTGTACCTTGACCCAGCAACTGGCTGCATTTGAGCTTGACAAACACTTCTTGAAGCCATTCTGCAAGTTCATTCATCCGTGCTTCTGTGATTACGTTAAAGCAACTCTGTTTATCTTTATTGCTGATCTGATTTATGTCTGTTTGTTGTAATCAGTTCATTTATAATAGCAAAACTAAGGTTACATTTTCCACCTCTGTATTTTCTCAGGCTGTTTGGAATACCTCGGGACTCACACAGGTGGTGCATACTCTGGTGTAACAGCCGAGTATAACTGACCTGACCTCACTGGGAATCAGGGCTCTGTCTATCACTCTTGTTTCTACATGACACTTCTGATCATTTTTTCCTTCTTCCTCTATCCCTGAGGGACAGTCACAGGTTAATTTTTCCTAAACTACCAATCCATGAGCTTATATTAGCTTAAATGCATCAGAGTCACCTGGGAAAGTGAATGAAAAATATATCAATAGTTTCCTGGGCTCCAGAACCCCAGTGGATCCAGATTCAGTAGTTCTATGGTAGACCCTGGGTATCTGTAACTCAGTGTGCTCTCCAGGGGGTTCTGGGGCACAGCCAGGTTTGAAACCACTGTAGTAGAGAACCCTCTTACTATTTTCCTTTCAGTGGCTTTTCAAAATGCTCAGCTAATACCTTGGTTGGATTCAGGGCCTAACACCCTGCCTTCTGCATTTTCTTGTCTTAGGAAAAAGGGTCAAGTAACCACAACCTGCTGTCGGCGTCTCGAGCGGCTCTGACTCGGCTTAACCAGCAGGCCCACCAGCTGGCTTTCGATTCCGTCTTCCTGCGCATCAAGCAGCAGCTGCTCCTCATTTCCAAGATGGATGTAAGTTTCCCACCAACTGGAAAACGTGCCCCTTCACCCCCCAGCCTAGGCCTAATATCCCCTTCCCCGAGCTTTGGGCGGTGCCCCCTCTGACTCTCCTAGGCTAGAAGTCCACCTGTAGAGTCACTGTTCCCTTGCAACTCATTGCTTAGCGAGACTGTCCTATCTTAATTGTAGTTACTGTGATGCTGTGTTTTCAGACTGTTTCTTGGGATTATTACTATTGCTTGATTAACTTTCACAGCAGCTTAGCTGTGCCCTCTCAGGGAGAAGTAAGGGAGACTATGTGCCACTGGAAAAGTTGGGGCCGGTCAGAGGAGCTAATTGTCTGATGAGGTTGAATTGTTTTCGTGCCAAACATTTGTGGAGACATGGTTCTGGAACTTTGTTCAGGAGAGCGCCTTACTCGATTTGATCTGGTGTTTTTGAGGAGAGTTTGAAGGGTTCTGCTCTTTTCTATCCTTGATACTCTTGCTATTTGGCAATTCTTAGAACATCTCACTTTCCTTGCCTTGCACACACTTCTCTTTTCTGGTTGTCCTTATTCCTTTTCAAGGAATTGCCTATCAGTCCTGTTTTCTCTACTGGCTCTGACTTTCCCTGGGTCCAGATCTCACGACTTTCCTTTCAGATTTCTGAGACAGTCCCCTGATTAATTTTTCTCACTGACTCCTCAAGTCTATCTGGATTTGGCTTATTTTAAAGATAGTCTTGGGACTTCCCTGGTGGTGCAGTGGTTAAGAATCCTTCTGCCAATGCAGGGGACATGGGTTCGATCCCTGGTCTGGGAAGATCCTACATGCCGCAGAGCAGCTAAGCCCGCGTGCCGCAACTACTGAAGCCCACGCACTCTAGGGCCCACGTGCCGCAACTACTGAGCCCGCATGCTGCAACTACTGAAGCCCGTGTGCCTAGAGCCCATGCTCCGCAACAAGAGAAGCCACCGCAATGAGAAGCCCGCGCACCGCAACGAGGAGTAGCCCCCGCTCGCCGCGACTAGAGAAAGCCCGCGCGCCGCAGTGAAGACCCAACGTGGCCAAAATAAAACAAAAGAGTAAAGATGGTCTTTTGGGAAAGATCCAGTTATGGGCTTTTACTAAGCAAGAGATCCTTTAAGGAAGTCGTTTGCTTTTTGCTGCCCTCTGGAAAGCATACTAGGCCGGGAGCCAAGGGCCACTCGCTTTATTCACCGTATGATCTGGTTAGGTCTGTGCGAAATGCCGTGAGATCTACTCCAACCAGATTTTGCACTTCTGGCCTGGCTGGGGCAGGGCTGTGTGTGGGGCTGGTGGTGTGGGGCCCCTGCTGTCACATCCTAGTGGAAGTGTTGTCGATGGAGCTGTTCCGGGCACCGCCCATGCGTGGTCTCGTTGGGTCACACGGCTGAGGCTGTTACCTCCTCTGTGAGCCTCATCTCCTTATCTTTAAAATGGGGATACAGTAATCCTCACCATATGGGTATGTGAGGATTAAGTGAGATTGTGTATATGATAGAATTTAGCACAGCCCCTGTCACAGAGTCGATGCTTAATACGTGGTGCTTTTCTTTTTTTCTGTGATTCTCAAGAGTAATGACAGTTTTTAAAAATAGAAATTACATATATCCATTTTCAGAAATTCAAGCAATATAGGAAAGTACAAAGAAAAAAAGCAGTAAACCCCTTCAAAGTCCCAACGTCCAGGAATCATCAAGCCAGACGTCGCTTCCTGCCCACTCACATGTTCAAGGCTGGACGGGCATTGGTAGGGAAATGACCCACAGGAAGAAATGGAATTGTGCTACACGTGCTGTTTTTCAAAAAAAAAAAAATGTGTACAATATAAATTTTATTTGAATTTAACTAGAAAAAGAAGATAAACGAAACCAAAGGAATGGTTGAACTTGAGATCATAGTTTCTTCACCATGAAAGATATCAGTCCCCAGAAGATCTCTTCAAGATTAAGAAAGAAAGATTATGAAAACTGCAGCTAGATGGGAGTCGTTGGTTTTTGTTAATCATGTTTCTATTTTAGATAGATATTGACATTGATTCGCCCGCCCTGAAAGCCGATGGGATTAGCATTCCTTACATCTCGCATCTTCCTTCCCCAACCTCCCCGGTTTGGTTGTTTTTATTATTTTTATTTTGTCAAAGGTTAACGTCTTGACCTTCTGTTCTGAAACCTTAATTCTGCCAGTTGTTTAGTCTTCTTCTCCACTGAGCCCAGCTCGGTGCTTCCCACCTGTCCTTTGCCCTCTACTTCTGCATTCCACGCTCATTGTTCTGCCCCGGTCCTTGGTTGCCTGATCTCGCCTTCTCATTCAGGCCTCACCACAATGGCTCGGGCGCTGGGAATGGACACAGGCAGCTTTGGCGATTAGGAGGAGTTCTCCCAGAGTGCCAGCCTGAAAGCGCACAATACAAAGGCAAACACTTGGGCCTTAAGGATTTGAAAATTAAACCCTGGTCATTAAATGTTTGTTTTTAATGTTTGCTGGTAAATTGTATCACTCTTGTACATTACAAGAATATAAACCAACACTATATTCCCTTTCAAAATAGATTGTTGAAGTTTACCTGCGTTACCTGGTGACAGATGGTTAGAAAAGGCCCTTAGAAGGAAATTTTAAATTCAAAAATAATCTGCCTCATTTCCCTATTGACCCTCTTCAGGTCCACCCTCTCTGCCTGCTTTTTCAGGCCCTCCCTCATCAGTCCACTCTGTCTCACCCTTATTCCAAAGTACTTTTCCACTCTGGCTCTTCTTTCCCTCTGCCCTCTGCCCGATCACCCTCCGACTTCGCTCCTCCCGCCTCCTCTGTGAAGCCTTCCCAGGGCCTGCAGCCCACGGTGCTGGTCCTTTAGATGCACTCCGGTGATGTGCTCTTTCCCCACAACTCAGCCCTTGCTCCTGGCCTCCCCTTCTCTGCCTCACTGACCCTCACCACCTCTGCTCCCTCCCTGTGCCCCTCTGTGCCAGGACTTCACCACCAGGTTGTATTGTTCCTTCTTTTTAAATCTGTCTCTGTCTGTTTCCATGGCCACTGCCCTGGTTTGGGATCTCGTCATCTCTGAATTGTTTGCCTTTGTTGCCTTTCATCTTCCTCTCCGCCCACAATCCTTCTCAGAGTTGCTGCATTAATCTTCCTAAAGCATCACTCTGATTTTGTCTCTCCGCATTCAGATCCCTTACTTGGCTCCCCACAGTCAGTGTGATAATCTATTTTTAAAAACTTTTTACTCTGGAAATTTTCATACATATGCACGAGTAGAGGGAAGAGTGTAATAAACTCTGTGTCCTCATCACCCTGTTTCGTCAATGATCAACTCCTGGCCGTTCTGTTTCATATATACCCCTTATCTAAAATAAGAACTCTAAAAATAATCACAATACCATAATCACCCTTAATAATACAATTAAAAATAATTCCTTAATATCATCAGTGTTCAAATTTCCAGTTGTCTTATAGGTGTCATGATTTAACTGTTTGAATCAGGATCCAGATTAGTTCTGCACGTTGGGATTGGTGGATGTGTGATGTGTCTTTTACGTCTCTTTTGAACTCTACAGGTTACCTTTCCATCTCTCTCTCTTTCTCTCCCTCCCTCCCTCTCTCCTTCCCTCCCTCTTCTCTCTTTCATTTTCCCTTTTCTTTTTTTTTTTTAAATTAATTTAATTTATTTATTTATTTTTGGTTGTGTCGGGTCTTTGTTGCTGTGCGCGGGCTTTCTCTAGTTGCGGTGAGCGGGGGCTACTCTTCGTTGCGGTGCGTGGGCTTCTCATTGCGGCGGCTTCTCTTGATGCAGAGCACAGGCTCTTGGTGCCCGGGCTTCAGGAGTTGTGGCACGAGGGCTTAGTGACTCCGCGGCATGTGGGATCTTCCCGGACCAGGGCTCGAACCTGTGTCCCCTGCATTGGCAGGCGGATTCTTAACCACTGCACCACCAGGGAAGCCCTGTCATTTTCCCTTTTCTTAGCCTGGTGTTCACAGCTGTGCATTCTCTTTCTAGCCTTCCCTCTCTGCACCTCATGCATCCTGTGGCCGGCCTCTTCTCTAGCCACCCTAGGCTCTTGCTCCTCTGAACTCTTGTTGTATAAAACCTGACTGAGAACTTCTGCCACTGAGAACTCTTGAAGTGGAAGCCTGTGCGTGTGTGTGTGTAGGTGTAGGGGGTATAGGGTGGGTGTGTGTCAGGGGTCTTGGTTCCCCAAGGAGAGCAAGAACCAAGATTGCCAATTCTTTGTCTCCTCCCTACAAAGCCTGGCACAGGGTGCTATGCAGCATGGGCACTCGGTGCACGTGCATGATCGGCGTGTTCCTTCCCCGTGGGGTGGGAGTTAACTGAAAAAAAAGTAGGAAATTTTGAAACAAAAGAGGATTCTCAGAAAACAGCAAGGAGGGCTTCCCTGGTGGTGCAGTGGTTAAGAAGCCTCCTGCTGATGCAGGGGACTCGGGTTCGATCCCTGGTCCGGGAAGACCCCACATGCCACTGAGCCTGTGCACCACAACTACTGAGGCTGTGCTCTAGAGCCCACGAGCCACAACTACTGAGCCCGCGTGCCACAACTACTGAAGTGCATGCACCTAGAGCCCGTGCTCTGCAACAAGAGAAGCCACTGCAATGAGGAGCCTGCACACAGCAACAAAGACCCAACACAGCCAAAAATAAAAACAAATAAATAAATACATTTATAAAACAAAAACAGCAAGGAGTTTAGAAAACTATAGGGGCAGGGGTGGGGAAGAAAAGGCTTTGTCTAGAGCAGGAAAATTAGAGTCGAGTTGGTGCTAGAGAGTGTGGGGAGGACGGCTGAGGCTTGGCCTGGGCCGGGATCCCAGGGGTGGACACGGTCATGACATTCCCGGAAAGCTCCTTAAAGGATCAAGCAACCAGATCGGGCAACAGGTGGCTGCAGAGAGCAGCTACCACGTGACCTCAGGAGTCACTGCAGGAGTCCAGCCAGAAAGGGCCTTGTTTTCCAGGCTGGCCTTAGGGTGACTCAGGTAAGAATTCAGCAACTAGATTTCTGTGGAAAGCTGTGCCATGCTGATAATTAACCACATGTGTGCTGGTAATTGGCCTAACTCTGTAGGGGAGGCCAGGAAGGCTCCCACAGTGACGTCATAGTCCCATTGAATGATGAAAGAAGACGTGTTGGTGCTGCAGGTCTCCAGACAGGGGGTCCTGAAAAGGACAAAGGGGCTGTTGGTGGGGTTTGGAGGCTCCTTCTCTTCCCTTTCCCTTTGAGTTCTGAATCAGATGAGACATAGATCCAGAAAGCAGGTGGAATAAAAGCAGCACCTTTAACTTAGTAAAGCAGTGTTGGTGAATGTGGTTTGGATATTCCGGCAACCAGACAGGGCTTCCAATTCACATATGGTCTCTGTGGAGGATTTTAGGGGGTCCTGGTCTCTTCAGAGGGCTGGCTGATGACCTGGGAGTTAGTGAGGCTACCTGTGCCAGCAGCTGTTAACCGGTTGCCCTCACCCTGTAGAGAAATTCAGAACAAGAATATCCAACTCTTCCTTTCACGTTCTGAGCGGGTAAACACAGAAGGGATCGGTTCCCATCGAATAGTTGAGTGGAGAAGGTGGGATTTCCTGCTTTATGGATCTGAAAGGATGCAGCGAGAGAGAGGATTACTTTCTCTGTGGCGGGCTTCAAGGTGATGCCTTAAAGAAGAGAAATCCCTGGTGTGCCACGTGGTGATGATTCCCAAGGCCAGCTCTGAGCAGAGATAGTGCCTGTGGTGATGCTGCGTTCTTCATGTAGTTTCCAGCACGTGGTGCTTTCGCGTGCTGCCTGGGTGCTGTGACATTGACTGTTTCCTCTCCTTCCTCCCTTAGAGCTGGAACACCGCCGGCATTGGAGAAACCCTGACCGATGACCTGCCCACCTTCAGTCTCACTCCTCTCGAGTACATCAGCAACGTAAGAGCCTCTGTGCGCTTTTCTCTGCGCCGGTCACGGCATCTGAGACCTTGTCTTGTCTGGCCCTTCTGGGTAAAGTGGTCCTTGCTGCATCAGTTCTGTCTGGACCTTTGCTTTTGGATAGTCCCCATCCATATCCAGGACTTTAAGGAAATGCGGTTGATTTCCTTAAATCAGCTGATGAAACACATGCTGATTTCAAAGCCTAACACATTCCCGCCCCTCCCCGATCCCTCTCAATGTGAGGTGTGGCCAGTGCCTGAGGGCATCAGGGTGTGAGTCCAGCTCCATTGCTCTTGAATGTCAGTGAGCATAGGAAGTGCTGTACAGGAACGATAGACCCCAACTGTGTCTTCCTCACACTATGGGGGAGTTCTGCAGTTTTCAGGGGTGATTTTGAGATAGGTGATTTCTGCCTTGAGCTCTCACTTTAGAATCCACCCCTGTGTAAGTTATGACTGTTGTAATAGATACGAAGGAATTTTATTTTATTTTTTAAAATATTTATTTATTTATTTTGGCTGCGCTGGGCCTTAGTTGCGGCATGCGGGATCTTTGTTACAGCATGCGGGATCTTTAGTTGTGACATGTGGGCTCTTAGTTGCGGCATGCGGGCTCCTTAGTTGCGGCACGCGAACTCTTAGTTGCAGCATGCATGCGGAATCTAGTTCCCTGACCAGGGATCGAACCCGGGCCCCCTGCATTGGGAGCGTGGAGTCTTACCCACTGGACCACCAGGGAGGCCCCTGCAAAGGAATTTTAGAAGTAAATATTGTACAGTTAGAGGAAGTGTGTGTGATCCCACTGGTGGGTAGCAAGGAGGATGGCTTTCCTCTCTCTGTTCACTGAGCAAGTCCAGAACGGCAGTTGTTTTCCTCTGTTTTTCAGGGCATTATTCAATACCCGGGACGGAACTAAAAATGTTGGTTGGTCTTTACAACCAATGAGAATAATCTTATTTTTAGAATTGAGACATGTGTATTGCAATCGAAATTGATTCCAGAAACGATGTTGCGTAGAAGGAACTCGAGAGGCTATCGAGTTGATTTTAAACACAGAGGAGTAAGGAAGGTGAGGGGGCGTTTGCAGGCCAGGGCTCTTCCCACCGGCTGCCGCTCGTCCGCCCCCAGGTAGGCATCGTCCTCATGAGGTCATCTCCTGATGACCTCAGCTCAGGAAATGAATATCTACTGAGCATGTACTGTGTGCAGGGGCAGTGCTAGGCTCTTATCGGTGCCATGAGATAGTGTGCAGTATAGAGCGAATCAACAACTTTGTGAGCCGGTTGGCAGCAGCCGTGTTTTGTGGTCAGAAGCACCAAGGCTCTGGGGGATGGGAGTGGGGCAGGGAAGCCACTCATTCAGCAGTCGCTCTGTTAGGATGCCCGGTGCTTTATGTGTGTCTCACGCAGTATTAGTTTCATCTTTGCCACAGCCCTCTGAAGTAAGTGTGAGATCACCCTCCGAGGTGGCGAAACCAAGGCCCCGACAGATTAAGGAAGTTGCCCAACGTCACACAGTGGTAGAGCCAAAACTCAAACCCAGGTCCTTCTGACCACAGAGCTGTTCACTTTTCCTGAGTCACTGCGCTTACCCAGCCAGGGTATCAAGGAGTATTTATTGAATATGGGAGAATAGTAGACAAACATCTACAGGTGTGATGGTGAGCATCCCTTCCCACATTGATTTCCGAGAAATAAACATAGACAGGACTCCCAAGAAAAACGTGGCATTGTGGAATCTCTCTAGAAACCACAGCAATCCCCACAGTCTAAGGCCAATTAATTCAAGTTTGAGATGTCAGATTATTGAAAATTTGCACCTAACCGACGCTTTGCCTTGCTGGTGAATGCCCTCACCCACGCAGGACTGTGTGAGCATTATAAGGGGATGAAATAGGAGAAAATCCTTTGAAGAAATAAAACAACATAGATGCAAGGCATATTGATGATGATTCTTTATTTCAAGTAAAACTGGGTTTGTGGATTTAGCCAAGAGGTTATGGCTACGGATGAAAGGGATACCAAATACAGGAATATGCCTGTGGTCTCTGCACATAGTAGGTATTCAGGAAGTGCTTGCTGAGTGGAATTACAACAGAGAAATTCTAACCCCAGAAGTCAGCATCCTTCTCTTCCTCCAGCCTTGGGGAAAAATGATGAATTTGTTGCCATTTCAAGCTGAAATGTACAGTGGTTGTGGTTATTAGTGACATAAGTGACCACTTGTCTAGTTTGAGTGTTTCACTTACTAAGTAAATGAAAGGAAAAGGTGCTGATTTTTTTTTTTTTAATGAAACTCTCTAGGAGTTAAGCCAGCATTTTATTTATTTATTTATTTATGGCTGTGTTGGGTCTTCGTTTCTGTGTGAGGGCTTTCTCCAGTTGCGGCAGGCGGGGGCCACTCTTCATCGCGGTGCATGGGCTTTCACCATCACGGCCTCTCTTGTTGCGGGGCACAGGCTCCAGACGCGCAGGCTCAGTAGTTGTGGCTCACGGGCCTAGTTGCTCCGCGGCATATGGGATCTTCCCAGACCAGGGCGCGAACCCGCATCCCCTGCATTGGCAGGCAGACTCTTAACCACTGCGCCACCAGGGAAGCCCTGATTTTTTTCATTTTACCATCTATGTACAAAGCGCTTTAAAGGGAGACCAAACACAATTTTTCATTAGCACGATGGGCCACATTAAGTGTTTGGAGATGAAGGTGTAATCATCCTGTAGTCCTCTGGGCTGGTAGATTTTGGGAGTCTGTCTTAACTTCTGGACACCTGCTACCATATAGGTGTATGTAAGGCCAGATCGAGAAGATCTTTCTCTAATAGTCCTTGGACTTTTAGCTTGCAGAATCAGTATCAACTCTAAGTTGGAATGAATGTGTGAAATCAATATGGAGCCAAAAAAATCAACAGCAGGCTCCAGTACCTTTTTAAGAAAATATATATTACGTTGTCATAACCTGAAAATCAGCCTCATTTTGAAATGACACATATACTTACTTAAAATACTAAACAGTTGTGAGTTGTAATAGAAATGGGTGTCTAAAATGTATCCATGATGACAGTCTGTGTATCTGACAAACACATGACAAATCCTGAATTACTCATGGGCTCATCCCAAATGTCTTGTAACCCTGCCTTTGCGATTCCTCACCAACCAAGAAGGTTTATTTTCTAGAGTTTGTATTATGAAAACATACAGTTTTCCCTCCAAATTAATTTATAATTATAAGCTGCTTTTTTCCCCAACAAAATTCCTTCCTTCGCCTGGTTAAATCACTTAGAAGGAAGAGACCCAGATCGAAATCCAGAAGACAGGATTGAAATTCTTGCTTGACCATGCACTTGTTGACATTAGCATCTTCCTGGTTTTTCATCTATGAACAGTAATAATAACTTATATTTACACAAGTGCTTTAAATTGTGCAAAGCACTCCAGTATCCATTACTCATTTGAGGTAGAGCTCGCACTGAATGCATTCCAAAAATACTGAGGCCATGAGTGAGAAGGATGAATCTATGATCTATGTGCAAACTACCGGTGACTTTTTTTCAGATGTTGCCTCACCAGTGTTACCACACACTGGAAAGATCAGACCTGGAGCTGCTGCAGGGTCTTGCAGTTTTGTCTGTCCACCATTTGCCTTCACATAAATGTACTGCATGAAATAATTACCGCCGCATGTGTCAACGTTGGGCTGACAGTGCTTTCTTTTGTTTCAGATCGGGCAGTATATCATGTCCCTCCCCCTGAACCTTGAGCCATTCGTGACTCAGGAGGACTCAGCCCTAGAGCTGGCTTTGCATGCTGGAAAGCTGCCGTTTCCTCCTGAGCAAGGTAAGAGAGACCTGCAGGAAAGAGAGCGGCGGGCTTGGATGTGATCGCATGCCCCTTGTAACACCTTACCCTCATCATACCCGTCCTCCACACTCGCACTGAAATAGTTGTCAAAGTGTACAGTCGGGGCTGAGAAAGATTGGGGTTCTCTTTTTGCACCCTCTGAGGGACTTCTGCGGGACAGAGTGGATTAGGGAGGGCTCACTGTATGCAGGGCATCCCTGGGGAACTCCCCCAGTGCCGTCAGTTGGGAGGTGGTGGCAGGTGGGCCTGGGGTCGTAGGCATTCATTGGTGATAGAAGGGAGGTCACAGGGCAAGGGGCCCGCCAGGTGTTTTCTCTCTCTCTGCTCCCCCTCTGTGTGGGCCACCTGTCAAGTAAAGTGGCACCTCATAAGAAGAGTTTTTCTTGTCAAGACAATAATAAACTCTTCAGGGTAGAGGTTAACACTTCTGTCCAAATGCCTCTGGCTGTAGTGAGCTTCCAACTCCCCAAGGCTCGTGGGTCTCTAAACTGGCAAGGTAAAAAAATACAATACGTTAACACTTTTCCTTTTTCTCATTGTCTGGGCCTGACAGATTTGAACAGGGACCACATACTCTCTGATCCAAAATCATCTTATCCCTAACATTGGGCATTATAGGCCTCCCTCTGTAACACTGAATAGACAGAAAAAAAATCACTTGGTATATAAAGGATTCAGCAGCTCAAGAGAAGGTACCGCACTGAAAATAAAATCACATCGAAAGGTTAAAAATAAAGGGTGGCTAAAAGGCATCTCATGTAAATTCAAATAAAAAGAAAACAAGATGACTGCATCACTATTAAAGAAGTTGAATCAAATCAAAAGATAATAAATGAGACTAAATGATTCTTTATGTCAATAACAGGTGGATTCCACGGTGAACCTGTAGTAGTCAGGTACCCTTTTGTGGCCAGTAACACAGCACTGAAGTATATAAAGAAGAAGCTGGCAGACGTATAATGACAAAACCACATTAGTACTGAGAAAATCTTGTACCTCTCATTTAGGCTTTGACAGATCAAAAAGGAAAATTAACGAGAAGAAAAGAGGAATTGTTCCGTATAATCAGCACATTTGATTGAATCAATATGTCAAGATTTTTATCCCACAGAGAATAGGCATAGTTGTCAAATTTCCATAAACTGTTTGCAAAAGTAATACAAATAAAATCTCCATAAGCTTCATAGGATTATAAATATTAATGGTACTTATATAATTTTTGAAAATAAAATTCTATTTAAAACTCAGATTTAAAATGTGAAACCTGCTAAGCTAAACTATGAGTGACTACTAATAATCTTCATGATAGGGAAGGGAAGACTTTTTTGAAATGAAAGATAGAAACTGTAAAGGAGGGGACTTCCCTGGTGGTCCAGTGGCTAAGACTCCATGCTCCCAATGCAGGGGGCCCGGGTTTGATCCCTGGTCAGGGAACTAGATCCCACATGCCACAACTAAAGATCCCGCATGCTGCAACTAAGATCCCGCGTGCCGCAACTAAGACCCGGTGCAGCCAAATAAATAAATAAATATTAAAAAAAAAAAAAAGAAACTGTAAAGGAAATTGAAAGATAAATGATAAACTGGAAAAAAATAGCAACATATATGATAGATGATGGTTAATATCCTCATTTTATAAAAGTTCTTACAAGTCAGTAAGAAAAAGATGAACACCCACGGAAAAATAAGTAAACAACATGAAGGCATTCAGATAAGCTAAAACATAAAGAAATGTTTTAACTTTAGTAATCCTCAAAGAGCTGCAAATGAAAGTAGGATGGATCATTTTACAACCTATCAAATTGACTATATATACATGCATATATTTTATCTTATTTTATTTTTATTTATTTTTAAAATAAATTTAATTAATTAATTAATTTATTTATTTATTTTGGCTGTGTTGGGTCTTTGTTGCTGCACGCGGGCTTTCTCTAGTTGTGGCGAGCGGGAGCTACTCTTCTTTGCGGTGCGCGGGCTTCCCATTGCGGTGGCTTCTCTCGTTGTGGAGCATGGGCTCTAGGCACACGGGCTTCAGTAGCTGTGGCACACAGGCTCAGTAGTTGTGGCACACGGGCCCTAGAGCACAGGCTCCGTAGTTGTGGCACACGGGCTTAGTTGCCCTGTGGCATGTGGGATCTTCCCAGACCAGGGCTTGAACCTGTGTCCCCTGCATTGGCAGGCGGATTCTTAACCACTGCGCCACCAGGGAAGCCCCATGCATATATTTTAAGTGTTTATGCTTAATATTGGCAAGATGGAGGAAAACAGTTTAAATTGTACAGTTTGAATTTCTGAAGGGCTATTTGACATAAGATCAAAGACCTTAGAGATGTGCATACCTTTTAGATCGGGAATTCTACTGCTAGATAATTATGCTAATAAAATAACCATGAGTGTAACTCCATGAATGTTCATCCCAGCATTGTTTATAAAAGCAAAACATTAAAAAGAAAAATAAATGTGAAACTCTAGAAATTTTGATTAAACTGTTTTTGTACATCCGTATAGTTATATACAGCCATTAAAATGATATAAAAAATATTTAATGACATACATATATTCTCAGCATATTGAGTGTGAAGAATGGTTATAAAATAATATATGCAGTATGAGTCCATTTAAAAAAAACCCGCTGTGCATGTAAGCACAAGGAGAAGAGACTAGGGGACTTCCCTGACAATCCAGTGGTTAGGACTCTGAGCTTTCACTGCCGAGAGCATGGGTTTGATCCCTGGCCGGTTGGGGAAGTAAGATGCCACAAGCTGCACGGCAAGGCCAAAAAAAAAAAAAAGACTAGAGAACGTTCACACCACTATCAATTGGTATATCCACTTTGGAAACAGTTTGGCATTTTCTAGTAAAAGTGACAGTGTGCATACCCTCTGGCCTATCAGTTTTACTCCCAGATATATATCCTAGAACCTCTTCTGTGTGTGCCCCCCACATATATTTATAAGGATATTTGTGGTGACGTGGTAATAGCCCCAAACTGGAAGTAACCTGAATGTCCACCAACAGTAAAGTGGACACCTACGTTATGGTACAGTCATGGGATGAAATAGTATGCAGTATTAAAAGTGAACAAGCTACAGCTATACATAATGACATGGATGATTCTCACAGTCACATGATTGAGCAAAAGAAATAAGACAGAAAGAATCTGAACAGCCAAAGTTAGAAGGCTTGCTGGGGGTTGCATACCTGGGGAGAGGCTGCAGAGTGGGGTACCTGGGATCCTGCTGCGTGTGCTTGGAGGGGCATGTGAGAGCTTTGGGGTACCGGCAGTGGCCTTTTTCTTGAACATAGAGGTGATTGCGTTGGCATTGGCTTTATAGTTGTTCTGTAAAGCATGTAATGTGTTTTATACATTCTACCAGGTGTATGGTATATCTCATGATTTAAACAAAGGAAAAAGCCAAAGATGAGACCCTAGGAGAATAAATCGATAAAGGTTGTCTGGAGGGTGGTTTCTATCCAGAGTTAAAGTAAACCCATCCTTTTTGATCCAGCAGTTCTTCTTTTAGATGCCCATTCAAGAGAAATCCATGCTTATGTGCCCACGGAGGTGCATATGAGGTGGTTCATTGCAGAATTGTTTGTAATAGCAAAAAATTAGAAAACCCAAATGCCTGTTACTCAGGGAGTAGGTAGGTATATTGTGATGTATCCATAATGGAGAAAATTTCTCTTTGATTTTCTTTATAAGAGGTAGAACTATTTGAACTTAGAGATGAGATCTTCAGAAATATGGATCTTACATTGTTAAGACAAAAAAGCAAGATACAAAATAATACATACAATATTATTTATGTTTTGAAAAAGCCCCACCCTGTGTATTTCTGTACATACATATGCACATAAAAGCATTGAAAATAGGTCTGGCAGAACACATACCAAACTGGTATCAGTGGCCACCTCTGGGCAGGGAAGTGGCAGCAGAGATGTGAAGTATGGTTAGTTTTTACTCATGATATTTATGTACTGTCTGAAATTTTAAAATTAGAATATATTTCTTTATTGTATGTTAAAAATATATGTAAACTACAATGCTAGTAATAGTTATTGAAGGGTAATGAGTTTATGTGAGTTTTTTTAATTCAATTTTTCTATATATATATATTTATTGATATAATATTAATATATTAGTTTCAGGTATGCAACATAATAATCTGATATATGTATACACTACAAAGTGATCCCCACAAGAAGTCTAGTTACCATCTGTCACCATACAGTTGACCCCCTTCACCCTTTTTGCCTCCTCCCTTAATTCTCTTCCCCTGTGATAACCACCAATCTGTTCTCTGTATCTATGAGTTTTGTTTTGTTTCATTTGTTCGTTTGTTTTGATTTTCAGATTCCATATATAAGTGAAATCATACAGTATTGGTCTTTCTCTGACTGACTTATTTCACTTAGCATAATACCCTCAGGGTCCATCCGTGTTGTTGAAATTGACAAGATTTCTCTCTTTTTTATGGCTGAATAGTATTCCATTGTGTATATATACCACATCTTATTTATCCATTCATCCATTGATGGACATTTAGGTTGTTTCCATATCTTGGCTATTGTAAATAATGCTGTGATGAACATAGGGGTGTGTATGTCTTTTTGAATTTGTTTTTGTTTTCTTTGGATAAATACCCAGAAGTGGAATATCTGGGTCATATGGTGGTTCTATTTTTAATTTTTTGAGGGACCTCCATACTGTTTTCCATGGTGGCTGCAGTAATTTACATTCCCACCAACAGTGTATGATGAGGGTTCCTTTCTTTCTACAACCAAAACTTGTTATTTCTTGTCTTATTGATAGTAGCCATTCTGACAGGTGTGAGATGATATTTCATTGTGGTTTTGATTAACATCTCCTTGATTATTACTGATGTTGAGCATCTTTTAGTGTGCCTGTTGGCCATCTGTATGTCTTCTTTGGAAAAATGTCCATTCAGCTCCTCTGCCCATTTTTTAATCAGATTGTTGTTTTTTGTTATTGAGTTGTATGAGTTCTTTATATATTTTGGATATTAGCCCCTTATTATTGATTATATGATTTGCAAATACAGTAGTGCCCCCTTATCCACAGGGGATGTGTTCCAAGACTGCCAATGGATGCCTGAAACTATGGATAGTACTGAACCCTGTATATACTGTGTTTTCTCCTATGCTAATGGGTGGGTGGTATATACAGTAACAATACACCGGACAAAGGGATGACTCATGTCCCAGGCGGGACAGGGTGGGGCAGGGTGGGGCAGGGTGAGATTTCATCATGCTACTTAGTGCATTTTAAAGCTTGCTATATGAATTGGTTTTTTCTGGAATTTCCCATTTACTATTTTTGGACTGTAGTTGACTTTAGGTAACTGAAACCTCAAAAAGCAAAACCACAGACAAGGGGGGACTACTGTATCTTCTTCCATTCAGTAGGTTGGCTTTTTGTTCTGTTGATGGTTTCCTTTGCTGTACAGGAGCTTTTTATTTATTTATTTATTTTTAAAATTTATTTATTTATTTATTTTTGACTGTGTTGGGTCTTCGTTGCTGTGCGTGGGTTTTCTGTAGCTGTGGCAACTGGGGACTACTCTTCGTTGCAGTGTGCAGGCTTCTCATTGCTGTGGCTTCTCTGTTGTGGAGCACGGGCTCTAGAGCGCAGGCTCAGTAGTTGTGGCACATGGGCTTAGTTGCTCCACAGCATGTGGGATCTTCCTGGACCAGGGCTCAAACCCATGTCCCCTGCATTGGCAGGCGGATTCTTAACCACTGCACCACCAGGGAAGCCCCCAGGAGCTTTTTAGTTTGATGTAGTTCATTTGTTTATTTTTTCTTTTGTTGCCATTGCCTCTGGAGTCAGATCCCAAAAAATATTGCTAAGAACAATGTCAAGGAGCTTACTGCCTAGGTATTCTATGGTTTTTGGTTTTACGTTCAAGTCTTTAATCCATTTTGAGTTAATTTTTGTATATGATGTAAGACAGTGGTCCAGTTTCATTCTTTTGCATGTGGTTGTCCAGTTTTGCCAACACCGTTTATTGAAGAGGCTGTCCTGTCCACTTTGTATATTTTTGCTTCCTTTGTCACAAATTAATTGACCATATATGTGTGGGTTTATTTCTGGGCTCTGTAATCTGTTATATTGATCTATGTGTTTTTATGCCAATACCATACCATTTTGATTATTATAGCTTTGTAATATAGTTTGAAATCAGGGAGTGTGATATCTCCAGCTTTGTTCTTCTTTCTCAAGATTGCTTTGGTTATTTAGGGTCTTTTGTGGTTCCATACAAATTTTATAATTATTTGTTCTAATTATGTGAAAAATACCATTGAAATTTTGATAGGGATTGCATTGAATCTGTAGATTGCTTTGGGTAGTATGGGCATTTTAACAATATTAATTCCTCCAGTCCATGACCATGGAATATCTGTTCATTTATTTGTGTCTTTTTAAATTTCTTCCATCAGTGTCTTACAGTTTTCAGTATACAGGTGGTTCACTTCCTTGGTTAAATTTACTCCTGGGTATTTTTCTTTTTGATGCAATTGTAAATGGGATTGCTTTGCTGATTTCCCTTTCTGATAGTTTGTTATTAGTGTACAGAAACCCAATCAATATTCTGTATATTGATTTTATATCCTGCAACTTTACTGAATTCATTCATTAGTTCTAAGAGTTTTTTGCTGGAGTCTTTTAACGTTTTCTATATGTAGAATCGTGTCATCTGCAAATAGTGATGGTTTTACTTCTTCCTTTCCTACTTGGATGCCTTTTATTTCTTTTTCTCGCCTAATTACCATGATTAGGACTACCAACACTAAGTTGAATAAAAGTGGCAAGAGTGGGCATCCTTGTCTTGTTGCTGATCTTAGAGGAGAAACTTTCAGCTTTTCATCAGTGAGTATGATGTTAGCTGTGGGGTTGTCATATACGGCCCTTATTATGTTGAGGTACTCACTCTATACTTACTTTGTTGAGAGTTTTTATCGTAAATGGATGTTGAATTTTGTCAAATGTCAATTGAGATGATCCTATGATTTTTATCCTTCATTTTGTCAATGTGGTATATCACATTGATTTGTGAATATTGTATCCCTGGGATAAATCCTGCTTGATCATGGTGTATGATCTTTTTAATGTATCGTTGAATTTCGTTTGCTAATATTTTGTTGAGAATTTTTGCATCTATGTTCATCAGGGATATTGGCCTGTAGTTCTATTTTTTTTTGTGGTGTCTTTTCTGGTTTTGGTATCAGAGTAATGCTATTCTTATAAATGAAGTTTGGAAATGTTCCCCCCTCTTCAGTTTTTTGGAAGAGTTTGAGATGGATATGTATTATATCTTCTTTGAATGTTTGGTAGAATTCATCAGTGAAGCTGTGTTGTCCTGGACTTACGTTTGTTGGGAGGTTTTTGATTACTGACTCAATCTCCTTTCTAGTAATTGGTCTATTCAGATTTTCTGTTTCTTCATGGGTCAATCTTAGAAGATTGTATGTTTCTAGGAAGTTATCCGTTTCTTTTATGTTATCCAGTTTTTTGGTGTATAATTGTTCATAGTAGTCTTTTATGATCCTTTGTATTTCTATGGTATCATTCTCCTCTTTTCATTTCTGCTTTTATTTATTTGAGCCTTCTCTCTTTTTTTCTTGGTGAGTCTAGCTAAAGGTTTGTCAATTTTGTTTATCCTTTCAAAGAACCAGCTCTTAGTTTTATTGATCTTTTCTATTGTTTTTCAGTCTCTATTTCATTTATTTCCATTCTCATCTTTATTATTTACTTCCTTCTGCTAACTTCGGGCTTCATTTATTCTTCTTTTTTCTAGCTCTTTTAGGTGTTAAGTTAGGTTATTTATTTGAAAAATTTCTTGTTTCTTGAGGTAGGTCTGTATTGTTTTGAACTTCCTGCTTAGAACTGCTTTTGCTGCATTCTGTAGGTTAGGGTGGTTGTATTTCCATTTTCATTTGTTTCAAGGTATTTTTGATTTTCCTTATGATTTCTTCATTGACCCATTGGTTGTTCAGTAGCATGTTGTTTAATCTCCACATATTTGTGATTTTTCCAGTTTTCTTCTTGATTTCTAGTGTCATACCATTGTGATTGGAAAAGATGCTTGATATAATTTCAATCTTCTTAAATTTATTGACTTGTTTTGTGGCCTAACATGTGATCTGTCCTGGAGAATGTTCCATGTAAACTTGAGAAGAATGTGTATTCTGCTGCTGCTGCTTTTTGGCTGGAATGTTTCATATATATACACACACACACACACACACACACACACACACACATATACATGTGGCCATCTAGTCTAACAGGTTATTTGAGGCTGATATTTTCTTGATTTTCTGTCTGGATGATCTATCCAATGATGTAAGTGGGATATTAAAGCCCCCTACTATTATTGTATTGCTGTCAATTTCTCCCTTTAGATGTGTTAATATTCGCTTTATATATTTAGGTGCTTCTATGTTAGGTGCATAAATGTTTACAAATGTTACATCCTCTTGATGGACTGACCCCTTAATCATTATGTAATGACATTCTTTGTCTTTTATTACATTCTTTGTTTTAAAGTCTGTTTTGTCTGATATAAGTATAGCTACACTGGCTTTCTTTTCATTTCCATTTGCATGGAAAATCTTTTTCTATCCCTTCACTTTCAGTCTGTGTGTGTCCTTAGATCTGAAGTGAGTCTCTTTTAGGAAGCATAGATAAGTCTTGTTTTTTATCCATTCAGCCACTCTGTGTCTTTTAATTGGAGAATTTAGTCCATTTACATTTAAAGTAATAAGTATGAACTTATTGCCATTTTGTTCATTATTTTCTGGCTGTTTTGTAATTCCTCTATGTTCCTTCTTCTCTTCCCTTGTGGTTTGATGAATTTCTTTAGTATTACGTTTATATTCCTTTCTCATTATATTTTGTGTATTTACTGTAGGTTTTTGATTTGTGCTTACTATGAGGTTCACATATAACAGTGGCTCTCTCTCTCTCTCTCTCTCTATCTCTCTCTCTCTCTATATATATATATGTAACATGTATAAAATATACTATATTAGTATATATAAAAATATATATACTATATTAGCATATATAAAATATACTAATATATATTAAGTATATATATAAATATATATATTATATACTGCCAAATATATATATGGCAGTATATTTTAAGTTGGTAGCAACTTAAATTTTTCTTTTTTTAATTTACTTATTTATTTTTTGGCTGCGTTGGGTCTTTGTTGTTGCGCACGGGCTTTCTCTAGTTGTGGCGAGCAGGGGCTACCCTTTGTTGCGGTGCGTGGGCTTCTCATTGTGTTGGCTTCTTTCGTTGCAGAGCACAGGCTTTAGGCGTGCAGGCTTCAGTGGTTGTGGCTCTCAGGCTCTAGAGTGCAGGCTCAGTAGCTGTGGTGCACGGGCTTAGTTGCTCCGCGGCTTGTGGGATCTTCCCGGACCAGGGCTCGAACCTGTGTCTCCTGTGTTGACAGGTGGATTCTTAACCACTACACCACCAGGGAAGCCCGGTAGCAACTTAAATTTGAATGCATTTTAAAAACTCTACATTTTTACTCCCCCCTGTCACGTTAAATGTTTTTGATGTCATATTTTATGTCTTTTTATTTTGAGTATCCCTTAGCTAATTATTGTAGTTAATTTTACTACTTTTTTCTTTTAACTTTCATACTAGCTTTATAAGTGGTTAATCTACTACCTTTACTATATATTCATCTTTCACCAGAGAGATTTTTATTTTCATATGTTTTCTTGTTATTAGTACCTTTTCTTTTCAGCTTAAAGAAGACCCTTTAATATTTCGTATAAGGCTGGTTTAGTGGTGATGAACTCCTTTAACTTTTGCTTGTCTTGAAAACTATCTGTCTTTCAATTCTGAATGCTAGCCTTGCCTGGTAGAGTATTCTGGGTTGGAAGTTTTTTCCTTTCAGCACTTTGAATATAACATGCCAATCCCTCTGGCTTTCAGAGTTTCTGTTGAAAAATCAGCTGATAATCTTATGGTGGTTTCCTTGCACGTACAAGTTTTTTTTTTTTTTTTTTTCTTGCTGTTTTTAAGATTCTCTCTTTAACTTCTGACATTTTAATTGTAATGTATCTTGGTGTGGATCTCTTTGGGTTCATCTTGTTTGGAACTCTGTGTGTCCTGGACTTCAATGTCTGTTTCCTTCCCCAGGTTAGGGAAGTTTTTAGCCATTATTTCTTCAAATAAATTTTCTTCCCGTTTCTCTCTCTCTTCTCCTTCTGGGACCCCTATAATGCAAATGTTATTCTACTTGATGTTGTCCCATAGGTCTCTTAAATTATCTTCACTTTTTAAAATTCTTTTCTCCTTTTGCTGATCTGTTTGAATGAGTTCCACTGCTCTGTCTTCCAGGTCAGTGATTTGTTCTTCTACTTCATCTAGTCTGCTATTGAACCCCTCTAATGTATTTTTTAGTTCTCTTATTGTATTCTTCAGCTCTGCAGTTTCTGTTTGGTACTTTCTTATATTTTCTATCTTTTTGTCGATGTTCTCATTATGTTCATCCATTCTTTGCCCAAGTTGGGTGAGCATCTTTACGACCATGAGTTTGAACTCTTTATCAGGTAGATTACTTATTTCTGTTTCATTAAGGCCTTTTTCTCAGGTTTTGTCTTATTCTTTCATTTGGAAACTATTCCTCTGTTTCCTCATTTTGCTTGACTCTCTATGTTGGCTTCTATGTAATAGGCAAAAGAGCCACCTCTCCCAGTCTTGAAGGAGTGACCTTGTATAGGAGATGAGCCTTATCGTTCACCTTTTCCCTAGCTCTTGGTTGTCTCTCAAACCTCTGTGATTGTCTAAGTAGCCTGGCTTATTCTTGATAGGCTCCAGTTGTTGAGGATGCACCAAGACCTGTCAGTGTTCCAAAGGGAATGATCTCACTCAGCACCCAGATTCAGGCTGATTGGAAGCCAGATACTCAGGCAGCAGCTTTTCAAGTATGCAGATGTATACAGTCCTATGGGACTGCAATCATAGACCCTGCTGACCTCCAGACTGGGAGATCTGGAGGTGTCTCCTGGGCAACAGTTGCAAGCATCGGGACTTCAGACGAGTGTATAAGCTCCTTGCTGGGAGGTACCAGTGAGCAGTGGTGAGGCCAAGGGAGGGTGCAAGAATGGTGCCTACCTGCCTGCTTCCCTGAGAGCACCTCTGTAGCCCTTACGTGTGTGGCAAACCTGAAGCCTATCCTCAGGTTGAAGCTCCAGGACAATTAAATGTCCCTTTTTCACCTGCGGACTGGGGATGTGGTTCAGTCTGCTGCATAGTGTCCTGGGTGTGATGTCCTGCCCAGAACTGGCTTTCTGGTTGTTGCAGTCCTGTGCCCAGGAGCACAAGCCCCTCTGGTTATCAGAGCCAGGCAGTCGAGGTGTTCCCTGTGTGGACTGCACTTGCCCACTGGCATTAGCAAGGTTGGGGAGGAGCGCTGGGGGCAGGGCACACCTGTGCTTGTAGTGATGTGGGAGGAGAGTGTGGAGCGGGGCGCACCCTCAGCTTTCCCGAGGCCATGTCTGTGCCTGTCCACCTGCGCCCCAAGGGAGAGGGAGAGTGCTGGCGTTTTCCAGCCCCTTTGTCCCCGAGGTCAACCCTAGATACTCCCTGCCCTGCTGGCAGATGCTTTAGGATTAGCAGCTGAATCTCCTTCGCACAAAATCCAGTCACCTCTCAAACTGCTGCCTATGCGCTGGTTCCTGGGGTGAGTCTGTGCACGAGCTCCTCAGCAGGAGTGCCTCAGATTCCCACAGACCCCAGGTCCCCTGCACATAAACTCCATTGGTTTCAAAGCCAGATGTTTTGGGGCCCTCGTCTGGCTGCAGGTCCCAGGGTTGGGGTGCCCGATGCGGGGCACAGACAGACCTCTTGCCGCTCAGGAAGGGGCTCTGCCCATGAGGTCCTGCCCTACCGTGTGGGGCTTGGTGAGGCTGTATGTCTGCCTCTCCTCCCCACCTTCATGGGGCCCTCCCCCTCCTCCCTTGCTGTGGAGGAAGCCGGTCAGCTGGTGCTCAGTCCTTATGCAGTGGGTGTCACTTCATGAATAGTTGTGGGTGTGGTGTGCTGGGGGAGAGGTGAATTCAGGGGCTTCCTGTGCTGCCGTCTTGGACTCAAGGGCTCCAAGTGGTTCTTATTTCCATCTATTGGCTAATACACTTTTTAAGTTTAAACATTTTTTAAACTTTTTTTTTCATAGAACTTTTCACGTACACACACTCACACGCAAAAGTAGTGAGAATAGTAGAAGGAAACGCAGACACTCATCACCTGGCTTCAAGAATGGCTTCTTGTTTCATGTATTCTGCTCACATTTTTTGCTAGAGTATTTAAATCACATCCCAGGCATCATGTTATTTCATCCATAAATACTTCATTATGTATCTCTTACTGATAAGGATTAAATTCAGGTTCAAATTCTTTGGCAAGAAAATGTGGTGCTATGTTTATCGTCTGTTGCCTTACATCAGGAAGAGCATAATGTCTTATTGTTCCACTGCAAATAAATATATACAGATTTAGTGAATATGTGATTGTTTTCATTTGCTCACTCGTTCATTCATTCACTCACTTAAGAAATGTTTATTAATCGTTCTGTGTGCTGGACTCTGAGTTGAGCATTGTTCAGAAGGAAAAACCTCCCGGCCATAAAGTAACATTTGAACAATGGTTGAATACATAACAACAAGAAGAAGCTGATCTGGGTAATTTTTTTGTTTTTACCTTTCATTCAACGTTTTATTATGAAAATTTTCAAGCATACAGAAAATAGGAAAGAATTACCCAGTGAACTAGCATTCTAGTTCTAGGGTTTTTTTTCTTTTTTAAAAATTTTATTGGGGTATAGTTGATTTTCAGTGTTGTGTTAGTTTCTGGTGTACAGCAAACTGATTCAATTATACATATACGTATATTTTTTTAAATATTCTTTTCCATTATGGTGTATCACAGGATATTGAATATAGTTCCCTGTGCTATACAGTAGCAGGACCTTATTGTTTAGCCATCCTATATATAATAGTTGGCACTAGTTCTAGTTTTCTCCCATTTTAACATTGAAAGTTTTATGAAGCAGATGGTTAAACAGCCAATAGGAACTTTTTGGCTTAGATAAATGATGAGTAGGAGGGAGATTTAAAAATCATTGCGAGTCTTTTTCCTGTGAGGAAATTGAACTCTGGGAATTGTAAAGGGATGTGTCCAAGGGTCACAAACACAGTGGGTTAGAGCAGAGTCATTTGCAGGAAAACTGCAGCCTCCACGTGTCATGGTCCTCTTCCTTGGTGGAGTTACCAGGTTTGGCTGCAGTGGACTTGGGAGATCTGTGGAGGCAGCTGGAGCTGCCGTGGAGTCATGATTCTGGGCACTGGGGAAAAGTGCTTCCCAGGTGTGGGCAGTGGGCCCGGGAGGCTCCTGCACTCTCTGTGGCCCGGCTGACAGGCAGGGGGCCCAGCTCCTGGTTCCGGCAGGTCATCTGATGGGCAGGTGCAGCCTCTCTGCGGAGCTGCTGCTGTGTGGTGGGCCCCCGGGAAGAGCCAGCCCTGCGGGGACTATGGGGTCAGGAAGGGGCCGCCGTCTGTCGTGGCCAGGCCATTGCTGAAGTCAGTGCAAAAGCTCAAGCGTTGCTGAGCCCAGCCTGGCCTTTTAAAACCCCTTTTTCTTGAGATTTCTTTTCTTTCCTGCATTTTGTCTGTCTTGCTTCTCTTTCCTGGTTCTTGCCCTCACCCTCTGACTAATGATTCCCTGCCCACTTAAAAACCTCTGATGGCCGCTTAGGACCTACAGGACAAAATCCAAACCCCTCGTGGCCTGGTGTTGGGGACCCTTCCCAGTCCTGCCCAAGGGAGTGCTTGCGGCCTCATCGCCTCCCTTTCTGTCTCTCCTGTGCCCCATATGCTCACATTCCAGCCACTCAGAAGGATTTTTTCTTCATTTTCAAAATTAAAAAAAAGTTTTGATTAAAAATGTACTGCCCTGAGACCGTCACTGGTAGCATCTGAGGGACTGTTCTCCCCGCGTGCTTTTCTCTGCGGATCTGCACATACACGCGCTTCTTCACAAGCTGGACCGTCTCACACGTGCTCTGTTTGTCACGGGCACTTTTTAAAAACGAGTTTTGTTCTCTCTGCTCAGAATGCTCTTTTTCCTCGTGTGCGTTTGGCAAACTGCCCATCTGTCCAAGTAAGCACAGGCACTCGCTCCTGGTTGTGGGCTCCCGCTGGTCTCAGAATGTGCAGTTGCTGCAGCACTGACCTCATTGAAGGCTGTCTTTGTTGCCTGGCCAGAGAGTGCCTGAAGGGCAGGGCCACCCAGGACAGCGCCAGACCCAGCAGGGTCTCCACAAATGGGACTTATGCAGTTAACACACGACTGCCTGCCACCCACTGTGTCCATGTGTCTGTGTCTCTGGGCTCCTCTTCCGCTGACCTGGAGGGTCTCCCAAGGCACCAGCCTAAGTCTCTTACTCATTTTCACGTCTCCCTCTCATCCATTTCTATCAGCTTTCAGTTCTGTCCGACAACCCTAGAATCTAGGTGTTTGGTGCTCTGGCCTGTTAGGTTCAGCCCTTTCTGGGTCAGAGTCAGTGAGAAGGAGGTTTATCCCCCAAACCAGCCTCCCTCCCAGCTGCGTTTCTGGCCACACTATAGCCAGTCCAGTTCCAAGGCGGAAACGCTAGATCACACGTTACTGTCCTTGTCTTCATTTGTGTTTATCCCGTTTTGATTCTTAGCCTTCTGGCTTGTATTTGTTGTACAGATGCTCTATGTAAAACAGGTCACAGTTCTCAAAGAAAATAGATCACATCATCCCACCATTGCACTCACCGGTGTTGCCGTGTTCCCACGTGCCCTTTGGGCTCCCCTGTAAGCAGATCACGGTGTTTACAAGTAACTTTATATTCTCTGTTACTATTATTATTAGTGGTGGTAATAGTAGCATTTTGCTTATCTTCTTCTAATTTTCCACTGCTTGGCTCCGTACTTACTTATAAAAAAATGTTGCTCTCATTTCTCCCCTTCTTTCCACTTCTGCTGCGGGGTGTCCCCCTTGCCCTCAGGCGTCAGGCCCGTGCCTCTCGTGCCTGGATGGCCGCTGCATCTCCCTCCTTCACCCTGCCCTGGCCTGGCAGGCCCTCCCAACATGGGCTCGTCTTCTCACAACCTTGCAGGGAACCTGCAGTCACTGCCTGCTCCCTACTACATGGGGTGCACGTGGTTCTCGGGGTGCCCTCCGTGACCCAGCCCAGTCCCCTAACACACTTCCCACTGCTCCCTGCACATACTCCCCCCACCCCCAATAATCATTCTAGCACTAATGGCTACCGTGCACATGGCACTAAGCGTGCGGAAGGGCCCACGTGAGGGCCCCGTGTAATTCCCACAGCAGCCCTGAAAAGCCAGGACTGATGTTACCTCTATTTTACCGATGAAGCGAACAGTCAGGCGGCACCCGGCTCATTAGTGGTAGGCTTGGTCTTGAACCCAGGTCTCGGTTCTGATGTGCCACCTGTGTCTTCAGCACTGCCGTCTGTCTCCTGCTGGGCTGTGCCAGCTCTCCACCCTCTCACCTGTGGTGTGGCCCCGCTCCCTCTTGCTCTGTCTGCAGAACTCCTCCTGGCCTGCCTGGCTGCATCTGCCCCCAGCCTTTGAGACCTCTGAGATTGTCCCGCCTCACCTGATTGCTTTCTTTTCTGGATCCTCATTGTCCTGAGTCAATACCAGTTGACCTAAGGTGTAACTGTCCTCTGTTTCCTGCACTGCCCATTGAGACTGTAGCTTTGTGTATTGCATATGGCACCTATCATGGGGCCTGGTCACCCCGAAGAGCCCCGTAAGAGCTGTCGGTGGCCGGTTCTTCCTGACCAGGCTGTGTTTCTTTGGGTGACCCTCTTTCCCTTTCCAGGGGACGAACTGCCCGAGCTGGACAACATGGCCGACAGCTGGCT
The DNA here is from genome assembly GCF_028021215.1 of Eschrichtius robustus. Classification (NCBI taxonomy): domain Eukaryota; kingdom Metazoa; phylum Chordata; class Mammalia; order Artiodactyla; family Eschrichtiidae; genus Eschrichtius; species Eschrichtius robustus. Next base: position 72,330,585 of record NC_090839.1, on the reverse strand, counting down.
GGGCTCTGTCGCCAGAGCCACGATGCAGACCTACTGTGACGCGGTCCTCCAGATCCCTGAGCTCACCCCGCACTCCACCAAGCAGCTGGCCACCGACATTGGTGGGTCCCTGGGACGGGTGGGGGGGGGGGGTCAGCTCTGGCCTGTTGCATCCGTCAGGCCCCCTACCCTCCAGGAGTGTCGTCCCAGGTCTCCTCTCAACTTCTGCTCTGGGCTTGTCTGTGAAGCTTTGTTAAAAATGTGGACTCCCCAGGCCCCACCCCCAGAGATTCTGACGTAATAAGCCTGGATAGAAGCCTAGACACCAGTGTTTTGACAGGTGTCCCTGTGGACTCGGATAGCTGCCGAGGCTGAGAGCCATTAAGGGGCGCTTTGCCGAGATGGGTTGGGATGAGTGAGGCAGACTTGCGTGATGCCGCCTTGCCCCGCCTGGCCTTCTGCCCATCGACAGAATCATCATGCAAACTGACGTTGAATGAGCTCTCACCGTGCACAGGCATGCCAGGTGCTGAGCCAAGCACTCGCACCCACTGGCTTACGCAATCTTCAAAACTCCCCTGTGAGCTCAGCGCCCCTGCCTTCGTCACACTGATAAGGAAGCGGGGGCACCCAGCCAGGGTTGCCCCGTGGTCTCCATCCAAGTACCTGCCTGCCCCCCGGGTCACAGGGGCGTGTGACCACCTGCTCCTGCTGGCGCACGTCCCTGGAGGTGATGCCGCCTGCAGGGTGCTCTGAGGCGGGGGGTACTGCAGGCAGGTGGTTGGGGCGTCTCCCCAGCCTCTTGGTATCGGTCCATTGCCTGCCTGTTCTTTAGCTGGAGGCAGCTCTTGGAGCAGGCGAGGGAGAGGGTGGTGGGAGCCTTAAAGATTAGCTCCTTGGGGACCCAGCCAGAGCTTTGCCCTGGGTGACCCCAGGCCCGAGCCAGCCTCTTGTTTTGCTGAGGAAGAAGTGGAAGTGAGGCCCTTTGCTCCGGGTCCCAGAGCAGTGAGTGATGGGGCCAGGCCTGGAACCCAGCTGCCCCAACTCCCGGCTGTGCTCATTCGTGGTCAGCTCTCAGCAGTTACAGGGCAGCAGCCAGCTTTTGTCATCTCACTGGGTACAGGTTCAGAGAAGAGATGAAGGGGTTCAGATGCTCGTCGGTGGTCCCTGTTAGCATAGGCGGGAGCATTGAGGGGAGAACCAGCGGAACTAGTGCGTGAGATGTGGGGGTGGTCCCTAGAGTTCACTGGTCCACACCGCGTTGCCCTCCCTGTTAAGCTGCCGTCCACATCCATCGGCTCACTCGCTCAGCGTTGACTGAGTGTCTGTTACGTGCCAGCCGTCGCGCTAGGAGATGGGATGCAAGAGAGGTTTGGACGGTTCCTGTGCTCACTGAGCTTACTCCGTGAGGGAGTGTGCTTAGGGGCCGGGAAGTTGCCAGGTGGTAACACGATAGAGAGCGGAGAGGTCTGTGGCAGTGTGTGGCCACCTTAAAGACGCTCAAATTAAACATTAAAATGTAACAAAACCAAAAACACTCTTGCTGTCTGAACAGAAGACGTCATGGTTAGATGATGGGCTGCCGCTTCGCAGGTCCTGGCCTGCAGTCGAGGGGAACTCACAGTTTTATGGGTGAATATGTGCCAGAGGCAGGTGCCTGGCTGGTTGGTGGTGCCCTTCCCGGGAAGCGGCTCGCTGGGACGTGAGTCAGGCAGCCAGGGCAGAACGGGCACCTCCTATGGGCTCTGCCCTGAGCCGGGCCTCAGAAAGAAGACACAGGGAAGATAGAGCCGTGCCTGGAGCTCCAGCCTAGTCGGGCCGAAAAGATCAACGTGGGTGGTCATCAGAACATAAGGGGGGACCTGCCGGGTGACGCGTCTCCCAGTCCCTCAGAGCAGGAAGAGGTGGAGGGCGCCCTTCCTTGGGCTCGGCCAGCCCTGGTGCCCAGGAAGAGGAAGGGAAGGAGCAGCCGATTACTGACCACCCGCGTCACGTCAGGCGCGTCCGCGGTCCTTGTCCCACTTCATCCCCCGAACATGCTGCCCGATGGGTACGAACTGCATCCACAGGTGGAAGTAGAGACTCGAGAGGTAGATGCAGTCACTGAGGTCACCCTGACCTCGGAAATCCGGTTTTCTCCTCCACTCTGCCGGCGCTGCCCGAGCTTGCCTGCCGGTTGGAGGGCACTGCTGCTTTTCAGAAGGGCAGGAGCCGCAGACCCTCTCTTGGAAACGCTCATCGACTTGGCCTGGGGGTGGGCTCAGTAATCTGTCCTAACTCGTACCCTAAGGGGTTATCTGGGAGGTGTGGGAACTGCGTTACACCAGGCCTGGCCCTCTGCACCGTCCAAGTCCCCCCTGTAGGGGCTCTGCTGGGAAATCTTTGGGAGCTGCTTAGATAAGCCCTGTGTCTCCTGACCCCTTGGGTTTTCCATGTCGTCAGTGGGGTCCGCCGGGGAGCAGGGCTGGGAACGCAGGAGTCCCCAGGGTAGAGCTTCGGCTGAGGTCGGCTGGCTGGGCTGGAGGGCTGAGTGTGCAGTGGGAGCGGCGGGGATGGGGCGATGTTGGCAACTCCTTTATGAGATTAGAATTCCTGGACCCGGGCCGAGCTCACAGGCAGGTCTGAGCCCCTTGGAAAAGCCCTCAGAGTGAAGGCTTGTGGGCTGAGGGCAGACCTGGCAGCCAGCACTTGGGGGTTGGGGGGTGTCTTGTCCCTTACCGCGGGGAGGCCTTTGGGGCTCGTCCTCTGGGTGCTGAGTCTGTCGAGCTGTGTCTGTCTGCCCCCACCCCACAGACTACCTGATCAACGTGATGGACGCCCTGGGCCTGCAGCCGTCCCGCACCCTCCACAACATCGTGATGCTCCTGAAGGCCAAACCCGAGGATTACAGACAGGTCAGCAAAGGCCTGCCCCGTCGCCTCGCCACCACGGTGGCCGCCATGCGGGGCGTGGACTACTGAACCCCGCGCACCTGGCTGATGAGAGGGTCGGGGCTGGAGTTCCGGGGCCACAGAAGCCCCCAGAATGGATTTGCTCTAAAAATCCGCCTGGGATTGGGCAGAATTTGTTTCAGAAAGATGTGGTTCATTTGTATAATCAAAAAAAAAAGGTTGTAAGTTAGAGGTGTATTATTTATCAGGGAGGAATTTTCAGATGATTTTTTAAATGATCCTGTCTTGAAAGTGCAATTAATACATACTGTGAAATGAAAGAAGGCTGTCTTCTTTCCTCAGTGAATATTTGGGTGCTTCTCATGTGCTGCGCTGTCTGCACTGAGGATTCGGCTAGAAAGGATAATCCCAGCTGGGTTAGCCTGCTCGTGCCAGCCCTCCGGAGGGGCACTGCCGCGAATGTGGCCTCTGAACCAGCCCCACTGGGCTGCCAGGGCCGTGTCTCTCTGGGTTTGTCATCCAGGGATTCCCACACATTTTGTCCCCACATCTTTGGAACCAGTTTGGCTGGCCCCGAAAGAGCATCAGCTGCGAATCCGCACCAAGAAAAATATTTTGGTTTCTCATGTGGTGGATCGCAGACTGTCTGTGGCAGGGCTCAAGCCTGGCTCCTGCCTTGAAGTGGGAGCTGGAAACCTGGAAGGTGAAAAGAGCTGCTTTGAAGTGGAAACCTCTTTTCAGTGACCTCTGTGCCAGTGTGGGTGAGAGCCACCAGGACAGGCTTGGTCTTGATTCCCAGCTTTGCCACCTTCCAGCTGTGTGACCTTGGGAAAGTCATTCACCTCTCTGAGCCTCATTTCCTAATCCGAAAAACAGGGGTCATAATGGTACCTAACTCATAGGGTTATTTGAAGAGCCACTGAGACACAGTGGGGGCAACAGCATGTAGTAAGTGTACAATAGCTGCTAATTTCATAGTCCTCTAGCGTCTGTAACCTACCTTCCCTTTGGGGGTAGAGGAGGGAATTACAGAATGCCATTTTTCTGGGCAATTTTGGCCCTGCTAGACTAATTTGTCACCCCTAAACGGCTCTAATGGGACCCCAGAGTAGGAATAGGACAGCCCTTATCTCCTCTAGATCCGGAGGGGAAAGGAATGCCTGTCTGCCTGACCCAGAGCCTGCTTTTGGAGATGGGGCCATCATCCATCTTCACCCCAGCCCTCAGTACTCCCCAAGAGAGGGATGGCAACTGATACCCACGTCAGCCTGGTCCCCGTCTCCCGCCTACAAGCAGCTTTGGGGGCCAGAAGCTCCTTCCCGCTCCGCTTCAACACGTCTCTGAGCAAAACTTCTCCCAGGAGTCTGTAAGGGGCTGCCCGCTGTAGATACACCCCAGGATGGCCAGGCAGCATCTCCCATCCTCAGTCACAGTGGTCGGTTCAGAATGAGCATGTGGCCCAGGCCGATCCAGATGAGCCTCACTGTGGAGGCTTTTGCTGGGACACTGTGAAGAAAAAGCTTTCTTCCTGCTGTGGTTGCTGAGCTGAGGGAATGGAGTCTGGGACTGTGGAGGGAGGAGCGGCATATGAAGAGAAACCGTTTGAGAGGGATATCAACACAGAAGAAAATAGAGCCTGCAGCTGAACCCCTGGATACAGCCGTGCTTGAAATCCCTGCACTTTAATTATAAGAACCAATGAATTCCCCTTTTAGCTCAAGTTCAAATTAACTTGTGACCAAAGGGCTGGCAAATGGAGTTAGATGATAATCATTGCTCTGCCTGCCCCAGAGCCTCAGATGAGATAATAAATATGAAAGCCCTGGGCTTCTCTGAGGAACTGGTATTCTTATGACCAGGAGTCTCGCCTTTGTCACTTACAAGAATAGCAATCTAGTCTAGCACCTTACTCTACCTCTCCAAGCGTCAGTTTATTTACTTGTAAAATGGCATGATCATATTTCTCAGTGGTTACGAGAATTCAATGAAATAAGACTTATAAACTACTTGGCTTGGTGCCTGGCATGTCATAAGTGTTTGATACAATAGAGCCATTGTTTAAAAACAGCAAATGATAATAGTGAGTGTGGTGACAACAACCACCATTGCTATTGATAAAAGTCCTAGTCATAGTAGTAAGTGCAGTAATTACCAAGAATTGAGACTCCAGTGTACAGACTCGCCGGGCCCTGAGCTCGGAAACCCGGCTTCCCCAAGGCCTGCCCCACTCAGTCCCTAGCAATGCTGCCTTTGGCTGGAGTGGCATCAGCCTGTGACACCTGCTTCCTCCACAGGTGCCATCGTGGGCACTTAATGGGAGGACAGCTTGTTGGCCTTTCAGGCCAAGGACCCAGGTGTTCTAGACCAGCAGGGCTGGGATGCCCTGGTCCCAGGGTCTGAAGCGAGAGCTCCTTCACCACCAGGGCCAGCAGGTGACAGCAGGGCCCTGCAGTGGTCAACCATCTGCAGCTGCCAGACCACATTCTTCTTTGATAACAGCTCCCTGATCTCTCTTTGGGAAGCCATTAGGGTTGCCATATTTAGCAATTAAAAATACAGGAAGCTCAGTTAAATTTGAATTTCAGAAAAACAGTGAATGATTTATTAATATGCCCCCAATATTACATGGATGTACATCTACTAAAAAATTAATTTGCTGTTTATCTAAAGTTCCAGTTTAACTTGGTGGCCTATATTTTATCCAGCACCCCTAAGAGCCATGTCCCCACCACCCTCAGACCATGTGATTCTGCTGGGGGCCAACTGGCCTCAGGTATGGGCAGGGTCTGACCAATCCCAGCAGCCTGCCAGTTGGGCACACTGATTGGCTCAGAGACAGGCATGTGACCCACTCAGTGACCAATGGGAGTCTGCCTGGGAACTTGCTGTGACAACTGGGAAAGAGGTGCTCTCTCCTAGCTGAGTTTGGAGTTGCAGATGGCCCTTTGCTGCTGTAAAGTAAGGACAGCCTGCCTGGGAAGGCAGAGAGAACAGACATCACTTGAGCTGCTGGAGATGCTTTTGCTTAAGCCAGTTTTGAGTATTTCTCCCATCTTACCTCTCTTTCTCTCTCTCTTGATTCTTGCAACCCAAAGAAATAAGTTGGACGACACTGAAAAAGGCATAAAGCCACTGTTTCAGGCAGGGACAACTTGAAAGAAACTTTAAAAATCACCAGCTTGGACCTTTCTTTGGCCAGGCCTCTGCTCTCAAGTTGTTATGGACGCCCTTCCACCCCCAGAGATGCATCGGGGCACTCTGGCTGCCCAGACAAAGAACAAAGCTAGACTCCGTGTTTTCTACTTTTATTTTCCAGAACAAAACATGTGCCACCTGGCAGGGGCCTCTGATGCCTGCTGTCCACCAAAGCTGCCCTCACTAAACCCATTCACAAGGTCACAGGCGTGCTGCCTGTTCATCTCTGGGGCAGACGGTGAGCGGCCCTGGGAGGGAAGTGGCCTGCCTCCAGGGGAGGATGCTTCGGGTCTTGGAGCCTGGCTGGGGGCATCCCAGGCCAAGGATTGGGTCAGGTTGGGGGGGTGCGGGCAGGAACACAATTCCCACATCCGTACCAGCACCGTTACTCCACAGAGCCCTCGGCCTGGGACTGGCCAGGAGCTGCTGGCTCTCTGTAGAGGGACCCGGACTCTGGCCTTGGCCACCTACCGTCCCGGGCCTGTGGAGAGGGCATCATAAAATGCGGCCTTGGGCAACGGTCTCCACGGCTCAGGTCCGAATTCCTGGGCTGCCCGGGATGGGCAGGGTCTAGATGGCATCGCCCTCATTGTCAGACTCGATGACGTCCAGCGGCTGCAGACGCAAGGAGTCGTAGTTGGGGGGTGGGGTGCCTGGGATGGGCGGGGTCTGCTCATGGGGGTGGGGCCCAGCATCCGGGCCCTGTGTGGCCGTGTCAGGCTGGAAGCCAAAGTTGGTGTGGGCCTCCACCAGCTCAGCCACGGTGGGCGGCGGGCCATCGTAGCAGGCCTGGGCCCGCCTCTGCCGCAGGCTCTTGGCGAGGGCCACCAGCCTGATGATGGTGATCCACACGAAGTCGATGATGATCTCCCCGAACTCGATGAGGCACAGCACCGAGCCCCCCATCCAGAAGCCAAACTGTCCTCCCAGATTTGAGAGCAGCCAGACGATCTGTGGGGAGCAGGAGACTGAGGGCCTGGCCAGGGAAGGGGGGCTGGTCGGGCCACAGATTCCTGCCTCAAGCCCAGCCTCACGGGCTCCTGTGAGGTGGGTTGTTGGCCGGGAAGGGGGAAAGGGTGACCGTCTCAGCCCAGGGAAGTAATTTGACACCGCTTCAGGGACCTTCCTCATTCCTCTGTTGGGCTCAGGACCCTCCCCACTCTCAGGGTGCCAGGTGGAGGGACTGCAGGCAGGGCTGAGGTGCCAGGAGCCCCCAAACTCACGTTATTGGCTGCTGACTCCTCAATGGTGCGATAGTTGTATTCTTGGAAGTAGATGTTGAGCTTGATAATTCCCTTCCTGCAGGAGGCAGCAAAGGGAGCTGGTGCCCTCTCCCCAAGACACACACACACACACACACACACACACACGGACACACACACACACACACACACACACGCGCGCGCGCGCGCGAAAGGCAGCAAGCGCCCCCCAGCCCTCCTCTGGCTCGAGCTTCTCACATGCCACTCCCAGGAGTGGTGAGGTCCAAACAAGAGCCAGGAAGGGCCCCTCTAGGCCTTGGGGCCACAAAAGGCACCACTGCCCAGCACCCATCCTGTGTGCCCCTTTCTGAACCAGCTCTCCAAAGGACCCTGGGGCCTGAGAGAGACAGTCCTGAGGATCAGCTCTGGGCTCCCCCCTCCCGCTCCCAGCCCATGTACAGTAGGCTTGACATAGAGTCCTCAGCCTTGGCTCTCTGTCAGGGGACCTGAGGCAGGGCAGGGTGGCCGAGTGGGCTTCTCCCTTACACCGGATGGTCCTCAGAAAGGCGATGCTCTCTCACACCTCCAGGCTTCTGCCGGGACATTGCTGCCTCCTCTTATTTGTCTGAACCGTTACTACTCCTCCTTGGAGGATTAGCTCAAGTGTCACCTCCCTATACAGACCTCCCTTATCTCTCAGGAAGAAGGAGCCTCCTTCCCTGCTGGGATCCCACAGGAGGGGTCCTGGGCAGACTCCTATCATCATAAGCCCTGTTCGCATACCTCTGTCCTCTAGACTCGAACTTCCTGATAGACTGAACCTTCTGTCTTTCTTGTGCTCAATGCATGTTTATGTTGAATGGATGGAACAATGGTTGAATGGATGGAGGGTGGGTGGGTGGATGGATGAGTGGAAGAATGGAAGGATGGACAATGGAGGGATGGAGGGATGGATGGATGTGTGAGTGGAGAGATGGGTGGGTAGAAGACTGGAAGGATGGATGATGGACAGGTGGGTGGATGGATGAGTGGAAGAATGGAAGGATGGACAATGGAGGGATGGAGGGATGGATGGATGTGTGAGTGGAGAGATGGGTGGGTAGAAGACTGGAAGGATGGATGATGGACAGGTGGGTGGATGGGTGGATGGGTACAAGCATGAAGGACTGGAGGGGTGGATGGCTGGATGAACAGGTGACAGGTGGAAGAACACGCTGTCCTTTAGGAAGCGGTAGGCTCTGAGCCCCTCCCCCGGCTGGCCTCTCTCTCAGCCCCAGTGCTCCTCTCCTCCTCTAGGCTTGCTTCTGAATCTGACCAGCGTGAGAAGGTGTCTGAGTAGCTGCTCTATGCCCAAGCCCCTCCCCTGAGGCTCTGGTTCCTCCTCTTTTCTGCCTTCCCTGGCCTGCCCAGACTCTGAGCTCACCTGTTCAAGGTGATATTGGTGCTTTGGTCCCGCTCCTGAGACAACACATGGAAAATCCAGTCCTGGAACCCAAAAAGGCAGCTGAAAACAACGGTGCCTTGCAGCATCCCCTCCCAATCACGGGCCCTGCTACCTGTGGAGGCAGACCACAGCCCTGTATCTTCTTGAAGCCCCCAGGGACCATGTGTTGGCACAGGGAGGAAGGGGAGGGTGGCGGTGCACGCTGTGGCTGCTGTTCTGGGGAGAACGCACCCGGGTCTCTAGGCTCTCCCCCACAGGCCCGGCCTCCCTGTGCCAGCTCTTCCCCACCTCTGGCCCTTGCACCTGCTGTTCCCTCTGCCCAGATCCTCCCCAGACCTGCCCAGCCTGGCTCAGCCCCATCCTCCAGTTTTAACTCAAATGTCACCTTTTTAGAGAGGTCTTCCCTGACTACCCTAAGGCCTTTTCCCCGTTACCCTCTCATCATCTGGTCTACCCTACACAGCCATTTGAAATGATCTTATTTCGGTATATTGTCTGTCTCTCCAGGTAGAAAGTACGCTCCGTAAGGTCAAAGGACTGTGTGTCTCGCTTACTGCCGTGTCCCCAGCACAGTGCTTGGGGGACATGGGTGGAAGTAAGCGGGGAGGGAGGGGAAGGAGGGAGGAACCCCCTCTGTAAAGTTCCAAACAGCCTGCAGACCTCTGCCCAGACCTGCCTCCCACCCAGAGATGGGCAGCCAGGAGCTTGGCCGCCCCCCTGACTCACCTCAGAGGCCTCAGAAGGCCAGACGGCCATGGAGATGGTCATCTTGTACTGAGTGTCACTGGAAGAGAGAAGGCAGCCTGTCACCGTCTCCGCCCGCCCCACCATCCACAGCCCGCCCCGCCGCCCACCCGAGCCTCCAGGCAGGACTCACTTGCAGGACTCCTTACAGACATCGATGCAGGTCTCCCTCTGCGCCAGGCTCATGCGCAGGGCCGAGTAGCAATAGGCTGAGCGGTAGGGGGTGGGGAGAGAGACTTTGAGTGGGGTTTTGTGCTTTGAACCTCTGGCTGCCCTCTGCCCTCCTGGCCCTGGGCCACCTAAGGCCTGTGGTTAGGTTGAGTGGGGGGAGTTATATCTCAATCCGAACTCCCCTGGTCATGGAGAATCACCTACGTCCACCCCCAACCCGCCCTGTCGCCAGCCATTTCACCGCAGCCTGGCCTGGGGGATCCTCTCCCCAGACACCCCAGCCCCAGCTCAGCAGCATCAGAGCAGCTTTCCCTCCACTTGTCACCCCTGATCCTGGCCGGTGGGCCGGGGTGATGGGGTCGTGTGGGAAGGGATGGGTGGTTGGAAGGGGTAAAGTTTTCCCCTCTTGTCCACACATTTTGTTAGTTTTAAGAGGTGGTAGGGGACTTCCCTGGTGGCCCAGTGGTAAAGAATCTGCCTTCCAATGCAGGGGATGCGGGTTTGATCGCTGGTCAGGGAACTAAGATCCTACCTGCCACGGGGCAACTAAGCCCACGGGCCACAACTACTGAGCCCGTGCGCCTCAACTAGAGAGCCCGTGTGCCACAAACTACAGAGCCCATGCATTCTGGAGCCCACGTGCCACAACTAGAGAAGAGAAAACCCGCACGCCACAGCTAGAGAGAAGCCCGCGCGACGCAACGAAGAGCCCACGTGCTGCAACGAAAGATCCCGTGTGCCGCAACTAAGACCCGATGCAGCCAAAAAATAAAATAAATAAATAAAAGGTTAAAAAAAAAAAGAGGTGGTGGGATGCTCTTCGCTGCTGACAACATCCATCGGTGTTTGGACTCCAAGCCTGGATCCCAGCTCAGTGTGAGCCCAGCAGGGACTCCTCCTCCTGTGGCTTCAGGTCTCAAGGACAAATCCTCTCCTGAACATACATGTTTCAAGTGTACACTTGATGGAGTCGAAGAGTAGGGGGAGCGGCGAGAGGGGCTGTGGTCCGAGAGGACGGGGACTGAGGGCGTGGAGCTCCGACCTCCCTTGTGGTCAGGGCCTTCGGGGGCAGTGGCCCAGCTGGCGGGAGCTCCCCACTCACCCCAGTCTGGGAACTCCTGGTTGTTGCAGTATTTCTCTCCGCGGGGCAGCGGGTACAGGTAGTGGCCACAGCTGCAGTTATGGATCATGTGGTCTTGGAAGCAAGAGCGAATACAGGCCTGGGGGTGGAGGAGGAGCAGAGAATGCAGACTTGACAGTGATGTCCCCACCCCAGCCCCGGGGGAAGGGGGCCCGGAGAGCTTGCTGCCCAGGCCAAGGGGGCTGGGGGAGCCGGGGGAGGGGCCCCTCCCACGCAGAAGCGGTGGCCGAGCTGCCGCCAAGTTGGGGCGTGGCGGTCCTCCCCTGTCCCTGGCCCCCACAGAGGGACTCAGGCCAGACGCCAGCTCTGAGGATGGCCCCTGCCACCTTTCAGAGTTGGGGCCCCACGGAGGACATGGGGAGGGGTAGCTTGTTCCAACACTAAAGCTGACTCTTAGGGACTTCCCTGGCGGTCCAGTGGTTAGGACGCTGTGCTTCTACTGCAGGGGGCACGGGTTTGATCCCTGGTCAGCGAACTAAGATCTGCGTGTGGCCAAAAAAAAAAAAAAAAAAAAAGCTAACTCTTAGATAGCTCTTGTCACAAGGCTGCCAGCAGGCTTCTGAGCCCTTTACATGGAAGGACCCAGAAGGGAAGACAGGCAGGCTTGCCCTGTGCTCCTTCTTCCTGGGGAGAAACACTCAGGGAAGGCGAGAAGTGTGATGTGAGCGCTCGGAGTGGATGGAAGAGGAAGTGACCTTCTACGGAATGTCCCCTGGCTGGGGATTGGGGAGGGGGAGAGTGGACTCAGCTCAGCCCTCCCCTCCCCCCGCCCCGGCCCCGGGCTGGATGAGATGAATCTACTCATACTGGGTTTTCAGGTCATTCCACTCAGAAACGAGCTATGTGTCCCGGGCCAGCCCTTAGCCTCCGAGCCTCAGTTTACTCCTGTCGCTCCCGTCGGCTCAGGCAGGGAGGTCGGCTTGCCAGGGGGCGCTCAGCAAACGGAAGCAGCCATTCCTCACGTCTCTCGCTGCCCAGGTTCCCAAGTGCTGCCTCTGGAGGACTCCCTGCTCCCACCCTGGCCAAGGAGCCCACAGCTTCTTTTCCGCTCTCCTGCTTGCTGCTTCCCAGGCTAACGCATCCTCTCCTCTGCTCTCCCTGGCAAACCTGTGGGCTCCCTGCGGGAGGAAGTGGCCGGGGGGGGGGCGGGAGGCGGCAGATGAAATGGCACAGCCGGTAGGAGCGGGTCTGGGGCGAGGTCAGGGGCAGTGGGGTCAGAAGGGAGCCAAGTGACTTTGGCCAAGTGTCTCACACTCGCCCAGACCTCACTGTCTCACCTGGAAGGTGGGAGTCCTCTCCAGGGCCCAGCTGAGGCTGGGCTAGGGTGGGGCCTGGGCGGGCCGAGCACCTGACCAGGGCCTGGGGCTTTGCCAAGGTCTCCGGCCAGACTGGTGACTGCACTGGACGAAGCAAGAACTGAGGTTTTTCTGGAATGAGGTCTCCAGGGCTGGGGCCTGATGCCTCTGGCCTCCTCCTCTGTGCTCCCCACCTCCCTGTGCTGTCTTGTCTGTCCATCTGTCCCTCCAGAGGCTTGGAAGGTTCCCTGAGCTCTCCATCGCAGGCAGAAGCCCCTCTAGACAGGAGGGCCAGAGTGCGGGGTGCCTGGGGTCAGCTGGATGGAGTGGGCGGGCAGGCGGGCAGGGGGGAGAGTGGAGTCCCCTGACTAAGGCAAACGGGAAAACCACACCTTGCTTGGGGCTCTCAGACACGGAGCCAGGCACTGCTCTGCCCTGGCCCTTGTTATGCCTCAGTTTCCTTATCCACCAAGGCAGACTGGGCTGGGAGAAAAAATGTCAGCAAGTGGTCACTTTTGCAGATTCAGTGTGTCCTCTCCACTGGGGCCAGGTCAGAGGCCAGGCCTCCTGGGCTGACCTTGGAGATCAGCGTAAGGGGGAAGCCCCCAGCTGCAGCAAGGGGGATTGAGGCCAGATACAAAGAGGGACTTCTCAGGTACATCAATGAGGCATTTGGACTGGGGTCTGTAAACCCCAATTTCCTCATTCCTAAAAGTAGTATCTACATCTTAGGGTTGTTGTGAGGATTAAATGATTTAATATATATATGTGAAGCACGTGGAACAGTGCCTGCCTAGCATACCAGAAGCCTGCTGCTATTAGTATATTAATACTTATAATAAATAGCATATATAATAAATGCTATTAATAGCATAATACGTTAACAATAATTAGTAATTATTGTTAGTATATTATTGCCTCGTAGGGGTATTGAAAGGATCAAATGATGATGTAATTCATGTAAACCCTTAACACACACAAGGCTTCTTCTTGGGAGACCCCAGAGCAAGACCCCAAGGGCACACCTACAAAGCAGGGTGGAGAAGCGCGGCCAGCCCTGGGCCCTGGTGAGAACCAGGATTAGACTGGCTCCCTAGCCCCCAGGGCACCCTGTGGTCCCAAAGATCCAGCAGAGTCAGCCTTGCTGGGATTAGCTTTCCCAGAGACCTCAGGCCTCAGGCTAGGTAGACGTGGACAGGGGCCCCAGGGTCATGAGGCTGCACCAACTTCCCACCTGGATGGAGTAGGTCGTGTTGTAGTCGCTGTAGAGGTTTCGGATGGGGACGTCGGAGCCGTTCACGGTGCACTGGCTGTAAGGCTCGCCCTTGCGCTCCAGCCTGTCCTGTGTGAGAGGTTGTTTGTGGGGGGGCCCCTGGTCACCCCTAGGAAGCCCCCTCTGCTCCTCCCTCCCATCTAGCATGCAGGTCTAGGGGATGCTGAGAGGGGATAGAGGGCTGATGCCCCAGCAGGCGCCAGGGGTTGGGAGGCACTCATCTTCCCCCAGAGCGTGGCCGCCCGGTGGGGTTCCAGCCAGAAGGTAAGGCAGGAGTGGATGGTGAGGAGGTCCAGGGCTTGGGGAGGCCCGGATCTCCTACCCTCAGGCCCTGGGAGGTGGGCGCTGGGCAGGTGGGGTGCCCTTGGGCTGCAGCCATACCACCAGCACCCCGATGGAAGTCTCCATCCCCGACATGGCGAAGATGCCCTCTTCTTTGATGAAGGGGTACGACATCTGCTCGTGAAGCATCAGCCGGGCACCGGCTGTGGACGTGAGGAAGGGCACGTAGTCTTCCTGGCCCATGTCCAGGATCAGCTTCAGGCCTGAGGGGAAGATGGGGCCGAGGGCTGCCTGAGCTCGCTCCCCAAGGCTGAAGGGACACCCACCACCCACTGGTCCAAGTCCCCTCCAGCCAAGGGTCTGTGCAGGAAGCTGGCTCTACTTTACGAAAATTCAGACTTCTTGCCTTCTCTAAGGCCCCCATTCGAGTCCGAGCGACCATGGTCTCCTCTCTGGGCTCCTTCTGCCCCCTGTACCACCCCCCATGATCTCTCTTCCACAGGGCAGGTAGACCTAGGGCCACATCACAGGCGGTCCTACCTCCAATCACACAGGTCCTCATTCTCTCCACTCACTTCCCTTTGCTGCCGTGCTCCTTCCTGCTGCTGGGACTTCGTAACGCTCTCCCTTCTCTCTGGAATGCTGTCTCCAGACTCACCTTTCACCTAGAAACTCTTGCTCTTCCTTCAGATCTCAGCCCAAGTGTCACTTCCTTCAGAAGCCTTCCCTGACTACCTAGACTGGGTCTCAGGATCTCTGTGATATGCTCTCCTAGCCCTGGAACTTTCCTTCCAAGTACCTCTCTCACTCTTGAGATTCTTCTTTTATTATCTTGTCTTCCTGCCCCACTCCACTGTTGCCTTCTTGAAGGTAGAGACCAGACCCATTATTTTATGCACCATGGGACCGGGCTAGGTGGTTAGGACAAGAAGGCTAGCATTTATTGAGCACTTGCTACATGCTGAGTGCTGGGCTAAGGGCTTTATTTACATGATCCCACTGGTGCTTTTTTTGTATGAGTTAGGTACAATTATCGTCCCCATTTTACAGATGAGGAAACTGAGGCTCATAGAGGAGAAGGGGTGTTGTCATAGGTCACTCAGTGAGGAAGTGGAGGGTTGCTGGGCTTCTAAACAGGCAGCCAGGCTCCTTGATCTTAATCATCTTCTCCTATAGACTGAGTTGACCAGCACCTCTGTGATACCCAATGTCTTCAGAGGCACAGGGGTGCTGAAGGGTAGGCAGCCCACCCACACCCCTATTGACCAGCAGCCCTGACAGTTGTTGAATGACACCTGCCCTCTGATGGCTGGGGAGGGCAGAACCTGAGCGGGGAGGAAGGATTTGCTCCCCAAGGCCTGGTGCACACGCTGAGTCCGCCAGCCTTTCTCCCAAAACGAGCAGCCTCTGCCATCAACCACTTCCTCTTCCTCCCTTCTGTTTACTACTTCACCTGCTCTCTGTCTCTCGAGAACTGCACAGAAACAAGGCTGAGAGTAAGGGCTCTGCCCCAGGCTAACTATGTGAGTGTGGGCAAATTATTTACAACTTCTCAGAATATCTGCATTTATTGAGCATTTGCTACTTGCCAGGCTTAGAGACAAGGCTGCTTGCTCTGTGCTCAGAGGTCTACCTGCCTTAGGCCAGGATGATTCGATGAGTTCTATACTATATATATGCTCTGCTCTGTACGATATGGGGAAACAAGGGCTTCCAGAAGTTAAGTCTCAGCTCAGCATCACCCGGGGATAAACGGTGGAGCTGGGATTCCACCCGGTCACAGAAGCCTGCGCTCTCGACCACTAAGCTTACTGCTACCTCGCTTTGCTCATCAGCAAAATGGGCACACCAGTCGCTACCCCAGGGATTTATGAGCGTTGGGTGGGGGGACGGCTGAGAAGGCACCTGGCCCAGCCCCCGTGCACACAGTAGAGGCTGCCCCTCCGCGTGCCGGCCTCCGTCTAACCTCGGTCCTGCCCCTCAATGGCCGATGGTAATTTGGTCTTTCAGCTCCACATGATAGGATTTAAATCCTCATGGCCCTGGCTCCAGGACAAACCAAGACTTACCAAACTCAGCTCCGGGGTTGGCTGAAGGGAGGGCCTTCTCCCTCATGCCCCAGTTGAAGATGTAACAGTTGCCATAATCCGGGTGGAAGATGGGTGTGAAGTTCCTGAAAGAAACACCATCAGCTAGAGAGCAGGGCCCACCCCACCCCAGCTGATGTGCCCCCCCTGCCCAGGGCTCGTGGCAGAGGGGAGCTGGTAGATTACTGCTCAGAGAGGCTTAGGAAGGGAGCGGTGAGCAACAGGTCATTCTGTCCCTTTACCTGCACCCATGCACCCACCAGAGAGGAGATTCCCAGACTCCCTTGGGAAAGAAGGGTGAGGAAGGGTGGAACTAGGCTCTCTGGCTTAGCCATGAGTGATGAAAAAGAAGCTTATTTGATGTTTTCATCTGTCTCATCTACAAGGTCTTGTAAGTCATGTGGTCATTTAAACGGTGGCCCCCAAAAAGAGATGTCCACGTCCTAACCCCAGGGACCTAGGAGTGTGATCTTATTTGGAGAAGGGGTCTTTGCGGACATAATTCAGGATCTTGAGATGAGATCAGCCTCTTTTATCCACGTGGGCCCTAAATCCAACCACGAGTGTCCTTAAAGAGACAGAAGAGGAGACACAGATACAGAGGAGAAGGCCACGTGAAGATGGAGGCAGAGATTGGAGTTACACAGACAGAAGTCAAGGAACACCTGGGCCCAGCAGACGCTAGAAGGGGCAGGAAAGGATTCTCCCCTGCAGCCTCTGGAGAGAGCCTGGTCCTGCTGACACCGTGACTGCCGACTTCTAGCCTCCTCTGTGAAAGAATAAATTTCCGTTGTTTTAAACCACCCAGTTTGTGGTCATTTGTTACAGCGGCCACAGGAAACTAATACAGATCATAAGAGTGAGAGGGCAGCTCCAGGCAGTGTTTGCTCCAAGGAGCTGGCAGAATCCAGACAGGTGGGCTTGTCGGGGAACCTCGGGAGCTCAGGTAAAGAGGAAAGTAGACGGAGATGGAGGGTTGTGAATCAGGAGAGGGTGCAAGCAGAGGCCAGGAAAGAGAGAACTTCACAACGAGGTGTGAAGAGCCCTATCCAGGATCCTATCTTATGTCATGAGAATGTTTCCTAAGGAAATAATTCAGCAACAACACAAAATGTTTGCATAAAGATGTTCACGGAAGAAGCGACAGTATAATGTAGTTTCAGAAAATTTGGTTAATTTTTTTTTGATATGGAACTTTTCAAACGTAAAAAGTTGAGAGAACGAAGCCCCACCACCAGCTTCAACAACCCCCTACGGGACTTGCCTGGTGGCGCAGTGGTTAAGAATCCACCTGTCAATGCAGGGGACACGGGTTAGAGCCCTGGTCCGGGAAGAGCCCATATGCCACGGAGCAACTAAGCCCGTGCGCCACAACTACTGAGCCTGTGCTCTAGAGCCCACGAGCCACAACTACTGAGCCCACGTGCCACAACTACTGAAACCCACGCACCTAGAGCCCGTGCTCCGGAACAAGAGAAGCCACCACAATGAGAAGGCAGCTCGCCGCAACTAGAGAAAGCCCGCACGCAGCAACGAAGACCCAACACAGCCAAAAATAAAAATAAATATAAAAAAAACAAAAACAAAAACAAAACCAAAAATCCCCTACGGCCAGTCATGTTTCATCTCTACCTGCCCCCACTCTCCCTCCCATATTATTTTGAAGAAAATCTCAGACATCATAGTTTTATTTGTAAACATTTCTATATGTATCTCTACAAGAACTCTTAAAAAACCATGCTAAACATAACTAACAAAAATTCCTTAATATTATTAAACATTCAATTTATATTGTCTCACAGAGGTCAATTCTGGTTTTACAATTTATTTGTTTAAACTGGGATCCAAATGACGTTGACATGTGATTGGTTGATATGCCTTTTAAATCTCTTAATCTATGGCTCCCTTCATCTGACTTTTTTTTTGTCCTTGTAAAATAGCTGTTAAGAGTTCTGGTTTCATCCAGCTAATAATTGAAGAGGGAGTGATACAATTAGAGGATCAACATTTTGTACCCCTGATTTTTGGGATTTTGGGCAATGTGCATCAGTAGTGACGGATGCTGGGTGTCCTGATGGAAGAGCACAGGCTGTCCAGGAAGTGGCCTTGCCAATAAACAAAAAAACAACAAAACCCAGCCTTGAACAGGATCGAGCATCTGTCTCTACCATTTATAGCAAATACTGGAGACAGAGGAACAAGTTCAAAGACACTACAAAAAGTCAATATGCAAAATCCAGACTCCAGTTTCTTCAACAAAGAAATTGTGAGAGAGGGTAAGGGAGGTAACCTATAGATTAAAATAAACTTCAAAGACTTGGTTACAATCACAACGTGTGGACTTTAATTGGATCCTGATTCAAACAAGTAAACAAAAAAGTACGACATTGACGAGTGTGAACACGACTGGATAGTTGATGGTATTGAGGAATCACTGTTCATCTCTTTTTCAGGTAGGATAACGATATTGTGCTTCTGTTAAAAAAAAGTCCTTCTCTTTTAAGATACATTCTGAACACTATATAGATGAAAGAATATGATGTCTGGGATTTGCTTTAAAAACAGCACAGGACAGGATGTGAATCACGCTTGTTGGATCTGGGTGGTAGGTCCATGTGAGTTCATCACACCCTGTTCTATCTATGTGTATGTTCTCAAGTCTTCATAGGAAATAGCATTTAAAATGTCTTTGGATGTTTTTATACTGTTTTTGTTATTTTACTAAAAAGCAGGAAGGAATGGGGCTCAGTGCATCAAGTACTGCAGAAATATCACCTGAAATGCAGTACTTTCTAAGCTTTCTGTTCCACAACTTTTACTGAGCAACTTTCACGGGCCAGGCCCGTGCTGAAGATTTCTCTTTTAATTATCAAAATAACCCCATGAGGTCAGCTGCTCTTTGTCCCCGTGTTCAGATTAGGAAACCATTTCCTCTGTCTTTTGTCTCACCGTCTGTGCCAGCAGAATGAGGTGGGTCCAGGGCAGGCAGTGAAATCCGATCTGGGAGCTGACCCTGCCTGACACATGGGAGCTGCTTCCTCAACCTCTGAGCTCTGGTGTCCCCCACGGTGAAAGGGAAATCAGGAAGAAAGTGCATTTCTTCACCCAACATTTATTGAGGCGCGCACTGCGTTGGGGACACTGAGGTTGGCAAGACAGTCCTACCCTCGAAGCTCACAGCGTGGGGGACACCACAGAGCAGCGTCATGGCAATTCTCTCCTTCCAAAGTGCATCTCTGGCCTACCTGCTTTCCTCCACCTCTAAGGCTCCCACCCTGGTCCAGGCCGCCGGCATCTCCTACCCCAGTTCCTGCTGGAGCCTCTGCCTCCACTCCTGCTCCCTCACAGTCTTCCTCCTGCACAGTGGTCAGGGCGAGTGTTCAAATTGTGAATCAGCCCACGGCACGCCCCTGCTAGAACCTTCCAGAAGCTCCTTGCTGCTCACAGAATAAAATGCAAACGCCCTACCGGGCTTTCTCCCCCCTTGTTCATTATACTCCAGAGACACTCCAAGATGTTTCCAAATTCAAGGCCCGCTGCTCCTTGGGCCTGGGATATTCTCTGAGCAGCAATTTCTGAGGAGAAATTGCTGGTTTCTCCTCATCCTTCAGGTTTCATCTGCTCGGAGCCGTCCCCTGACCTCCCTACGCAAAGTCACTTCCCAGTTACTTGACCATTTCCACCTGCTTATTCCCCTGCTGGCATGCATCAGAAGCTGAACTCATCTTCTTTAACTGCTTGCTTATCAGCTGCCTCTTGCTTTAGACCATAATCCCAGGCAGGGCAGCTGTCTGTCTGCAGGGAGAAAGAATTTAAAGGCTAAGAGCTCAGGCCTGGGAGCCAGCCTGCCTGAATTTGAATTCTGGCTCTGCCACTTACTAGCTGGTGAGCTTGGGGGAAGTTACTTCACCTCTCCGTGTCTCGTTTCTCCACCTGTAAGACTGGGGTAACAACAGCGCCCACCCAAAGGGACTGACGTGAGGGTTGGAAGCCAAGCACACTGAAATACTGAACAAATTCACCCCCCATCCTCAGAGCCTGGCACTCCGTAGACACTCAGTAAATATTTGTTGGATAAATTATAATATGTGGTAAGAGTATCAACAGAGATAAGCCTGGAAGAGTGGGTGTCGGGGTAGGGAGTGGGTCAGGGAAGGTTTCGTGGAGGAGGTGAGGCCTGAGCTGAGACTTTAAGGATGGGTAAGAGGTAGCCGAGCCTGGGGGGTGGGGAGGAGAAAGGGCAGCCCAGGCAGGGGGCACGACACACGCGAAGTCCCAGAGGGAAGAAACAGCTTTGGGCGGGCACTACAGAGTCTCTGTCCTGTGCGGGATCAGGGCTGTGGCCACAGGGAAGGAACGGAGCAGGGCAAACCAGCTGCAGCCAGGCCCTGCTCTGGAAGGAGAGACCCCACCCCAGGGCTGTGGGGATACGGTGTGCCCAAGGAGCTGTCTTGGTCATCTAGAGCTCAGGAGCAGGAGGCGGCTCAGGGCACGGCCAGATCCCCTCCTGTCCTGGGTTGCACTCTCAGTCTTGCCAACTATTTGCTTGTTGATAATGTTCTTTACCTGGAGAGGCTGCTCCCAGCACTGGCTACCTCCGGCTCCAGAGCTAGGCGTTTCCCTCCAAAAACCTTCCCTGGAACAGAGGCTAGGCGTATAGACGGAGACCAGCAAGCCTCCAGAAAAGACTGGGAAACAGAGCATCCTAGCAGGAAGCAGTATAACAACAGTGGTACTGTGTAGTAGGGTTTGGGGAAGGGCAGAAACTAGCTGGCCAATCCCTGAAGCAATAATAACAACAACAGTAACACTTATAGATGCCTAGATCTTGGTTTCTAAATACCATTCTCCAGTAAAAGGACTGGAGCTCCTCAGAGAAATGGCTGATTCTAGGACTGGGGCATCTTGTTGTGCCAGAAAGTAAGGAAGTACTTAAAAAATAAATAAAGGGATGGGAACATGTCAAAGAGACATAGGAGCCAACTGAAGGAGCTCTCAGTGGCCAAAGATGGAAAATTTTGAGTAAGAAAATAAATAGTGTGGTATTGGATTACAACCCAAATATACATGAGTCCATATCGGTATAAATTAAGAGACTGAATAAATAAACAAATGGAGAAGACATAAATCTTCCTTACAGAAGAATTCCAAATAGTGTTATGTTCCCCTCTCCAGGAGAAGTGGAGTTTAGTCCGTCACCCCGTGCCGTCACCTCCACCCACCAGAGTACAGGCTGAACTCAAAGACGTGCTTCCACGATACAGAGCACAGGCAGGGAAAAGTGGTTACGTTAGAGCGGAGAAGCCCAGCACACAGCACCTGAACCAAGGGAGGAAGGCCAACATCACGGTGGTGTCGAGTGACTAACATGTACCCCACACACTATGTGATGAGGAGCCCCCTCACCTCTGTGGTCTTCTTCCCCCAAATCCATCTTATCTGTGTAAACCCGAATCAAGGGCTTTCTATAAAACACCCAACCAGTACTCTGAAACTGTCACAATCATCCAGAACAAGGAAGTCTGAGAAAGTGCCACAGCCAGAATGGACAAAGGAGACGTGACAACCGACAGCAACCGACAGGGGTCTCTTGGATGGAATCTTGAACAGGAAAAGGTCACCAGGAAAAACTGACAAAATCCGAATAAAGTGTTAGGTTTATTTAATAATGATGTGCCCATGTCGGTTTCTTAGTTTTGATAAATTACTATGGTGATGTAAGATGTTACCGAGAGGGGAAACTGGGTGAGGAGTACAAGGGAACTCTGTACTCTCTTTGAAACTTTTCTATAAATCTAAAGCTATTCCACAATAAAAAGTTTATCTTTAAAGTGCTCATATAATTCTTAACACATGCTCGGCACTGTTCTAAGCACTTTTTTTTTTCTGGTCTCCTCTACTTTTTTTTTTTTTTTAACATCTTTATTGGAGTATAATTGCTTCACATAAGCACTTTATCTATGTTAATTCATTTAATCCCCATGATAGCCCTATGAGGTCATTTCATTATCCCCATTTTCCAGATGAGAAAACTGAGGCACAGAGAGGCTAAGTAGCGTGCCCAACAACACACAGAGCTGGCATTCAAATCCGGGTGGTTTGGTGTCAGGGTCCAAACGTGGCTCATATTTTCCTAAAACTGCAGCTGCTGCGTCTTGAGCATTTGCTACATACGAGCGGGAGAGGAAGGAGTCCAGAACAGAGTGAGGAAGCTGTAGTGTCTGGAGCCCAGCACTGGGAGGGCGGAGAGAGGCACGTGTCCTCGGCACTGAGTCTGAGGCTGATTCAGCAAGGTGGGTGACCAGTTGGCTGTGGGAGTGAGCAGGAGCACAGAGATGGGTGGACTAGGGTTTCTGTGCCAAGTGGCTGGGTCACACCCTCCACTCAGACTGCCGAGTGCTGAAGAAACAGGCTTGGGAGGGGTGGGTGGGGAGGAAAGATGATCTCGATTTCTGATGAGGTGGTGAAGTGACACAGGGTGGGCCTGGCCCAGACTGCCACCTCTGCCACTCACCAGCTGTGTGACCTCAGAGAAGTTGCTTAACCTCTCTGGGCAGTGGTTGCATCATATAAAACGAGGGCTTGTTGCCAGGGTCAAACTGATTTTATACATGTAAAGTGCTAAGAATAGTGCTTGGCATATCAGAAGGGCACAATAAACGTTAGCATCATTATTGAAGAATGAGTTCCTTGTCAAATGTGGGTTTAATGAGAATAATACTGAGTCCTCACTACTGTCAGCCTGTCATGCATATTAACTCACTGAATATTCAAAATAACCCTGTAGAGTAGGCACTGTTATTATCTATTTTACAGAGGAGGAAAATGGAGGCATATAAAGGTTAAGAAATTTGGGACTTCTTCCCTGGTGGTGCAGTGGTTAAGAATCCGCCTGCCAATGCAGGGGACACGGGTTCAATCCCTTGTCCGGGAAGATCCCACACGCCACGGAGCAGCTAAGCCCATGCGCCACAGCTACTGAGCCTGTGCTCTAGAGCCCGCGAGCCATAACTACTGAGCCTGTGTGCCACAACTACTGAAGCCCGTGCACCTGCAACCTGTGCTCCGCAACAAGAGAAGCCACCGCAATGAGAAGCCCGTGCACCGCAACGAAGAATAGCCCCTGCTCGCCGCAACTAGAGAAAGCCCGCGCGCAGCAACGAAGACTAGAGAAAGCCCGCGTGCATCAACAAAGACCCAACGCAGCCAAAAATAAATAAATTTAAAAAAAAAAAGGTTAAGAAATTTCTTCAAGGCCACACAGCTTGTAAGACAGAGCAAGGATCTGAACCCAATAGTCTAACTGCAGAGTCCAGCCTTGACCCACCCCTTCACTAGACTTAACTCCACAGCCCTAGCTACACCACGAAAGTTGTGTGGCCAATACCGGGTGTTGCCTGCCCATCAGCCATCTTCTCTTTGGGGGACCACCCTCAGTCCACGTGACCCAAATGCGGCTCGTTATGGAGGGCGCCATCTTGGCAATAAGCAGGTCATCCCCAGATTGCCTCTGGCCCTGGAGCAGGCCTGGAAACAGCTGGCTCAGTTTAGGGGATCCTGCTCAATGGGAGATGCTCACGCTTCAGGCACCAGGGACCCGACAGCAGATCCCAGTGGATCCTAGTAGAACCCACTGTCCCGACTCACTTGCACTTCAGGACATAGTCTGACTGAGCAGATGGGCCATATATTTGCAATTACAGTATTACATCTCTCTCTTTTAGCTGAGAGGGTAAAAGATGAACTTGTGGGCACAGCACTAGCCCATTGGGTACCAACAACCTTCAGGCAGGGCTGCCAGGAATGGTTGGGCAGGTGTGCTCTGAACCAAGTGCCCTGACCCAGAGAGAGGGTTGGGATCCAGCCTGTAACCAACCAGCCAGGATGTGTGCCATCAGCAGGGAGCCATCACGTAGCTCTTCCACCTGTAGGATTGGCCTTTTCTGATTCTCACAATGGACCAAATGTGCAGCTCTGCCTCCCCAGTGGGCCTTGATTCCATGACACAGCCTACGAGATGCCTGCCTCTTGAGTGCCTGTGCGTTTTGGGGGACAGAGGGTCCATAGCTGTCAGCAGATTCTCAACAGAGGTCCCTGAAGGTGTACGAGTTGACTGAGTTGGGCTGAGGCCACAATCCCTGGGAGGGTGAAACCGGTAGCCTGTCACTCACTCAAAGCGGCAAGACTCAGCAAAACGCCCCTTTCTCCAGAGGCCTTAAGTGTGGGAATTTGAAGCCCCAGGCCAGGAAGACGCCAGCACCTCTGGGAAACAGGATTGGCTGAAGCCCGGGCCGGGACCCAGGTGGTGTGGTCCCCCTCACCCGGAGGCCTGGCCAGGAAGCCAGGAGGGGGCCCTGGGGCTTCAGCAGCTCTGCCTGTACCCAGCCCCTCCCTTCCCCCTTGACCCGCCAGCCGACCTGCAGCCCTCTGACGGCTGCCCCAGATTCGGGGACAGAGCTTGGCTCTCAGGCCCAGGGTCTGGATGGTCAGAAGCTGGGGAGGGGAAGGAGGGGGAGATCTGTGGGCCATTTGTAAGAGGACACAGGCTTTTGGGGTTGACCCTGCCCTCATTCTGCCATCTTTTCAACATTGGGGGTTGTTTGGGAAAAAGGTGTTTACAGCAAAGACTTCCAGGGCCCTAAGTGCTGACATGAGCCACTTCATTTACTTTTTTTTTTTCTATAAAAAAAATTTTTTTTTTGGCCGCACAGCATGTGGGATCTTAGTTCCCTGACCAGGGATCGAATGCCGCACCCCCTGCTGTGGAAGCGCGGAGTCTCAACCACTGGAGCGCCAGGGAAGCCCCCCACTTCATTTACTCTTCACAGGAACTCCAGGAAGTGGATACGGCTATTGTCCCTGTCTTAGGGATGAGAACACCGAGGGCAGTAGATGCTGGGGTACCGGCACAGACCCCCAGCTGCAGGGTACTGGAGGCTAACAGCTCACAGCCGCCCCTTCTCCCGCCACCTTGCCTGGGAAATTAGGAGACCCCGGCCCATCCTCCTGGGGGTGGCACAGAGCCAGTGAGTAACTGATGGGGGCACGTACAAGGGGCTGCTCCCACCCCCCCGCCCCCGACCTCCGCTTAAGGGAGGTCAGCTCTGCGGTGCGGTTTACGCTCCCCGTGGATCAGGTCAGGCCTAGACGTCACCTGTGGCCACAGCCTCCCTTAGCTCAGTCCTCTTTCCTGCAGACTTCTCCTAAAGCGCTTCCCTCAGTACGTGATGGGGCCTTCAGCGCATCCCCGTCTCAGGCTCTGCCCCCAGAAAACCAAAGACACCTGGGCACAGGCAACTGTGGTGTGGGCTGAGTGGCCAAGCTGGGGTGTGGACCGGGATGTGGACCCTGGCTGCAGGGGGCCCGGCGGCTCTTACCTGTAGTTGCAGGGCTCCGCCCCGAAGAGGCAGGCCAGGATCAGCTGCTCGGCGGGGTAGCCCATGGCCACCAGCTCCTGTTTTGGAACCTGTGCGAAGATGTTGGTGGCCTGCAGGGTGTACCACTCC
Source organism: Eschrichtius robustus (assembly GCF_028021215.1). Classification (NCBI taxonomy): domain Eukaryota; kingdom Metazoa; phylum Chordata; class Mammalia; order Artiodactyla; family Eschrichtiidae; genus Eschrichtius; species Eschrichtius robustus. The sequence goes on along the minus strand of NC_090839.1, from coordinate 72,305,375 downwards.
GTCACGGCCTGGGTGGCGCTGCTGAAGTTCCGGAAATTGCACGTGGTCCCATTGTGGCTGCACTGCGGGGGCAAGAGGGGTTCCTGTGGGCGGGGGCTGCTGCCAGGCCTCCGCCCCGAGGGCCAGGGCGGTGAAGGCGCTGCCAGCTGCCCTTCCGCAGGGGGCGCCTGGGCACGAGGGCTGCCCACGGCTGGGCCGGGGGGAGTGTGTGTGCACTCACGGTCACAAGGCTCAGGCTGTTCCCTCACCCACAGCTCTGCAGTCACAAGGACTCACGCGCAGCACCAGCCACCCCCATATAATACAGCCTCAGGCACAAGGGAACACACACACGTACACACGTATACACAGACAGACCCCGCTTTCTGATACCTGCAGTCACATGATGTCCTGGGGTCACAACTCCACACACACGTCCACGTACCTTGATTTACGCAAGTGGCACCACATTCATGCTCACGTGGGCACATCTACAGCACACACTCGGACCCTCCACTCCCCTGACTCCTTTCCCAGCCCCCTCCCCAGACATCCACAGGCAGCTCCCTGGAGGCTGTGTGGACCATGAAGGACCCAAGACTCCAGGTCTGCCCACCCCTCGGCTGGGAGAAGGACCCGGGCCTTGTCAGCTTGAGCCTACAGAGGGGTGCAGGCCCCTCCACCATGAAGCCCAGGTCCCCTGTAGACAAAGGACAGACTAGGCCCTGACACTCCAGCCTTGGCCACTCTGCCTCTACTGGTCCTCCTGGTGGGCACCCAGGAGGCCTGAGGGAGAAGCTTCTCCTTAGTTCTGAGACAGCCCTCTCCAGGCCGGCATGGGACACTGTCCTCAGGCCGGTCCCTGGAGGTCCTCATCTCCCCTCAGGGAGATGATACTACTTAAGACTCACTCTCGGGACTTCCCTGGTGGCGCAGTGGTTAAGAATCCTCCTGCCAATGCAGGGGACACGGGTTTGAGCCCCGGTCCGGGAAGATTCCACATGCCACAGAGCAACTAAGCCTGTGCGCCACAACTGCTGAGCCTGAGCTCTAGAGCCTGTGAGCCACAACTACTGAGCCCGCAAGCCACAACTACTGAAGCCCGCGCACCTAGAGCCCGTGCTCCACAACAAGAGAAGCCACCGCAATAAGAAGCCCGCACACCGCAACAAAGAGTAGCCCCCGCTCGCTGCAACTAGAGAAAGCCCGCATGCAGCAACAAAGACCCAGTGCAGCCAAAAATAAATAAATAACTAAATAAATTTATGTATATATATAAAAAAGTGACTCACTCTGTCCCAGGCTCTGTTCTCAGGACTTTTTTTTTTTTGGCCACACCCCATACCTTGCAGGATCTTCGCTCCCTGACCGCAGATGGAACCTGGGTCCCCTGCAGGGGAAGCTTGGAGTCCTAACCACTGGACGGCCAGGGAATTCCCAACTCAGGGCTTTAGTTCTATTATCTCATCAATTCTCACAGCAGCCCTGAACCATCATCATGAAGACACTGAGGTCCCCAGCCCACTTGCACACCCACACAACATGCGCTCACACACACACGTGGGGCCTGACGCTGAGAGCTGGTGCAGCCACCAGGACCACGCCTACTTTACAGATGAGGAAATGGACACAGGAAGCCTGCTAACTGCACCAAAAAGTAGTAGGGCATTGGGTCAGAGCGGGCACTGGGCCTCTGGAGCCTCGTGCTGTTTGCTGGTTTGTGTGGAGACGTGGGGGGGCCGGACTGTGGAAGTCCTGACCACATGGGGGGCACGGGAGGCAGTGGCCTCCTTCTGGGGAGTGTCTAGCCCCAGCCTGGGTCCCCAAACAAGGCTGATCATCAGAATCACCATGGAGCCTATTAACAAGACAGATTCCTGGGTCTGGGCCCAGAACTGCCCATTCAGATTCTCCAGGAATGGGGCCCAGGGATCTGAGCAGTTACAGAGCTCCCAGGGGATCCTGGGGCACAGACAGGGAACCTTCTTCCTACTGCTGCCTTGCGGGCATCCCAGCATCCCAGTTATGCTTTGGCAATGACTGTACTGCATAGCTGTGGTTTTTCACCTGTCTGATATTTATGCCTCTGTCTTTTGATAATAAGACTTAATTCCTCGTTGCTGCTGCTGTTGGCTGAGAAACATCTCTTTGTTCACAGAAAACAAGATTATGTTCTTACCAAAAATGATGAAACCAGCTGGGTTACTTTCAAAAGACAACCAAGTGAGCACTACAGACTAATGAGTAGGATCAATAAGAACGTGATTTTGGCACTTTTAACGTTGATAAGTTCTGCATTTCTGCTGTTTCAGTTGTACTACTACAAGCACTATTTATCAGCAAAGACTTTGAATGCTCTTCTGTCAAAAATAACAGCCGTAGGGCTTCCCTGGTGGCGCAGTGGTTGAGAATCTGCCTGCCAATGCAGGGGACACGGGTTCGAGCCCTGGTCTGGGAAGATCCCACATGCCGTGGAGCAACTAGGCCTGTGAGCCACAATTGCTGAGCCTGCGCGTCTGGAGCCTGTGCTCCTCAACAAGAGAGGCCGCGATAATGAGAGGCCCGCGCACTGCGATGAAGAGTGGCCCCCACTTGCCACAGCTAGAAAAAGCCCTCGCACAGAAACGAAGACCCAACACAGCCACAAATAAATAAATTAAATTAAATTAATTAATTAAACAAATTAAATACAAAGAAAAAATATTAAAAGCACCAAGGGAAAAGCAACAAATAACATACAAGGGAATCCCCATAAGGTTAACAGCTGATCTTTCAGCAGAAACTCTGCAAGCCACAGGGGAGTGGCAGGACATATTTAAAGTGATGAAAGAGAAAAACCTACAACCAAGATTACTCTACCCAGAAAGGATCTCATTCAGATTCAACGGAGAAATTAAAACTTTGACAGACAAGCAAAAGCTAAGAGAATTCAGCACCACCAAACCAGCTTTACAACAAATGCTAAAGGAACTTCTCTAGGCAGGAAACACAAGAGAAGGAAAAGACCTACAATAATAAACCCAAAACAATTAAGAAAATGGTAATAGGAACACACATATCGATAACTACCTTAAATGTAAATGGATTAAATGCTCCAACCAAAAGACACAGACTGGCTGAATGGATACAAAAACAAGACCTGTATATATGCTATCTATAAGAGACCCATTTCAGACCTAGGGACACATACAGACTGAAAGTGAGGGGATGGAAAAAGACAGTCCATGCAAATGGAAATCAAAAGAAAGCTGGAGTAGCAATTCTCATATCAGACAAAACAGACTTTAAAATAAAGACTATTACAAGAGACAAAGAAGGACACTACATAATGATCAACGGATCGATCCAAGAAGAAGATATAACAATTGTAAATATTTATGCACCCAACATAGGAGCACCTCAATACATAACGCAAATGCTAACAGCCATAAAAGGGGAAATCCACAGTAACACAGTCATAGTAGGGGACTTTAACACCCCACTTTCACCAATGGACAGATCATCCAAAATGAAAATAAATAAGGAAACACAAGCTTTAAATGATACATTAAACAAGATGGACTTCATTGATATTTATAGGACATTCCATCCCAAAACAACAGAATACACTTTCTACTCAAGTGCTCATGGAACATTCTCCAGGATAGATCACATCTTGCGTCACAAATCAAGCCTTGGTAAATTTAAGAAAATTGAAAACATATCAAGTATCTTTTCCAACCACAATGCTATGAGACTAGATATCAATTACAGGAAAAAATCTGTGAAAAATACAAACACATGGAGGCTAAACAATACACTACTAAATAACAAAAAGATCACTGAAGAAATCAAAGAAGAAATAAAAAATTACCTAGAAACAAATGACAATGAAAACACAACGACCCAAAACCTACGGGATGCAGCAAAAGCAGTTCTAAGAGGGAAGTTTATAGCAATACAATCCTACCTCAAGAAACAATAAACATCTCAAATAAACAACCTAAGCTTACACCTAAAGCAATCAGAGAAAGAAGAACAAAAAACCCACAAAGTTAGCAGAAGGAAAGAAATCATAAAAATCAGATCACAAGTAAATGAAAAAGAAATGAAGGAAACAATAGCAAAGATCAATAAAACTAAAAGCTGGTTCTTTGAGAAGATAAACAAAATTGATAAACCACTAGCCAGACTCATCAAGGAAAAAAGGGAGAAGACTCAAATCAATAGAATTAGAAATGAAAAAGGAGAAGTAACAGCTGACACTGCAGAAATACAAAGGATCATCAGAGATTACTACAAGCAACTATATGCCAATAAAATGGACAACCTGGAAGAAATGGACAAATTCTTAGAAAAGCACAACCTCCCGAGACTGAACCAGAAAGAAACAGAAAATATAAACAGACCAACCACAAGCACTGAAATTGAAACTGTGATTAAAAATCTTCCAACAAACAAAAGCCCAGGACCAGATGGCTTCACAGGCGAATTCTATCAAACATTTAGAGAAGAGCTAACACCTATCCTACTCAAACTCTTCCAAAATATAGCAGAGGGAGGAACACTCTCAAACTCATTCTACAAGGCCACCATCACCCTGATACCAAAACCAAAGATGTCACAAAAAAAGAAAACTACAGACCAATATCACTGATGAACATAGACGCAAAAATCCTCAACAAAATACTAGCAAACAGAATCCAACAGCACATTAAAAGGATCATACACCATGATCAAGTGGGCTTTAACCCAGGAATGCAAGAATTCTTCAATACATGCAAATCAATCAATGTGATACACCATATTAACAAATTGAAGGAGAAAAACCATATGATCATCTCAATAGATGCAGAAAAAGCTTTTGACAAAATTCAACACCATTTATGATAAAAACTCTCCAGAAAGTAGGCATAGAGGGAAATTACCTCAACATAATAAAGGCCATATATGACAAACCCACAGCCAACATTGTTCTCAATGGTGAAAAACTGAAACCATTTCCACTAAGATCAGGAACAAGACAAGGTTGCCCACTCTCACCACTGTTATTCAACATAGTTTTGGAAGCTTTAGCCACAGCCATCAGAGAAGAAAAAGAAATAAAAGGAATACAAATCAGAAAAGAAGAAGTAAAACTGTCACTGTTTGCAGATGACATGATACTACATATAGAAAATCCCAAAGATGCTACCAGAAAACTACTAGAGCTAATCAATGAATTTGGTAAACTGGCAGGATATAAAATTAATGCACAGAAATCTCTTGCATTCCTATACACTAATGATGAAAAATCTGAAAGAGAAATTAAGGAAACACTCCCATTTACCATTGCAACAAAAAAGAATAAAATACCTAGGAATAAACTTACCTAAGGAGACAGAAGAACTGTATGCAGAAAACTATAAAACACTGATGAAAGAAATTAAAGATGTGATACAAACAGATGGAGAGATATACCATGTTCTTGGATTGGAAGAATCAACATTGCGAAAATGACTATACTACCCAAAGCAATCTACAGATTCAGTGCAATCCCTATCAAACTACCAATGGCATTTTTCACAGAACTAGAACAAAAAATTTCACAATTTGTACGGAAACACAAAAGACCCCGAATAGCCAAAGCAATCCTGAGAAAGAAAAACGGCACTGGAGGAATCAGGCTCCCTGACTTCAGACTATACTACAAAGCTACAGTAATCAAGACAGTATGGTACTGGCACAAAAACAGAAATATAGATCAATGGAACAGGATAGAAAGTCCAGAGATAAACCCACACACATATGGTCACCTTATCTTTGATAAAGGAGGCAAGAATATACAATGGGGAAAAGACAGCCTCTTCAATAAGTGGTGCTGGGAAAACTGGACAGCTACATGTAAAAGAATGAAATTAGAACACTCCCTAACACCATACACAAAAATAAACTCAAAATGGATTAAAGACCTAAATGTAAGGCCAGACACTATCAAACTCTTAGAGGAAAACATAGGCAGAACACTCTAAGACATACATCACAGCAAGATCCTTTTTGACCCACCTCCTAGAGAAATGGAAATAAAAACAAAAATAAACAAATGGGAGCTAATGAAACTTAAAAGCTTTTGCACAGCAAAGGAAACCATAAACAAGACGAAAGACAACTCTCAGAATGGGAGAAAATGTTTGCAAACGAAGCAACTGACAAAGGATTAATCTCCAAAATATACAGGCAGCTCATGCAGCTCAATATCAAAAAACCAAACAACCCAATCCAAAAATGGGCAGAAGATCTAAATAGACATTTCTCCAAAGACGATATACAGATTGCCAACAAACACATGAAAGGATGCTCAACATCACTAATCATTAGAGAAATGCAAATCAAAACTACAATGAGGTATCACCTCACACGGGTCAGAATGGCCATCATCAAAAAATCTACAAACAGTAAATGCTGGAGAGGGTGTGGAGAAAAGGGAACCCTCTTGCACTGTTGGTGGGAATGTAAATTGATACAGCCACTATGGAGAACAGTATGGAGGTTCCTTAAAAAACTAAAAATAGAACTACCATACGACCCAGCAATCTCACTACTGGGCATATACCCTGAGAAAACCATAATTCAAAAAGAGTCATGTACCACAATGTTTACTGCAGCTTTATGTACAATAGCCAGGATGTGGAAGCAACCTAAGTGTCCATCGACAGATGAATGGATAAAGAAGATGTGGCACATATATACAATGGAATGCTACTCAGCCATAAAAAGAAAAGAAATGGAGGTATGTGTAGTGAGGTGGATGGATCTAGAGACTGTCATACAGAGTGAAGTAAGTCAGAAAGAGAAAAACAAATACCGTATGTGAACACATATATATGGAATCTAAAAAAAAAAAATGTTCTGAAGAAACTAGGGGCAGGACAGGTATAAAGACGCAGACATAGAGAATGGACTTGAGGACACGGGGAGGGGGAAGAGTAAGCTGGGGTGAAGTGAGATAGTGGCATGGACATATATACACTACCAAATGTAAAATAGATAGCTAGTGGGAAGCAGCTGCATGGCATAGGGAGATCAGCTCGGTGCTTTGTGACCACCTAGAGGGGTGGGGTAGGGAGGGTGGGAGGGAGACGCAAGAGGGAGGAGACATGGGGATATATGTATATGTATAGCTGATTCACTTTGTTATAAAGCAGAAACTAACACACCATTGTAAAGCAATTATAGTCCAATAAAGATGTTAAAAAAAAAAAAAGAAAGACTTAATTCCTCCTTCAGGAAGCCACCCCTTCCCCCTGGCTCAGTCCATGTGGTCTGATAAAGGCTGACATCATCCTCAGCTCCAGGGTACATGATCCAGGACTGGCCAATCATGAAAGCCTGTCCTCCAGCTCACAGTGATTGGTTTAGGGGTGAGCATGTGACCTGATGATCAGTCTCAGGACTTTTACTGGGGCAATTAGGAAAGAAGAGCTTTGTTTCTGGGAAGAGTGCTAAGCTTGTGGGATGTATGTCTGGCATTGCCAGGGTCTTCCATGTGGAGAGAGCCAGCCAGAGAGCAAAGTCAACTGAGAGAAAAGATGAACCTAGGTGGAGAGAGATGGACTCGTGATGACAGCATCTGAACGCCTGGATCCAGCCACATCTCAACTTAATACACCCCTGGACTTCTCATCTTGTGAACCAAGGAATTCTCTGCTTTGCTTAAGCTAGTTCGAGCTGGGTCACTGGCATCCAAAAGTGTCTTGACTAACATACCAACTATTTCTAACTTTAAAAAAGCACTGCAAACATACAAAATAGGCACTGGCTCCAGCCTGTTTTTCCCCCAGCAAGACCCAGATTATTTAAAGAAAGAAACTCCCATCAGCCTCACTAGTTAGGGCCCATTGTTTGACCTGTGCCTGGAGCCCACTTACTAGTCTCATGGCTACTTTGCATCCCTGGGCACTGCAGGTCCTTCCTGGTGCTGGGCTGCTGCTTGCTGAGCCATTGTAGTTGTCCTCAAAGAGGTCAAGAACCACCGGGTGATGGGGATTCTGCTCATTGATAAAGACCAGGGGCATGTAGTTCCAGATGGTGAGGTTCAGGGCCCTGGTGGCGTTGACATGGCTGAGCTCAGGGCCCAGGATCCTCTCCAGGACTGCCTCCATCAGTTCATCCAGGTCCTTCAGCAAATGCTTGACTTTGGAGTACCTGTGTGGGAGAGAGGGCAAGTCAGGGAGGCAAGAGGCAGCTTCAAAGCAGAACGACTGGAGTCTGGGATCCCCTCCTACTCCAGTGTGGCTGCCACCACATGTGAGAAGAATGCTCCTCCACCCCAAGCACGCACCTCTCTATCTACCCACCCAGGCATCCATGCATCCTTCCACCCACCTGCTCACTCATTCATTCACCCAGTATTTGGTGAGCATCTACTATGTGCCAAGTACTGTGCAAGGCACAGAGGATATTATGGCAAACAAGACAGAATGGTTCTTTTTCCTTATGAAATTCACAGGCTAGTGGGAAAGAATCCTAAGAGCTCACAGTTACTGATCACTTACCATGTGCCAGGTGCTAGGTGCTTCCTACATATTTTTATTTAGTCTTTGCCACAATTCTATAATCATCCACATATGGATAAAGAAACTCTGGGAGTTGCTGTGATTTCCTGAGCTCATCCCACTGATGAGGCCGCAGAGCTGAGATTGGAACCTGGGTTTGGTGGGCTCCAGTAGGTGTGCTGTGTAGGCATGGGGCTCTGACTTCTCCCTCCCAGGAGGGATAGAGAATGTTGGGGGAGGGGCAGGTCTGTGATCTGAGGTCCTAATTCTCCAGCAGCAATTTGGGGAACAGGAGCCAGTTTCAGGAGGGAGAAGGCAGATGGGACTGTGGGGCTGGGATCCAGGATCTTCTCTCAGCCCCTGAGGCTCCCATATTGGAAATGGTGACCAGTCAGTCTGGCAGAAATGTGTCCACACCAGCGGGTGTTCCCACCAGGCCCTGGGTGGGGGCTCCAGGCCTTGCACCCCAGTCACTCCAAAACCCAATTTATCCAAGACCTTGCCCCAGAGTGTGATCTCCAGGGTGGTGTGTATCAGCTCTGGCTGGAGGACTTCCTGCAGGAGACAGCACTAAACCCTGGACACAGGCCCAAGTCCTGGTATGAAGGTGTACACCAGCCAGAGCTGACACCAGCCTCAGATGCCGATACAACCTGTACCCTGACCATCAGACCAGCTGCCTCTGTGCACACAGGGAGAGGAGGATTGGGTAGGTGGCGGGCTGCGGGGTAGGGGCTGCTATTACAGCCTAGATGTCCACAGCTGCTGTTGAGCTTGGTAAGTCCTGTGTTGGAATTCATGGGCTCTGGGTTTGAATTCCGGCATGCCACTTAATATCTGTGTGACTTAACCTCTGTTAACCTCTCTGAGGCTCTGTTCTCTCATCTACAAAATGGGGGGGATTGAAATATTTACCCTAGAGGGCTTTTGGAGGATTCAATTAGGTGATGCTTATAAAGCAGGGTGTGTTATTATTATAATTATTAAGAGTTTTCTCAAGTAGCTTCAAAGACTACCCAAGCAAGGAAGAGCAGCCCTATTACTAGAAAGAAGTGACTTTCTGATAGCTGGAAATGTGATCAGGAAATATGAATTCCCTTCCAGGACCTTCTTTTGGACAAGAACGTTCCCTGAGACTCAGACATGCTGGCCCTTTTGTCAAGTCCTTGAATGCACCAAGCTCTGTCTCACCTCAGGACCTTTGCATGTGCTGTGTCCTCCACTTGGGGCATTCTCTTCACTCTGCCTGGCTAACTTCTACTCATTCCTCAGGGCATTTTTCTCTGACTGACCGTCTGCCTTTCCTCAACCCTGACTAGGTTGGGTGTCCTTGGGTGTCCCCTTCCTAGGCCTTGCCATCACGTGGTTAAACAGTGGCAGCTCTAGAGTCAGATCAGGCCTCGATTCAAATTCTACAGTTGCTCACTGTGTGTCTCTGGGCAAGTTCCCTCACTTCTCTGAACCTCCATTTCCTGACCTATGAATTGGGGCTACTATAGTAGTGCCTACCCCTAGGGTGGTTGTGTGGATTAGAATGACATGAATTACCCAAAGAACACTCAACACGCTGCCTGGTGTTTCATAAGCACTCAACGTATGGTTGCTATATATATATTTTAATTCTCACGATGACAATGAATTCAATATTTATGGAAAAAAAAGATTAATGTCTGTTTTCTCTGGTAGGCTGTGACGAGGGCAGGCATGTTGTTTTAGTTACTGATGTATTCCTGGTGCCTAGAACAGTTCCTGGCAATAGTAGGTGCTCAATAAATACACATTGAATCAATAAATAGGCACTGGCATGCCTGAAGGCAGGGACTACCAGGTACTTTTTGAGGTTCTTTTTAAGCCTAGGAGGTTTATGAATTTTGAATCTTACTTGCTACAAAGGGATGAAAGCAAAGAGGGAAAAAGAAAGAGAGAAAGGGGAAAAAGGGAAAGAAGGAAGGAGAGCTGGAAGGAAGGGAAAAAAAGAAATGCAGCCCCGCTGAGACCAGCCGCGCTCCAGGGACCACCTACTGGAAGGGGCTGGTGTTGCAGATGGTGACGGCGGGAAAGTCCATAGCCTTGAAGCCGATGGAGAGGGAGACGCTGACCTCCCAGCTCAGGTAGGTCCTGATGAAGACACCCCATTGCCAGCAGACGAGGGAGGTGAAGAGCAGGGTGAGCACGAACCACATGGCCTTCTTCTTGGGCCCCTCGCAGATGATGCGTTTGGGGCCATGGGTGTTGGTGTTGTCACAGTACCACACCAGCAACTCCTTGTATGTGTAGCCGGGGCCCTTCTGCAGCCGGTGCAGGCACTTGAGCAGGTACTTCTTTATTTGCATCGTGGCTCCTGCAGATACACCCGGGAGCGCCACTTCAGATACCACACCAGCCTCCCGTCCCAGGATCTCCCAGTCGTGGCCAGAGCATGGGCACTGGGGACAGGAAGGCCCTCTTTCTACCCCTCCCTCCCTTCCTTCCTTCCCTCTTGCCATTTATCATCCATCCATCCAACCAACCCCAAAGCATTTATTGAGTGCCTACTGTATGCCAGGCACTGAATTAGCCCCTCTGGACTCAATGATGAGCAAAATGTACAAGGTTTCTTCCCTCTGAGAATTTCCAGCTTCGTGGACAAGTTACTTAAACTCTTAACTCCTCAGGTTCTCCGTATGCAAAACGGGGACAACTGTACCTAGTTTTTACAGGATTGCTGAGAGGGTGAAATTAGGTGATACATGAAAAGTGCCAAGTACAGTGCCTAGCACAGGCTAAGTGCTCAATATGTTAGCTACCATTATTAGCAGCTGTGAGTGCTGAGACAGAGGTCAACCAAACGGTTACAAAATGTGATAGCAAGGATTGGGACCCTGAGTACCCAGAGGCAGTAGCGGGCAGTGGTTAAGAATGAGGACTCTGGAGTGAAACGTCTGGCTTTGAATCTCGGCTCTGCCACTTTCTAGCTGTGTGACTTTGAGCAATTCACTTTCTCAGTGCCTCAGTTTCCTCATCTTGTACAATGGGGATAATAACGGTCCCCACCTCACAGGGTTGATGTGAAGACTAAAATGAATGAGAATATGTAGAGTGTGGATTAATGCCTGGCACCTGTCAGCTACTGTTATTACAAAGGGGGGGGGGCCCCGAAGTCTGGGAGTCCTTGGAGGAGTTGAGTTAAAGGACAGAAGAGGAGTGGTGGTGGGAGGGGGAGGGGACAGCAGGAGCAGAGGCCGATCGGGAGGGAGCCTGGGGACATGAACAGAGCTGGCCGCGCAGGGCCTTGTGGGCCATGTTAAGGAGTGGGGTTTCAATCCTAGGACAGTTGGAACCTGTGGAGACGAGATGCTGTCAATTCTGCGGTCTGAAAAGAGCGCCCCAGCTGCTCGGTGGAGACGGACTGGAGCGGGGTGAGGGTGGCTCCAGGAGTGCTGGGTGCTAGCTGTGGGTCAGCCAGGAATGCTTAACCTTTCTGAGGCTGTTTCCCACCTGCGTGAGCAGACAGGGTTCTTGTGACGTTAACCAAGATAGTTGTCAAAGAGCCTGGCACATGATGGCTCTCAGGAAATACCCGTTTCCTCCTTCCTTCTGCCCATATACAGAGCCAGAACCTGCTAAAGGAGCACCCCAGCCCTAGCCCTGGAGCCCCAACTGGCCAAAGGCCACCTCCTTTGTGAAGCTGTCCTGACTCCCTGGCTGGAATGAGCCCTGACCCCCTCTGAGAGCCTCTGCCTTTCTGGGGGCTCTGTGGTGGGCAGCGTGTTGCCTGCTTCCCATCACCCTCTCCCCTTGCTTGGATGTTTCCTCGGGTGAACCCCTCCCCCAGTCTCAGTTGGTGTGAGTGGCCAGGCTACCATCCCTAGCTCTGGGTGGGGGGGGGGGGGTGGGCTCACATGACCCCAGTTTGGACCATTAGACTCAATTCTGTTACTTTATGTTGGAATAACTGAGGAAGAGACCTCCTTTTTAGCTAAGACTACTAAGCTGGCGGTATTTGGCATCACAAATGGGGAGACTGCCTGAGAAGAAAGCCAACATAGAGGAAAGCAGAGCCACAAGATGGAGACAGATTTCTGACAACATCATTTGAACACCTGGATCCAGCCATTCCTGAAGGCTTTTATTCCCGGATTCAGCAGATATGGGAACCAATAAATTTTCTTTCTTACTTATGCTGATACAAGCTGGATGTCTATCATTTGCAATCAACAGAGAAAGAAATTCTCCTCCTTCTACTCTGTGTCATAGTTGCTTGTCCTGTGGCTTCTCACTTCCATGAGATCATAATCCTCCTGAAGGTAGCAGCACTGTATTCCCGACAAGCCCAGCACAGCACCTAGAACACCACTGAATATCGAAATGAATAATGCCAGACCTTCATATCTAAACAGAGATCTTAAACTTACCCAGGCATGTTCACTCCTGACCTAACTGTCTGACACAGTAACATTCCTCACCTGCCTGGCCAAAGCATTAAGGGCTTTACTCTCTTAACACCACTACCTCTGCTCTCGGATGGAAATCAAGCTCCATGTGCCTGTCCAGGCCATCATGGCTGTAGGACAGATGTTCATAGACTAACCCAACCCCCACCTTTCCCCAGAGGACCCAGTCCCTGCTCTGGGATAATAAAGTAATAATAACTATAATAATAACAACTATGAGAGCAACATTAAAGTACTAAGTGTTTACCATGATCCAGGAACTGCAATATGCTTCATATGTTACTTCATTCTTATACATTTTTATCCACAACCTTAAACTTGGAAAGAACTGGGGCTTCATCTGTCTTGTATAGTCCAACACCCCAAGGCCGAAGAGGTGAAGAGCACATTAGGCTCCTATAAATAGTTGTGGAAGAAATAGACCAAGGGCCTCTCTGATATCTACCCTCTTCCATTCTAGTTTAACCATTCTGATTCAGTCAAGAAGAAAGTTTTAGGTCCTTAACATCCATCTAACCCCCTCTAATCTCCCAGTTTAACAATGAGGCCTCAGGCTCACTCAGAGCCCTGTCAGGCAACGGTATCTGTAACAACAACCTTCTGTTTTCACTGGGTTTCTTTTTAAGAGGGGTCTTCTATTTATGGCAAGAGACACTGGCTTTTGCTTTAGGTTCATAAATACACTTAAGTTAAAAAAAAAAAAAGACCTGAGATTGGTTCAAGATGGTGGAGTAGAAGGACGTGCACTCACTGCCTCTTGCGAGAGCACTGGAATCACAACTAACTGCTGGACAATCATCGACAGGAAGACACTGGAACTCACCAAAAAAGATACCCCACATCCAAAGACAAAGGAGAAGCCACAGTGAGATGGTAGGAGGGGCGCAATCACAATAAAATCAAATCCCACAACTGCTGGGTGGGTGACTCACAAATTGGAGGACACTTATACCACAGAAGTCCACCCGCTGGAGTGAAGGTTCTGAGCCCCACATCAGGCTTCCCAACCTGAAGGTCCGGCAATGGGAGAAGGAATTCCCAGAGAATCAGACTTTGAAGGCTAGCGGGATTTGATGGCAGGACTTCGACAAGACTGGGGGAAACAGAGACTCCACTCTTGGAGGGCACACACAAAGTAGTGTGCGCATCAGGACCTGGGGAAAGGAGCAGTGACCCCATAGGAGACTGAACCAGACCTACATGCTAGTGTTGGAAGGTCTCCTGCAGAGGCAGGGGGTGGCTGTGGCTCACGGTGGGGACAAGGACACTGGCAGCAGAAGTTCTGGGAAGTATTCCTTGGCATGAGTCCTCCCAGAGTCTGCCATTAGGCCCACCAAAGAGCCGGGTAGGCGCCAGTGCTGGGTTGCCTCAGGCCAAACAACCAACAAGGAGGGAACCCAGCCCCACCCATCAGCAGACAAGCGGATTAAAGTTTTACTGAGCTCTGCCCACCACAGCAACACTCAGCTCTACCTACCACCAGTCCCTCCCATCAGGAAGCTTGCACAAGCCTCTTAGATAGCCTCATCCACCAGAGGGCAGACAGCAGAAGCAAGAAGAACTATAGTTCTGCAGCCTGTGGAAGGAAAACCACATTCACAGAAAGATAGACAAAATGAAAAGGCAAGACTTCCCTGGTGGCGCAGTGGTTAAGAATCTGCCTGCTAATGCAGGGAACACGGGTTCGAGTCCTGGTCCAGAAAGATCCCATATGCCGCGGAGCAGCTAAGCCCGTGCGCCACAACTGCTTAGCCTGCCCTCTAGAGCCTGCAAGCTGCGACTACTGAGCCCGCACACCTAGAGCCCGTGCTCCGCAAAAAGAGAAGCCACCGCAATGAGAAGCCTGTGCACCGCAACAAAGAGTAGCTCCCACTTGCCGCAACTAGAGAAAGCCCACGCACAGCAACAAAGACCCAATGCAGCCAAAAATAAATTAAAAATAATAATGAAAATAATAAAATAAATTTTAAAAAATGAAAAGGCAGAGGACTCTGTACCAGATGAAGGAACAAGATAAAACCCCAGAAAAACAACTAAATGAAGTGGAGATAGGCAACCTTCCAGAAAAAGAATTCAGAATAATGGTAGTGAAGATGATTCAGGACCTCGCAAAAAGAATGGAGGCAAAGATCGAGAAGATGCAAGAAATGTTTAACAAAGACCTACAAGAATTGAAGAACAAACACCTAGAAGAATTATAGAACAAACAAACAGAGATGAACAATACAATAATTGAAATGAAAAATACACTAGAAGGAATCAATAGCAGAACAACTGAGGCAGAAGAACGGATAAGTGACCTGGAAGACAGAATGGTGCAATTCACTGCCGTGGAATAGAATAAAGAAAAAAGAATGAAAAGAAATGAAGACAGCCTAAGAGACCTCTGGGACAACGCTAAACGCAACAACATTCGCATTATAGGGGTCCCAGAAAGAGAAGAGAGAGAGCAAGGACCAGAGGAAATATTTGAAGAGCTTATAGTTGAAAACTTCCCTAACATGGGAAAGGAAATAGCTACCCAAGTCCAGGAAGTGCAGAGAGTCCCAGGCAGGATAAACCCAAGGAGAAACATGCTGAGACACATAGTAATCAAACTGACAAAAATTAAAGACAAAGAAAAATTATTGAAAGCAACAAGAAAAAATGACAAATAACATACAAGGGAACTCCCATAAGGTTAACAGCTGATTTCTCAGCAGAAACTCTACAAGCCAGAAGGGAGGGGCACGATATATTTAAAGTGATGAAAGGGAAGAACCTACAACCAAGATTACTCTACCCAGCAAGGATCTCATTCAGATTTGATGGAGAAATCAAAAGCTTTACAGACAAGCAAAAGCTAAGATAATTCAGCACCACCAAACCTGCTCTACAACAAATGCTAAAGGAACTTCTCTAAGTGGGAAACACAAGAGAAGGAAAGGACCTACAAAAACAAACCCATAACAATTAAGAAAATGGTAATAGGAACATACATATCGACAATTACCTTAAACGTGAATAGATTAAATGCTCCAACCAAAAGACACAGGCTTGCTGAATGGATACAAAAACAAGACCCATATATATGCTGTCTACAAGAGACCCACTTCAGACCTAGGGACATATACAGACTGAAAGTGAGGGGATGGAAAAAGATATTCTATGCAAATGAAAATCAAAAGAAAGCTGGAGTAGCAATTCTCATATCAGACAAAATAGACTTTAAAATAAAGACTATTACAAGAGACAAAGAAGGCTGGGCTTCCCTGGTGGCACAGTGGTTAAGAATCTGCCTGCCAATGCAGGGGACACGGGTTCGAGCCTGGTCTGGGAAGATCCCACATACCGCGGAGCAACTAAGCCCGTGAGCCACAACTACTGAGCCTGCGTGTCTGGAGCTTGTGTTCCGCAACGGGAGAGGCCGTGACAGTGAGAGGCCCGCGCACAGCGATGAAGAGTGGCCCCCGCTTGCTGCAACTGGAGAAAGCCCTCGCACAGAAACGAAGACCCAACACAGTCAAAAATAAATAAATAAATTAATTAATTAATTTTTAAAAAAAGACAAAGAAGGACACTACATAATGATCAAGGGATCAATCCAAGAGAAAGATATAACAATTGTAAATATATACGCACCCAACACAGGAGCACCTCATTACATAAGGCAACTGCTAACAGCTATAAAGGAGGAAATCGACAGTAACACAATAATAGTGGGGGACTTTAACACCTCATTTACACCAATGGACAGATCATCCAGACAGAAAATTAATAAGGAAACATAAGCTTTAAATGACACAATAGACCAGATAGATTTAATTGATATTTATAGGACATTCCATCCCAAAACAGCAGATTACACTTTCTTCTCAAGTGCACACGAAACATTCTCCAGGATAGATCACATTCTGGGTCACAAATCAAGCCTCAGTAAATTTAAGAAAATTGAAATCATATCAAGCATCTTTTCTGACCACAACGCTATGAGATTAGAAGTCAATTACCAGGAAAAAAACGTGAAAAACACAAACATATGGAGGCTAAACAATACGTTACTAAATAACCAAGAGATCACTGAAGAAATCAAAGAGGAAATCAAAAAATACCTAGAGACAAATTACAACGAAAACACAACGATCCAAAACCTATGTGATGCAGCAAAAGCAGTTCTAAGAGGGAAGTTTATAGCAATACAAGCCTACCTCAAGAAACAAGAAAAATCTCAAATAAACAATCTAACCTTATACCTAAAGGAACTAGAGAAAGAAGAACAAAAAAACCCAAAGTTAGTAGAAGGAAAGAAGTCATAAAGATCAGAGCAGAAATAAATGAAATAGAAACAAAGAAAGCAATAGCAAAGATCAATAAAACTAAAAGCTGGCTCTTTGAGAAGATAAACAAAATTGATAAACCTTTAGTCAGACTCATCAAGAAAAAGAGGGAGAGGAGTCAAATCAATAAAATTAGAAATGAAAAAGGAGAAGTTACAATGGACACAGCAGAAATACAAAGTATCATAAGAGACCACTACAAGCAATTCTGTGCCAATAAAATGGACAACCTGGAAGAAATGGACAAATTTTTAGAAAGGTATAACCATCCAAGACTGAACCAGGAAGAAATAGAAAATATGAACAGACCAATCACAAGTAATGAAATTGAAAGTGTGATTAAAAATCTTCCAACAGGGGCTGCCCTGGTGGCGCAGTGGTTGAGAATCTGCCTGCCAATGCAGGGGACACGGGTTCGAGCCCTGGTCTGGGAAGATCCCACATGCGGCGGAGCAACTAGGCCCATGAGTCACAACTACTGAGCCTGCGCGTCTGGAGCCTGTGCTCCGCAACAAGAGAGGCCGCGACAGTGAGAGGCCCGCGCACCGCGATGAAGAGTGGCCCCCGCTTGCCACAACTAGAGAAAGCCCTCGCACAGAAACGAAGACCCAACACAGCCAAAAATAAATTAAAAAAAAAAAAAAACTTTCAACAAACAAAAGCCCAGGACCAGATGGCTTCACAGGTGAATTCTATCAAACATTTAGAGAGAGCTAACACCTATCCTTCTCAAACTCTTCCAAAAAATTGCAGAGGAAGGAACAAGCCCAAACTCATCCTATGAGGCCACCATCACCCCGATACCAAAACCAGACAAAGATACTACAAAAAAAGAAAATTACAGACCAATATCACTGATGAATATAGATGCAAAAATCCTCAACAAAATACTAGCAAACAGAATCTAACAACATATTAAAAGGATCATACACCATGATCAAGTGGGATTTATCCCAGGGATGCAAGGATTCTTCAATATATGCAAATCAATCAATGCGATACACCATATTAACAAACTGAAGAATAAAAACCATATGATCATCTCAACAGATACAGAAAAAGCTTTTGACAAAATTCAACACCCATTTATGATAAAAACTCTCCAGGAAGTGGGCATAGAGGAAGCCTACCTCAACATAATAAAGGCCATATACGACAAACCCACAGCAAACATCATTCTCAATGGTGAGAAACTGAAAGCATTTCCTCTAAGATCAGGAACAAGACAAGGATGTCCACTCTCGCCACTATTATTCAACATAGTTTTGGAAGTTTTAGCCACAGCAATCAGAGAAGAAAAAGAAATAAAAGGAATACAAACTAGAAAGAAGCAGTAAAACTGTCACTGTTTGCAGATGACATGATACTATACATAGAGAATCCAAAGATGCCACCAGAAAACTACTAGAGCTAATCAATGAATTTGGTAAAGTTGCAGGATACAAAATTAATGCACAGAAACCTCTTGCATTCCTATACACTAACAATGAAAGATCAGAAAGAGAAATTAAGGAAACAATCCCATTCACCATTGCAACAAAAAGAATAAAATACCTAAGAATAAACCTACCTAAGGAGGTAAAAGACCTGTACTCAGAAAACTATAAGACACTGATGAAAGAAATCAAAGATGACACAAACAGTTGGAGAGATATACCATGTTCTTGGGTTGGAAGAATCAATATTGTGAAAATGACTATACTACCCAAAGCAATCTACAGATTCAATGCAATCCCTATCAAATGACCAGTGGCATTTTTTTACAGAACTAGAACAAAAAGTCTTAAATATGTATGGAGACACAAAAGACCCCGAATAGCCAAAGCAGTCTTGAGGGAAAAAAAGCTGAGCTGGAGGACTCAGACTCCCTGACTTCAGACTATACTACAAAGCTACAGTAAGCAAGACAATATGGTGCTGGCACAAAAACAGAAATATAGATCAATGGAACAGGATAGAAAGCCCAGAGATAAACCCATGCACCTATGGTCAAGTAATCTATGACAAAGGAGGCAAGGATATACAATGGAGAAAAGTCAGTCTCTTCAATAAGTGGTGCTGGGAAAACTGGACAGCTACATGTAAAAGAATGAAATTAGAACACTCCTTAACACCATACACAAAAATAAACTCAAAATGGATTAGAGACCTAAATGTAAGACTGGACACTATAAAACTCTTAGAGGAAAACATAGGAAGAACACTCTTTGACATAAGTCACAGCAAGATCTTTTTTGACCCACCTCCTAGAGTAATGGAATTAAAAACAAAAATAAACAAATGGGACCTAATGAAACTTACTTTTGCAAAGCAAAGGAAACTACAAACAAGACAAAAAGACAACCCTCAGAATGGGAGAAAATATTTGCAAACAGCTAATGCAGCTCATATTAAGAAAACAAACAACCCAATCAGAAAATGGGCAGAAGACCTAAATAGACATTTCTCCAAAGAAGACATACAGATGGCCAAGAAGCACATGAAAAGCTGTGCTCAACTTTCAAAGTTCAACATCACTAATTATTAGAGAAATTCAAATCAAAACTACAATGAGGTATCACCTCACACCAGTTAGAATGGGCATCTGTTGCACTGTTGGTGGGAAGGTCAACTGACACAGCCACTATGGAGAACAGTATGGAGGTTCCTTAAAAAACTAAACATAGAATTACCATATGACCCAGCAATCCCACTCCTGGGCATATACCCAGAGAAAACCATAATTCAAAAAGACACATGCACCCGAATGTTCATTGCAGCACTATTTACAATAGCCAGGTCATGGAAGCAACCTAAATGCCCACCAACAGACAAATGGATAAAGAAGATGTGGTACATATATACAATGGAGTATTACTCAGCCATAAAAAGGAACGAAACTGGGTCATTTGCAGAGACGTGGATGGACCTAGAGACTGTCCTACAGAGTGAAATAAGTCAGAAAGAGAAAAACAAATATTGTATATTAACGCATATATGTGGAACCTAGAAAAATGGTACAGATGAACCGGTTTGCAGGGAAGAAATAGAGACACAGATGTAGAGAACAAACGTAGGGACACCAAGGGGGGAAAGTGGCAGGGGAGGTGGTGGTGCTGGTGGGATGAATTGGGAGACTGGGATTGACATATATACACTAATATGTATAAAATAGATACCTAATAAGAACCTGCTGTATAAAAAATAAATAAAATAAAATTCAAAAAAAAGAGAAATAGGTTTAAAGAAAATTATTAATTACAAACAATAGTAATACATACAACAAAAACTGTGACAATGGTAGGCAAATAACAGAAGTTTGCTGAGTACTGCCTTATCTCCTAACTAGTTTGGGACATTAGCCAAGTTAAAATCAATAAGTGCTATAAATCACTTTATGTTGTTCTTGTCAGATTTCACCACCAGGGTGATAGATGGTCTGTGTTTGGAATGTATACACAGCTTGTGCAGAAAGGTTTGAATCAGCTTACAGCTTAAACCAACCCAAACAAGCCAAGTGGAGACTGAGTCCAGGTATGGACTCAGGAAGAGCGGACACTGTCATGCTTCGAGAGTCACAGATCACTATCTACAACTTGACCCCGAACTCGTGGAGAACATTCCTGGCAGCAAATGCAAAAACAATAAATGTTGTGTACAACCGTTTCTGTTTTCTTATAAGAGAAAAATATCCGCTCACTTTCAGAGATAAATTGTACCTGAGATTTGACTCAGTGTCCTGGGGGGAAGGATAGTGGGAACCAAGTGGAGACTGAGTCCACGTATGGACTTCGAGGGGTTGCAAATGGATGACCCATGAGCTGTATTGGATTTGCAAAAGTTTTTTGTTGTTGTTAGCACAGTTTTGTTTTGTTTTTTTCTGTGTGAAGCTGAATCTATTTCATATACTCCAAGCAAAATAGTATTTTGCAACACAATAAATACCAAAATAGATATGGCAATATATTAAACAAGACAAAGAGATTTGGTGAAAATAAAAACCAATGCCACTTTTCTCATTAAATTTTTGTGGGTTTGAAAAAGATTTTTTTTTAACATCTTTATTGGAGTATAATTGCTTTACAATGGTGTGTTAGTTTCTGCTTTATAACAAAGTGAATCAGCTATACATATACATATATCCCCATATCCCCTCCCTCTTGCGTCTCCCTCCCTCCCACCCTCCCTATCCCACCCCTCTAGGTGGTCACAAAGCACCGAGCTGATCTCCCGGATGTGCTATGCGGCTGCCTCCCATTAGCTATGTATTTTACATTTGGTAGTGTATGTATGTCCATGCCACTCTCTCACTTTGTCCCAGCTTACCCTTCCCCCTCCCCGTGTCCTCAAGTCCGTTCTCTAGTAAGTCTGCGTCTTTATTCCCGTCCTGCCCCTAGGTTCTTCATGACCATTTTTTTTTTTTTAGATTCCATATATATGTGTTAGCATACAGTATTTGTTTTTCTCTTTCTGACTTACTTCACTCTGTATGACAGACTCTAGGTCCATCCACCTCACTACAAATAACTCAATTTTGTTTCTTTTTATGGCTGAGTAATAGTCATTGGGTACATGTGCCACATCCTCTCTATCCATTCATCTGTCGATGGACACCCAGGTTGCTTCCATGTCCTGGCTATTGTAAATAGGGCTGCAATGAACACTGTAGCACAGTATTTTTAAAAATATAATTTCCTTTTGTAAATAACAGCTTTATTGAGATAGAATTCACATACCATATAACTCATCCATTTAAAGTGTAGATTCAGTGGATTTTAGTATATTCACAGAGTTGTTCATCCATCACCACAGTACATTTTAAAACATTTTCATCTCCTCCAAAAGAAACTCTGTACCCATTACCAGTCACTTCTCACTCCTTCCTCTACCCTCCCCCACCCCAGGCAATCACTAATCTATTTTCTGTCTCTACAGATTGCCTATTCTGGACATTTCATATAAATTTCACATAAATATATTATGTGGTCTTTTGTGACTGGTTTTTCACTTTGTATAATGTTTTCAAGGTTCCTCCATGTTGTAGCATGCATCATTACTTCATTCCTTTTTATTGCCAAGTAATATTCCATATTATGGATACACCACTTTTTATGTATTCATTCATCAATTGATGGACATTTGAATTGTTTTTACTTTTTGGCTATTATGAATAATACTGCGGTGAACAATCATGTACAAGTTTTTGTGTGGACATATGTTTTCCTTTCTCTTGGGTATATACCTAGGAGTGGATATACCAACTGGACCATATGGTAATTCTATGTTTAACCTTTGGAAGGACTGCCAGACTGTTTTCCAAAATGGCTGAACTATTTCACAATTCCACCAGCAGTGTATGAGGGTTCCAATTTCTCCACATTCTCTATAACACTTGTTATTATCCATTAATATAGTAGATGTGAAGTGGCATCTTACTCTGGTTTTCATTAGCATTTCCTGATAGCTAATGATGTTAAACGTCTTTTCATGTGCTTATTGGCTATTATATCCATTATATGGCCAATATATCCTCTCTCAAGAAATATCTATTCAAATCCTTTGCTTATTTTTTAATTGGGTTATTTGGCTTTTTATTATTAAGTTTAAGAGTTATTTACATATTCTGTATACAAGTCCCTTTTCAGATATAGGGTTTGCAAAAATATTCTCCCGTTCTGTGGGTCATATTTTCATTTTCTTGATGGTGCCCTTTGAAACACAAAAATGTTTAATTTTGATGGTGCTCAACTTGTCTATATTTCTTTTGTTGTTTATGATTTGGTGTCATATCTAAGAATTCATTGCCTAAGTCAAGGTCATAAAGATTTATTCCTATGATTTATTCTAAGAGTTTTATGGTTTTAGCTCTTACATTTAGGTCTTTGATCCAGTTTGGATTAATTTGTGTATATGGTGTGAGGTAGGGGTTCAGTTTCATTCTTTTGCATGAGGATAACCACTTGTCCCAACACCAAGACTATTCTTTCCCCTATTTAATTGTCTTGGTGCCCTTGGTGGTTTTAAAAAAATATATTTAATTTAAAGAAAACCTGAATAAATGAAGAGATATAACATATTCCTGGATCAGAAGACTCAATGTTGTTAAGATGTCAATTAACCTCAAATCAATCTCTAGAGTTAATTCAATCTCAATCAAAATCCCAGCAGACAGTGTGTAGAAATTGACAAGCTAATTCTAAATATTATATGGAAAAGTAAAAAAACTAAAATAGAAGAAAAAAACTTTTGAAAAAGAGGAGCAAAATTGAAGGATTTATACTATCTGATATCAAGACTTACTATCAAGTATAATAATCAGAACAGTGTAATACTGGTGTGATGATGGACATATTAATCAATGGGACACGATAGAGTCCAGAAATAGACCTACAAAGGTGCCAAGGTAATTCATGCAGAAAGGATAGTCGTTTCAACAAAACATGCTGGAACAATGGATATCCATATAAGAGAAAGGAATCTCAACTCCTATCTCACACTAGATACCAAAGTTAACTTGAAATGGATCAGGGACCTAAACACAAGAGCTAAAACTGTAAACATCCAGAAGAAAGTATAAGAGAAAAATCTGTGCAATCCTGGGGTAGGCAAAAGACCTTTTAGATAGAACAGTAAAATCATGAATAATAAAAGGAAAAAAAAGATTTGTCCTTTATTAAAATTAAATCTTCTGCTCTTCAAAACACTGTTAAGAAAATGAAAGAGCAAGTCACTGGGAAAAAATCCTTGTAAGTAATATGACTGACAAAGAATTTGTATGCAGAATACATAAACAATCCTTGCAAATCAATAATAAGACAAACAACCCAACCCCCGCAATGAAGGGCAAAAGATTTAAAAACACACTTCATAAAAGAAGATATATGAATGGCTCATAAGCACATGAAAAAACACCTAACATCATTAGTCACTGGGAAAATGCAAATATAAACCACAATGAGATACCATTTCCCACCCACTAGAAGGACTGACAGTATCTAGTGTTAGCGAAGATGTGAGGCAATCAGAACTCTCCTACATGACTGGATGGAATGCAAAATGGTACAGTCACTTTGGAAAACAGTTTGGCAGTTTCTCATAAAGTTAAATGGGTACTTATTATATGACCTTTCAGGTCCGCTCTTATTTATCCAAGAGAACTGAAAACATATTTTCACACAAAGGTGTGTACATGTATATTCACAGCATTCATGTATACTCACTTATTCATTAATAATCCCAAACTGGAAATAAGCAAGTGTCCACCAACAGGTGAGTAAATAAACAAATTGTAGCATATCCATACAATGGAATACTATTCAGCAATAAAAGGAACAAACTATTGATACATACAACAACATGGATGGATATTTTTTTAAAAAGCCATTATTCTGAGTAAAAGAAGCTAGACACAAAAAAGTACACAAGATATGACTTCATTTATATGAAGTCCTGGGAAAGACATAACTAATCTATAGTGACAGAAAGCAGATCAGTGATTTCCTGTGCTTGATGTGAATAGTGGATCGACTGGAACGGTACACAAGGGAACCTTTTGGAGGTGATGCAAATATTCTATATCTTGAGTGAGATGGTGGTTAATTAGATGTATGCATTTGTAAAAACGCATCAAATGCTATACTTGAAATGGATGTATTTAATTGTCAATAAATTACATCTAAATAAAGTTTTAACAAAACACTTAAATCCACTGCCATCTCAAAATTACGCAAGTTCACATTTTTAAAAAATCTAGATTTTCTTCAACTTTTGAAAAATCAGAAAGATCTGGTAATTGTCCCCACATGGCAGTTTCTGTTCGAAATGACTAGTGGCTGCCCTCCTTAGATGGAGACTGTGCTCCCCAGTTCACCCCAATTCTCCCCATTCTCTATTTTCTTATACTCAGCCCACTTCACTCGTTTTTTAACTCCTGCCTTGGCTTATGCGGACATCTGACTTTGTGACCCCTATAAATTACAGGTCAGATGCTTTCATTAAAATCCCCTGTATTTATTTTTGCAGCAAAACCTCAATTATCCAAGGTTATCAGGGAATAAGAGTTCTGGGTAGCTGGATTTTTATAGTTAATTGAAGGTTAACCTGAAAATGAGTTGGACTCTGGTTATTGAAAAATCTTTCATGTTTCTGCCTCGTTAGCCCCAGAGCATGACTGACTCTTTGTTCTTGAAAACTTAGCCAGGTCAGAGCCATTGATGGGGCTCACTGTACCAGGCTGGAGATGGTGAAGGAGAGTTTTAGGGGGGGCAGTCAGAATCTCCCCAGGGACCAGGACATATCCTCGACATCATTTCTACTTATAAATGCAAATGTGTGCATTCCAGACACCTAGATTTTGGTCTCTAAATACCATTCTCGACTAAAGGGAACCAGGGTTTCTTAGAAAAATGGCTGATACGAGTTTTGGTGCAGGAAATGTACAAGATGAGTCTGAGATCTCTTACCATACCAGAAAGCAAAGAAAGCTATCAAAGACTACTGGGTCGGTTAAAATGATGCTCAAATTGTCCCATCTTACTGGCAAAGATGGGACAATTTGAGCATCATTTAAAAAAAAATTACCAATGGCATTTTTTACAGAACTAGAACTAGAACAATAAATCTTAAGATTGTTATGGAGACACAAAAGACCCCGAATAGCCAAAGCAATCTTGAGAAAGAAAAACGGAGCTGGAGGAATCAGACTCCCTGACTTCAGACTATACTACAAAGCTACAGTAAGCAAGACAATATGGTACTGGCACAAAAACAGAAATATAGATCAATGGAACAGGATAGAAAGCCCAGAGATAAACCCACGCACCTATGGTCAACTAATCTTCAACAAAGGAGGCAAGGATATACAATACAATGGAGAAAAGACAGTCTCTTCAATAAGTGGTGCTGGGAAAACTGGACAGCTACATGTAAAAGAATGAAATTAGAACACTCCCTAACACCATACACAAAAATAAACTCAAAATGGATTAAAGACCTAAATGTAAGACCGGACACTATAAAATTCTTAGAAAAAAACATAGGAAGAACACTCCTTGACATAAATCAGAGCAAGATCTTTTTTGACCCACCTCTTAGAGTAATGGAAATAAAAACAAAAATAAACAAATGGGACCTTATGAAACTTAAAAGCTTTTGCACAGCAAAGGAAACTATGAACAAGATGAAAAGACAACCCTCAGAATGGGAGAAAATATTTGCAAATGAATCAGTGGACAAAGGATTAATCTCCAAAATATATAAACAGCTTATGCAGCTCAGTACTAAAAAAACAAACAACCCAATCAAAAAATGGGCAGGGCTTCCCTGGTGGCACAGTGGTTAAGAATCCGCCTCCCAATGCAGGGGACAAGGGTTCAAGCCCTGCTCTGGGAAGTTCTCACAAGCCGCGGAGTAACGAAGCCCATGCACCACAACTACTGAGCCTGCACTCTAGGGCCCGCGAGCCACAACTACGGACGCCCGCGTGCCTAGAGCCCGTGCTCCGCAACAAGAGAAGCCACTGCAATGAGAAGCCCACGCACCGCAACGAAGAGTAGCCCCGGCTCGCCGCAACTGGAGAAAGCACGCACGCAGCAAGGAAGAGCCAACGTAGCCAAAAATAAAAATAAATAAATAAAAAAAAATGGGCAGAAGACCTAAACAGACATCTCTCCAAAGAAGACATACAGATGGCCAAGAGGCACATGAAAAGCTGCTCAACATCACTAATTATTAGACAAATGCAAATCAAAACTACAGTGAGGTATCACCTCACACCAGTTAGAATGGGCATCATCAGAAAATCTACAAACAACAAATGCTGGAGAGGGTGTGAAGAAAAAGGAACCCTCGTGCACTGTTGGTGGGAATGCAAATTGATACAGCCACTATGGAGAACAGTATGGAGGTTCCTTAAAAAGCTAAAAATAGAATTACCATATGACCCAGAAATCCCACTCCTGGGCATATATATGCAGAGAAAACCATAATTCAAAAAGACACATGCACCCCAATGTTCATTGCAGCACTATTTACAATAGCCAGGTCATGGAAGCAACCTAAATGCCCATCGACAGATGAATGGATAAAGAAGATGTGATACCTATATACAATGGAGTATTACTCAGCCATAAAAAGGAACGAAATTGGGTCATTTGCAGAGACGTGGATGGACCTAGAGACTGTCCTACAGAGTGAAGTAAGTCAGAAAGAGAAAAACAAATATCGTATATTAACGCATATATGTGGAATCTAGAAAAATGGTACAGATGAACCAGTTTGCAAGGCAGAAATAGAGACACAGATGTAGAGAACAAATGTATGGACACCAAGGGGGGAAAGCGGGTGGGGGGGCGGTGGTGGGATGAACTGGGAGATTGGGATTGACATGTATACACTAATATGTATAAAATGGAAGACTAATAAGAACCTGCTGTATAAAAAAATAAATAAATAAAGTAAAATTTTTTTAAAAAGCATGCAATTAATTGAAACATATTAAATACATTAAAAATCCATGAGTTCATAATAATACTGAAAAATGGGAGTAAGTAGAACATTAATGTTATTAATAAATGTGTCATTAATAAATGGGTCCCACACAGGTTGTTGTACCTGTATTTGGAGCACTAGCAGCTATTATGTTCAATAAATTCCTTAATTTACTGCAAGGGTCTGTAAAGTTGAAAAGCCAGGCTGTTTTTGTATGGCCCTCTGGTTAATAATGGTTTTTATGTTTTCAAAGAGTTGTAAAGAAAAAAAAAAAAAAGAATATGCAGTGTTTGTGGCCCACAAAACCTTAACTATTAACTATACCTGGCCCTTTACAGAAAAAGTTTGTCAAAACCTGATTTACTGTGTCCTACATATTTGCATTAAATAAGAAAAAAACAATCCTTAAAATAGGTTTTCAAATAAGTATTTGTAAGTTTGATTTCGTTATTTGCCCCCCCAAATACCTGCTAATTCAATGTTTCCCAAACATCAATCATTTGCATACCACCTTCACGATTTTTGCTAAATCCCGATAGCACTTGTATCATTATTCACTTAATATATAACATCATCTGAACTCGTCTTTTTTGCTTAAAAAAATTCACCCTCATCCTAAGCAACACTATGCCTGTGAATAAGTTTGATGTGCTAAGCCATGTTTTTCTTAAGACATATTAAAATAATTCCACGATTGAATAAAGGGTTCCTCTCAAAAGATTTAAAACCATCTTCCTTATGATCCTTGAGGAAATTCTCTGTTAATTGTTTTCTGCCCACTTGAAGCACACAATCTCTATCAAGCATTTCCTCCTGCGTTTTCATGTCAGCCTTTCAAGTGAGTTCGGGTAGCCAGAATTATGCCCATTTCACAGAGAAGGTAACCAGAGCACAAAGGCACTTACTCACGGTCACAGTGAGTCAGGCAGATCTGGAAACAGAAATCAGGTCCCTTGGCTTCCAGCCACCTCTTACCGACACGCCTGATGGGACATGTGACCTCTTGCTCCCGATCTGGTGGGTGCTGGGGAAGTCTGCAGGGTAGCAATAGGCTCCACCTCCTCTGTGTGCACATATGCACCTCCTTTGCCCAAGGCTGTGGTTCCCGGGCCTCCAGGGGTCCTCCCATAAAGCCAAATGCAGTGTGACTGATAAGACCTTAAAAAAGTGGCTCCCAGGGGGGTGGGGGACGGGGCAGAATAGGGTAAGAGGGTTAAAAGGTACAAACTACTAGGTATAAAATAGATAAGACACAAGGATGTGCAGCACAGGGAATATAGCCAATGTTTTATAATAGCTTTATATGGAGTATAATCTATAAAAATATTGAATCACTATGCTGTACACCTGAACCTAATTTAATCATGTAAGTCAACTATACTTCAATAAAAAAAAAAAAGTGGCTCCCTCCCGTCCTCCAGGAGAGGAGACACAGTGGTCTTAGTTGAGCTGCTCAGAGATGAAGAGTGCTGCCAAGGTATATCATTAAGTGAGAGACAAGAAAGGGCAGAACCATATATAAAGCTGGTATGCATTTGTGTTAAAAAAAAAAAAGGGGGGGGGGACTTCCCTGGTGGCACAGTGGTTAAGAATCCGCCTCCCGATGCAGGGGACACGGGTTCGAGCCCTGGTCCGGGAAGATCCCACATGCCGCGGAGCAACTAAGCCCGTGCGCCACAACTACTGAGCCTGCGCTCTAGAGCCTGCGAGCCACAACTACTGAAGCCCATGTGCCCTAGAGCCCGTGCTCCGCAACAAGAGAAGCCACCGCAGTGAGAAGCCCACGCACCGCAGTGAAGAGTAGCCGCCACTCGCCGCAACTAGAGAAACCCCGCGTGCAGCAATGAAGACCCAATGCAGCAAAAATAAATAAACAAATAAATACATTAAAAAAAAAAAAAAAGGAAAACAGCATAGAGATATTTAGTTGTGTGTGCATAGCCCATCTCCAAGGGGCCAGACAACAAAGTGCTGACATAAGCTGCCTTCAGGAAGGGGAACTGGGTGCTAGGGGCACAGGCAGGGAAGGAGACTTTTAAAAATGAGTTACTCCTTTGGCACCTTTTGTATTTTGGACCATTTCAATGTTTAATCTATTCATTTATTCAGTCACGAAATATTTACTAAGCACCTACTGCATGCTCAGCACTGTTCTAGGCACCCAGCAACCCTCAGTAAGAGGTCCCTTGCCTTTGTGTAGCCTACACGCTCCCAGAAGACAGAAAAAAAACATTTAAAAAAGCAATTTTAAAATTTGTGCTGATTGGAGTTAAGTGAAAAAAAAAATCTGCATGGCAACCATTCGATTCGCAAAGATGAAAACGTTTTGTAATACCAGGTATTACAAAGCACACCTTTACATGCCAATGGGGTTTAAGTTGGTGCAGTCACTGGAGAGTAGTTTGGCAGTCTCTATTGCATTTACTATTTATTGATTTATTTTTAAAATATATTTTATTTATTTATTTATTTGGTTGCGCCGGGTCTTAGTTGCGGCAGGCGGGCTTCTTAGTTGTGGCTCATGGGCTCCTTATCTGCAGCTCGCTGGCTCCTTAGTTGTGGCATGCATATGGGATCTAGTTCCCTGACCAGGGATGGAACCCGGGCCCCCTGCATTGGGAGCACAGAGTCTTAACCACTGTGCCACCAGGGAAGTCCCTTTTTATTTTTTATTAAAAAAAATGTTTTTGGACACACTGCGCAGCTTGAGGGATCCTAGTTCCCTAACCAGGGATCGACCCAGGCCCCTGGCAGTGAAAGTGCCGAGTCCTAATCACTGGACCAGGGAACTCCCCCTATTGCATTTAAAATGTGACAGCCAGGACCCAACAGTTCCACTTCTTGGGCATGTGTCCCTAGGTGCCTGTGTGCATGGGTGCTTTCGCGAGTGTGTGCGTGAGCGTGTGCACATGTGTGCGCACGTGTGCAGGTACGCACAGGAAGGATGGTGACTGCAACACTGTAATACCCTCAAACTAGAAACCACCTCAGTGCCCAGAATGAAAAGGCTGCTGGAGGGTGGATAGGTGCCAACTGCTCTCCACAAGAGCTATGGGAGCAAAGCAAGGAACAGCAGTCCCGACAGGCGTGCCGGAGTCAGTGATTCAGGTGAGCTGAGGTGTTGGTGCCCTTGGCCTTTGGGTGGCAGGCGCGGGCTGGGGCAGCAGGAGCACCCGCCCCCCCATCGCTGGCAGGCACAAGCCGTCTTGCCCCTTCACCTTAATGCTTGATACAAACATGCCCATTCTCTCTCTTCCATGACGTGAGAGGTTGGAAAGCACCGGTTTAGAAGCGCTTTCATGTTCATTCTAGCCCCGAAATGCTAAGAATGTGTGGCTCTGTACTGCCGAGGTCACGTCCGAGTCCTCACCCTCCTCCTCCTCTATGGTGTCGAGGCAGTGACCACACTCCACACCCTGTGGAGATGTCCTTTGGGGTCACTGCCCCACGCCTTGGGGGTGGGGTCCGGGGGTGGTATGGGGGATGCCACAGGTGTCCCACTATTTCACTCCACGGAGGGGTGATGGCAGAGTCACCCTCTGATCCTACAGGGCAGGGAGCACCCTCCCAGGGCAACGAGGGATTCCCACACACAGCACAGACGAGCACATCCTGGGGCTTTGACAGGCCACCAAACACGCGACGTTAAGGACCCAGAAGGGACTTACATTCTCATCAGGGTCAGACAGGGGAGGGCCTGGGAGTCAGTCCCCAGTTAGGGTCTGGCTCTGTTGTTTCCTCCAGTGGGGAGGGGCTCAATTCATGACAACAAGGGGTTGGCCTTTAGGGGTCTTAATTTTCTCATCTGCAAAGTGGGGACAATAGTAGCTGTGCCTTCTAGGTTGTTGTCAGGATTCAATGAGATAATGAGTGGGAAGCACTTTGCACAGTGCCTGCACGTAGTAGTCTTGATAAGTGATAGATGCTATTATTATTATTATTTTATGCAACGAGAAGAATTATTCAAAATTAACCAGAGTATTCAGCCTGAGTTTTGGGGACTGTCATTTGCGGCAAAATGGCCAGCTGGAGAAGTGGCACCCAGGCTCTGCTTCCTGTGGGACTGAGTCCTTCCCTGACAGGGAAATCCCATGATCCCCAAGGTCTCTAGTGGTCCCCAAAGTCCCCATGGCTGGCAACTGGCTTTCCCAGACAATTCCTATAAACAGCTGTACCTAATCCCAGGCTGCCTGGCATCAGCAGCTGTGTATGCAGCCTGTATACACAGACCATGTATACTGGCCACTGACAAGAGCACTTTCTACGCTTGTTCCATATGAAGGAAGGCCCATGGAGCTGAGGGTCCCTCCCCGACATAGAGCCCTCACCTCTTCATACCCTAGCCCTGGCATGTCTGTCTGTGGGATGATGGGAAACCTGGGGGATCAAAAACATCTCTGTGGGCTTCCCTGGTGGCGCAGTGGTTGAGAATCTGCCTGCCAATGCAGGGGACACGGGTTCGAGCCCTGGTCTGGGAAGATCCCACATGCTGCGGAGCAACTAGGCCCGTGAGCCACAACTACTGAGCCTGCGCGTCTGGAGCCTGTGCTCCGCAACAAGAGAGGCCGCGATAGGGAGAGGCCCGCGCACCGCGATGAAGAGTGGCCCCCGCTTGCCACAACTAGAGAAAGCCCTTGCACAGAAACGAAGACCCAACACAGCCAAAAAAAATTAATTAATTAAAAAACAAAAACAAAAACATCACTGTGTGTCTGACTTTGGCCTTGTGGGTTACCCTGTAAAGCCCTTAACC
This sequence comes from Eschrichtius robustus, assembly GCF_028021215.1. Taxonomy (NCBI): domain Eukaryota; kingdom Metazoa; phylum Chordata; class Mammalia; order Artiodactyla; family Eschrichtiidae; genus Eschrichtius; species Eschrichtius robustus. Next base: position 72,272,914 of record NC_090839.1, on the reverse strand, counting down.
CACACCTGTGGCAGTGTAGATTCATCCCATCCCTCTGCACGGCCATGACCAACCCACAAAGATGCAGGTGGCAAGGCAGAACCCAGAACTGGAATACAGGATCCCTTCCTCCTGTGCCAACTCTAAGCTATCCTGGGAAAGAAGTGGCACGGGTCCCTGCTGAAGCCCTGCTGTGTCAAGCTGGGGGGCAGGGGACCCCACCCCATGTACCTCCCTCCCTGCACCTTCTTTAAAAACCTGGAACATCCTGCAGTGACTCAGGTGCTAGCACTCTCTCTTTGTCCCCAAGCAAAATGAAACTGTCTTTCCGGGATAGGCCACTTAGGACATGCACTTCGTGATCTGGGGTGTTGGGAAAGGAAGGGAGCCCGTCAGGCACTAGACACGGCCCAGGAGGAATAGGGACAGAGTGGTGACCCTGACAGAGCCAGCATGGGGCAAAGCGTATGGGCAGAGGCCGTTGTCATCTTCACCCCAACCCCACGTCAGGCTCCATCCTGCCCACCTGCCTGTTCAAAGCGGCCCTGCTGTGCCAGTCTGGCTGGTCCTGGGATGGAAGATGAGTCATCATGTCAGATAAGCGCTCAGAGCTGGCGAAGAACACTGGCCACACCTTGCAGGAAGCAGGCACCAGCGTTCTTAGAAAACCTGGTCTGGTCTCCAGATGTGAAGCCATGATGGGAGACCTCCCCGCAACCCTCCACCCCGACCCCGGCCCCAGCCAGCTCCATGGAGCACAAGAGATCCCATTGCTCAGAGCTCAGCACGCCACACACCCTCGCCCCTCAGGGACTACACAAAAAGCAGGTTGCAGAATCCAAAAGAGAGAGGCATTTGGGAGGAAACGCTTTTTCAGTGCTTCATGGTGGACTGATGTCCCTGATGGAAACGAGGCATCTAGGCCCCAGGAATGGCTGCTTGTACCTGCTTTTCTCCCTAACCATCGGGGGACCGGGAGGAGTTATACGGGTTCGGTCTGTTCAGGTTGGAGGATGGGGGAGAGTTACCGAAGTCCAGCCCATGCTCCGCGTGCCCAGTTGTGAGCCCCCAAGGGCTGCTCCGGGCAGAGAGGCACCTTTTTCTAATTTGCTCGAAGGCGTCGTATGGGCTAGAAGGGGAGGTCCTGTCAAACATCAGCTTCTTCCCGGAGCCACAGTCGCCAACATTTGGCTCAGCTGGGCCATGTTTTCAAAAGAAGACTCTCCTATGCATTGGCTGGAATGTGGGGATGAATTTCCCCAGGAAAAAATTCAATAAAGATAGTTTTCAGTAAAGGCATACCCACAACTCCCGGTATAGGGGAACAGCTCAGGACTTATGTGCTAAAGCCGAGCTTTGAGTTTGAATCCAGGTGTGCTGTGCAACGTTGGGCAAGCTACAAGGTGCCTCTGTACCTTCATTTCCTCATCTGAATCCTGGGGACAGTATTACACCTACCTCTGAGGGTGATTAGAACAATGCCTGGTTTGCAGCAATATACGCGCCTCAGCACCTAATAGCTTTTATTCAAGGGCCTATGCAAGTGAAAAAAAATTATTGTTTTCCAAATACAAAAAGAAAACTGCAGCATTTAAAATGAATGGAACAGTTAAATAAATGTTTGCAACGTGGATGCCAACCAGACAAATGCCATTCAACTCTTAGGTAGTAATACGCCAATGACAATGGGAGTTCATTTTTTTGACAGTGAAAGAAATAAGGATCACAAAAGAAAATGACCACAAGGATGAGGAACCTCGGTCTACACGTTTCCTTGAGCTCTGGTGCATCCTGAGGGCACAGACCTTGGGGACCCCTTTCCTGGTGATGAGCCATCACCCACTTCCTAAGTGTCACATTTACCAGCCCCAGCCAAGAGCTTAGAGTCAAAATCCTAAAACCGCTCTATTTTTTTTTTTAAAGACTCACACATACATAAATAGGATCATCAGCAATAGTTGGGAGATGCCTTGGATCCCTTCATATGCCAACATGATAATCCAACGTATAGAGAAAATCTCAATACACAAATCTATTTAAAAATCTCACTTCAAAAATAAATGCTCAAGTCATGGCATGAATGACGAAACCAGAGCCCACAATTCAGAGGCATTTACCACAATCTTGCAGGACAGGACTTCTATGTTCAAAAGTGACCGGATCAGACCAGCTTCCAGGTTTTAGGAACTCAGATGATGCGTCTGCGCTGACTGCTTGTTTCCAGCACCTTCTGGGTTCTTAATCCAACTCATACTGGACTGGTAAAGAAGCTCCAAGAAGCTGCCTCTGAGGACAGAGGCCTCTGTGGCAAAGGGGGGGTCCAAGGCTGGAGCTGAAAATGCTGGCCGTCTTTCTGTTCTCTGGGACTAACTGTCTGATGTACAAGGGCCAACCTTTAGCGCTGCCTTCATGATTTGGGCTGCATCTGGGTACCAATTACACTTTCATCAACTTAATATCTTTCTTTATATTGACCCACTCTTGTTATCACTTAAACACCTACTTTAGCTTTGTCCTAAGCAAGAATGTCCACAAAATCACAGTCCTGATGTTACTAATTATATATGTTTTCTAATACACCTCAACATAAATAATTACTAATGAGATGAAAGACATTTGCTCACCATCTAAAAACCATCTCCACAGGCCACACTACAGGGAAACAGATTCAGCAAAGATCTTCCCTTGTCTCATAAACTCACCAGATTAGAGAAAATACCTTGGTACTTGCAACTCAGAAACAACCTGCCATGCTGACCCCTTGGCCCCGAGCTGCTGTGCACATCGGGGTTCTTACGAAACCCGTTCTGTAGGTTTCTCTGCTCCTGGGTCTAGGATTATATCAGCCTCCGTCCTAGGAGTAGCCTGACACACGTCCTGCCACCCCAGCCAGAAGACCCCAAAGAACAAGGCATCAGATGTGGCCACAGCTGCCAGAAAAACATGTTCTTTTTGTATGGCCTTTAAAGGAGAAACATACGTGCATCTGGGCTTTGGCCAATATGCTAAACCCTGGAGGACCCATCTTGTCATGAGGCCAGAGTACTCCTGGTTTGTCATTTCCTTGTCCACCTGGTGACCAAGTACCACAGGTGGGTTTGAAAGGTGACCACACCTTGTGGCGATTAATCCCTCACTGCCTGGCTTCCTTGCATGAACACAGATGCTCGTGGCAAGAAAATATAAATGTACAACAGGAGCAGAAGGATGAGACAAACTAAGATAGAAGCGCACGATGGAATATTGGGGAAGAATGGTTAATTATTTTTGTTTTTAAAAAAACTATGGGGCTTCCCTGATGCCGCAGTGGTTGAGGGTCTGCCTGCCAATGCAGGGGACACGGGTTCGAGCCCTGGTCTGGGAAGATCCCACATGCCGCGGAGCAACTAGGCCCGTGAGCCACAACTACTGAGCCTGTGCATCTGGAGCCTGTGCTCCACAACAAGAGAGGCCGCAATAGCGAGAGGCCCGTGCACCGCGATGAAGAGTGGCCCCCACTTGCCGCAACTAGAGAAAGCCCTGGCACAGAAACGAAGACCCAACACAGCCATAAATAAATAAATTAATTAATTAATTAAAAAAAAAAAAAACAAAAAACTATGAATTTCTAGGTATCTATGTGCATAGGGAAAAAAGAAGTGGGTGAAATTAACCAGAATGTTTATAGTAATTATGTTTGGGTGAAGGATCTTGGCTTATTCTTAAAAAATTATTTTTAGTTTATCTGTGTTTTGGAACATTCCTACAATGAACATATATTGCTTGTATAATAAAAAATAATAAATGAGAAAATGATTTTTTATAGCAACATGGAAAAAGCTTATGATAGAATGTTAGGTGATAAAAGTGAGATTATAGCTTTATGGAAAAATCTATTGTCAGGGAAAATGTTAGGGCAATGGGAATTATAGAAGAATTTGTTTAAATGCAGTCTTCCTAGAATTTAGGGGAAATTCTGGGGAAAGGAACAGGGAAGATGCTGGATTGGCTGGGATTAAGTGTCTACTATTTGGCAGAAATGGGGCTTGTCAGAGAAGTTCAGATTGGATGTATACTTTAGCTTGTGTTCTAATATTTGTAACTATTTTCCAAACATTTCTGTTACTTTTACAGTTTTTTTAAAAAATTAAAAAAAAAAAAAACCCAAACCAAACAAAAGGGAGAGGTATTCAATCAACTAGGAAAATCTGCTGGGGTCTCCAGTAGCCCGGCAATTCTTTCCATAATTTACGCAGGAGGACCTTTCTTTTCCTCTTGGGGACAGGTGAGCCCAAGGTGGATTTCAGAGAAGGTGGCGGCATCAGAACTTGTATTTCTTGGATGATTCCTGTCTTCCAAAACCTTGCTGACAGAGTCTTAATGCTGTGTTTGCTTCCTTATTGCCGAGGACTTGGCTACACCAGGCTTTATCCTGTACAATCACAATTACATGGGAAAACACCTTGCCCACCAGGCCCGGTGCCAGGAGCAGAGTCATCGCGTCCTGATGGACAGATGACTTTGGGATTCGGGGATGCCAATGGTGTGCACACAAGCCCACGGCTTTGCCCCTACCCAACCATGCAAGTGGCCACTTGCCCAGGGTGGCTGGTATGTGTCGACAGCTGGCAGGGAAGAATGTGGTCAATTTCATTTGCTCCCTACTCTCTCCCTGCCAAGGCTGGAGGCAACTTGCAGTGGAGAGTATATGCTGAGCCTTGGAAGATGCCAGGGGCGCAGGGGGAGCGGGTAGAAGTGGAGAAGGCAGGTGATTATTGCACTGGGAATAAAATGCAGTGTCCCTGACTAGAGTCAGAAAAATAAGGTCAACCTGGTAATATTTTGAGGCTCACGTAGTAGGTCTAGCCTCTCTCTCTCTCTCTGTTTTTCACTGGGAAACATGAATTATTCTATTATCATTAAAAATAAGAGCTTTGGAGTCAGACAGATTTGGGTGGAGTCTTGGACCCATCACATCACCTCTCTGAGCCTCAGCTGTCTTATCTGTCAATGGGGCCAACAATAGCACCTCCCTCCCTTGGCTTTTTTTTTTTTTTAATTAATTTATTTAATTTATTTATATTTGGCTGCGTTGGGTCTTCGTTGCTGCACGCGGGCTTTCTCTAGTTGTGGCGAGTGGCGGCTACTCTTCACTGCGGTGCGTGGGCTTCTCATTGCAGTGGCTTCTTGTGTTGTGGAGCACGGGTTCTAGGCGTGCAGGCTTCAGTAGTTGTGGCTCGCGGGCTCTAGAGCGCAGGCTCAGCAGTTGTGGCGCACAGGCTTAGTTGCTCCACGGCATGTGGGATCTTCCCGGACCAGGGCTCGAACCCGTGTCCCCTGCATTGGCAGGAGGATTCTTAACCACTGCACCACCAGGGAAGCCCTGGGCTTTTGTTTTGTTTTGTTTTCAGTGAGGATTAAAATGAGATAATGCATGTAAAGCACTTGGCATAGCGTTGAACAAATGTTGGCTAGTATTACCATTATTAGGGGAAAGAAAGATGACAACATGTAGGTGGCCACTAAGCTTACATACTTACTTGCAAGGCTGCTTTATTTTAGAAAGGACAGGTGCTGGAAGGGGAGTTTCCCAGCTCAGTAAATGCATTACTTGGTTTTGGACTAAATGAATGATTTGGTTTTTGGACGGCGCTTCCCGGAGGCTCAGCTGTCACCTGTCCCATGCCTGTCAGAAACTTTCAACAGCTCCCAGTGTCTGCGAATAAAGGCCTTACAGTATGGCCCCAACCTCCAAGTCTCCTTTTATTCCCTTCAAAATGGGTGATGGTTAAGAAGCTGGGTTCGAATCCCAGCTCTGTCACTTACTCGCTGTGTGACTGTGTGGAATTGACCTACCCTCTCTGTGCCCTGGTTTTCCAATCTGTAACAAGAGGGGAAAATAGTCCCTCCTTCACTGGGTTGGTGTGAAGAGTCAATTGTAAATGTGAAGGACCCGGCACAGCGTCTGGCACATAGAGAGACCAGTGCCTGGAGCAGTTTCTGTGCTTCTCATACCATGTCCAATGGACCACTCGCTGGAGCCCATGGATACTCCGGACATTCCCACCAGGTTGCTTTTACTCATGCTGTTTCTCTCCTGGAGTGCCTTTGCCCCAGGCCCAACTCCAATGCCACCTCTTCCACGAAGTTTCCCAGTCCTCACTGAATGGACGTCATCTTCCCTCCTCCTTAGTCCCATAAGATTTTCTGTGGACCACCCGCTCCTGTTTGATTTGTTCCCATCTGCCTTGTATCATGGCTATTTATGTCCCTTTCTAATCTATCCGACTGGGTGATGAGGGCCCTAGTCAGATTCCCCAATGTTTGAACTTGGAACTTTGCACGTGATAGTTGCTCAATAAATATGTCTGGACTTCAGAGCTGGGGGGTAGGGCTGACATTCAGCTGCTATGCCTCGGTGTGGCTGCAAGAATTGTTTATGGCTGGAAACCTTCCTAACTGGAAGGTGCCCTTCACCTAAACATTCCAATTATTGCTACTGCTTATAGGTGTAGGGAGGAGGTGTCGGGGGTCGGGGGGAGAGGCGGGGGGAAGCACCTGGTTTCCCTCCATCCACCTGCCACTTTGAGCTGTTGATGGGTTGAATTGCATCCCTCCCTCCCCAATTCATATGTTAAAGCTATAATATCCAGTACCTCAGAATGTGGTTGTATTTGGAGACAGGGTCTTTAAAGAGGTGATTAAGTGAAAAAATGAAGCCCATAGGGTGGCCTAATCCAATCTGACCAGCATTCTTATAAGAAGAGGTCATTTGGACACCCAAAGAGACACCAGGGATGGGCAGGCACAGAAGAAAGGCCATGTGAAGACGCGGTGAGAAGGCGGCTGTCTGCACACCAAGGAGAGAGGCTTCTGCAAAACCAGCTCAACCAACACCTTGATCTTGGACTGCCAGCCTCCAAAACTGTGAGAAAATACATTTTTGTTGCTTAAGCCATCCAGTCTGTAGTAGCTGTTCTAGCAGCCCTAGCAGACTAGTAAAAGCTGTAAGAGAAAAGGAACTGGTAGGCATGAGGGTGAGTGGGGGTGAGGAGAGAGCAGGCTGAAGGGCTCTCCCAACTCCAGGATCGGGACGATGGGGTCAGTAAGTCTATCCCCTGCCCCCAAGTAGGAATGATTTCAGTTTAGGGGTGAATCTATTCTTTTTTCCCCCAACCAAAGGATGCCATAACCTTCCATGAAAATACACTCCTGCCTTGCAAGTCCCTCCTCATTACCAGTTTAAAGGCAACAAGTGGCACCTTAAATTTTTTTTTTTTTTAAACTTAGGCAGAGGGGCTTCCCTGGTGGCACAGTGGTTAAGAATCCACCTGCCAATGCAGGGGACACAGGTTCAAGCCCTGGTCTGGGAAGATCCCACATGCCGTGGAGCAACTAAGCCCGTGCGCCACAACTACTGAGCCTGCACTCTAGAGCCCACGAACCACAACCACTGAGCCCGTGTGCCACAACTACTGAAGCCCGCACACCTAGAGCCCATGCTCTGCAACAAGAGAAGCCACCGCAAGGACAAGCCTGTGCACCGCAACGAAGAGTAGCCCCCGCTCACCACAACTGGAGTAAGCCCACGCGCAGCAACGAAGACCCAACGCAGCCAAAAATAAATAAATTAAAATTAAAATTAAAAAAACAAACAGACAAAAAAACTTAGGCAGAGACAAAGAGTGAGTGTCCAAGCTTTTGACAAAAAGGCCTTGCAGTTTTCCTGCAGTGAGTCCAGCAATGGCTTCCGGTCACACTCAGAATAAAACCCAAATTCCTTACTATGGCCTGGAGAGGCAGTGAGGTCTGGCCCTTGCCCCCCTCCAGACTCACCTCCTACCCTCTCACCCTTCCTCTTTTCTGCTCTTCCGATTTGCCAAGATCTTGCCACCTCTCCTTTGCACCTGCTGTTCCCTTGGAATCACCCATCCCCAGCAGCTTCCACAGCCCTCCCGGCCCAGCATCAGGATGACTCGGGAAGCTCTTAAAAAACCCACAGGCCAGGGCCTCATGCATAGCAGCTCTGACTCCCCAGGTCACGGTATCTGTATATATATGTTTTTAACTCTTGCACAAAGTCCGATGCACAGGCAGGGTTGGGGACAATTGCCCTAGATCTTCATAGAGTTGCTTCTTCTTTGAGGCCTCAGCTCTAATGCCACCTCTCAGAGAGGCCCACCCTGACCCCCACGACCCCACAGCCCTGTTTATTCTCTCCACAGAAGCCAACACCATCAGAAACTGTCTAATCTCTTCGTTTGCTGCCTGTCTCCCTCCGCTGGGATTTGAACCTCCCTGCGGTGTGACTGGGCCTCTCTCTTCGCTGCTCCAGCCAATACAGGAGCCACAGCCCACACGGGGCGACTACTGGGCACCGGAAGCGTCATCGAACTGCGGTGTCCTTTCCGTGAGAAATCGTACAAAAAAAGAGAGACATAAAATACGAATATTTTGCAAGATGAAAAGAGTTTGGGAGATGAATTGTAGAACAATGTGAATGTACTTAACACTACTGACTGTACACTTAGAAATGGTTAAAATGGTAAATTTTATTTCTGTGTGTTTTACCACAACTAAAAACTTTAAAAAGACATGTTGAACATTAAAAAATCTCATCAATAATTTTTAATACTGACTACTTGTTCAAGTGATAACATTTTGAATATATGGGTTCCATAAACTATATTACAGTACTAAAATGAATTTCACCTGTTTTTTTCTTTTTACTTTTTTTTTTTTCAGTGCGGCTATTAGAAAACTTTACGTTACTTATGTGGTTCCTGTTTGTGGCTTGTGTTATATTTATGTTGGATGGCGCTGACCTAGAACTGTGGCCGGCTCACAGTAGGCACTTAAATGTGAGCTGAATATCAAAATGAGTCCAGTTGCTGCCAAAGAGGTGCTTTTATAAGCATAAGCACGCTGTTCTGTCTGCCAGGCTGCAAGAGGATGGGAGGGAGGCTGTGGTGGAGCTTTTATGTAACTAAGTCATCACAATTAATAATTAATGTCTATTATTATGCTGATAACAGCAGCTGCAGTTTGTGGAGCACCTAACGTGCGCCAGGAACTGTCATGGCACTTTGTGCACGTCATCTCATTTCATTTTCAAGTTAGTTAGTCCTATAAGGAACCACTGCCTCCATAGGACAGCTGGCTGCCCAAGGTCACCCAGCGGGTGAGGGGAGAGCTGGGTCTGTAAAGGGCTGGCCCAGCCGCCCCAGTACACCTGCCTCCTGCCGGGGCCAGGACCCACGTGCCATCCTGTCATGTAGGACTTGCAGGCCCTGCCTGAGCCAGACAGTGGGCAGGGGCTTCTGGCTTCTGGAGCCAACAGAGAGCCCCCATGAGGCAGCGAGTCCCTGCCCTCAGTGTCCAGGAAGAGAATGAAACAATTTGTAATCTCTGATCTCCTCGAGCTCACCCATCCAGATCCACTGCCGGCCCTCTCAATTTCAAGGACTCCGGGGAACCGGTCCTGGCCCAGGTGGTCATTCTTGCTCAAGGCAGTTGTGGCGGATGGCGCTGGGCCCGGCCTGACCTGCCAGAGGGCCCTGCCCCGTCCCTGAGGATGCAGCAGCCACAGGATCTGCGGGTGTGGCCTCTCCCCTCCTGCCCTGTGGCTTTCAGGCCTGGAGCTGCAGGCCCAGACCCACCTGAGACTCCATCTCTGGGGCTCAGATCCTCTTGAGCAGGGCCCCCTGTGGTATCCAACGTGAGACCTTTTTGGAGGGGGTCTTTGATCCTAAGATGCAAGAATCAGAACCCTTTGGAATGGGGGAGGGGTGCAACGCATGGACAGAAAATTCTCCCACGTCTGGGCTCCAATTTCATCTTTAAACTGTCGATATGGACTTGAGGAAACTGCTTGGGTCTGGTCAAAGAGACAGGGACTGAAGAAGCCAATAAAGAGCTGGTTTCCGGGCCTTCCCTGGTGGGGCAGTGGTTAAGAATCCGCCTGCCAATGAAGGGGACACGGGTTCGAGCCCTGGTCCGGGAAAATTCCACATGCTGCGGAGCAGCTAAGCCCGTGCGCCACAACTACTGAGCCTGCGCTCTAGAGCCCGTGCGCCACCACTACTGAGCCTGTGCTCTAGAGCCCGTGCGCCACAACTACTGAGCCTGCGTGCCACAACTTCTGAAGCCCGCGTGCCTAGAGCCCGTGCTCCGCAACAAGAGAAGCCACAGCAATGAGAAGCCCGCGCACCGCAACAAAGAGCAGCCCCCACTCACCTCAACTAGAGAAAGCCCGTGCACAGCAACAAAGACCCAACGCAACCAAAAAAAAAAAACAACAAAAAACCTGGTTTCCTAGGCGACAGCTGGGTGTCAAGGAGCCTGACCTCAGAGGGAATAAAGATCCTGCCATCTGGGGGACCTCAGAGCCCCCAGCCTAGGTGCGAGCCAATGGATGGGTCAACCAGTGCCTAGCCTAGAGTAATGGTTCTCAAAGTCTGGCCCCAGACCAGCTGCTGCAACATCACCTGGGAACTTGTTAGAAAGGCAGCTCCTCAGGCCCCACTCCAGACCTCCTGAATCAGAAATTCTGGGTTTGAACAACTAACCTGGGTTTTCACAGCCCCCTAGGAGATTCTGGGCCACGCTAAATTTGAGGCCTATAGCCTTACTACTCAAGTACCAGGACCAGGCAATCAGCATCACCTAGCAGCTTGTTAGAGACACAATATTCAGGCCCCACTTCACTTACTGAGTCAGAATCTGCACTTACCAAGACCCCCCGGCACTCGTGTGCGTGTTAAAATTTAGGACGCGTTAGCCTAGAGTTCCTTGCCATAAAGTCAGGGGTCTCAAACTCAAATGCTTCCAGGGACCAAGCAGGTGATGTTAAAAAATGAAGCCAGGTTAGATCCAGCTGATTATTGCTCTTTGGAAATGTGAGCCCAGGACGGCCAGATCTTCCAATTTTTCAAGAGAATCTGGAAACCCAGATGCCAAACTTAAATGTCCTGATTTAAAAATTACTGTGTGTGTGGGACTTCCCTGGCGGTCCAGTGGTTAAGAATCTGCCTTGCAATACGGTTCGATCCCTAGTTGGGAAACAAGATTCCAAATGCCGCGAGGCAACTAAGCCCGCGTGCTCTAGAGCCCACGTGCCACAACTAGAGAGCCTGCATGCTGCAACTACTGAGCCCGCGCGTCCTGGAGCCTGCGCACCACCACTAGAGAGAAGCCTGCACGCAGAAACAAAAGATCCCACGTGCTACAACGAAGATCCCGTGTGCCACAACTAAGACCCAATGCAGCTAAATAAATAAATAAACATTAAAAAAAATTATTGTGTAGGTCACACAAAATCAGGCCTATGGGGCACAAGCATATAGGCCTTGGGGCAGAAAAGGTGCCTCATCTCTGGGTAAGCTTTCTGAGCCTGGGAGAGCCCTCCCAGGCATGGCAAGAGGCACACAGTAGGGACTCAAGAAGGGCTGGGACAGAAGTTCCCAAATTCGTCTGCGTAATGGAACCACAATTACATTGAGTAGCTGTCGCAGCTATTCAATGCTGCCGTGGGAGTGTGAAAGCAGCCAGAGATAATATTAAATGACTGAGCATAGCTCAATCAGTTTTTCTTTTCCTTTGGCCGTGCCGCGCAGCTTGCGGGATCTTACTTCCCTGACCAGGGATTGAACCCGGGCCCCTGGCAGTAGAAGCGCGGAGTCCTAACCACTGGACCACCAGGGAATTCCCAGCACAACTGTGTTTTAATAATTCTTTATGAACACTGAATTTTAAGCTGCATGTAATTTACATGTCACAGAATATGATTTTTCTCTTGATTTTTTTTTTCAACCACAGAAAAACCATTCTTAGCTCATGGACTGCACAAACTTGGCCTTTGGGCCATAGTTTGCCAACCTCTGGGCTGGAGGAATGATTTGAGGGCCTGGAGGCCTGGACTGCAGTCCTTCTTCCCGGTATTTACGCACATAATCTCCCCTACACAATCTCTGAAACCTTAGCAGCACTTGATTATGAAAAGGTTATGTTGACAAGGCCCGATCAAGTATTGACTTGGTCTGGCTCTGGGCCAAAGACTTCAGATTAGACCCTAAATCCTTCATCACCCTGGCAGGATTTTAGGGAGCTGCCTTCCAGTGGGCTACTCCGAACCCCACCTCCCTGGCTGGTGCTATCATTGATCCTTAACATGTAGTGACCATTTAGCTATGTGGTGGGCACTGTCCTTAGAGCTTTACCCGAATCACCTCATTTCCTTCTCACTCCCCAAGAGAGGGAGGACTAGTATATGCCCATGTGTATTATCATATACCCATTTTTTAGATGAGGAAACAGAGGCACAGGTGATTTTTCCTAAAGTCGCAGAGTGACAGGAGTAGAACAGAATTGAACCCAGGTCTGCATGACTCCAGAGGCTGCTCTCATAACCAATTTGCTATATTGCCTCTCAATAATCCATCACTATCACCAGTCAACACGATGCCCAGACACAACCTTCTCAAGGACAAGCCTTGGGCAGCAAACCTGGGCTCTCTGCATCTTAACTGGCATCCAGACACCAATCAACCTTCTCTGCCTTGAGCTGCAGCCAGACCTGGGGGACCCAAGATCGATTCTGTACCCACTCCAGGAAGAAGGAGGCTAGCAGAGCTGCCTCGTATGACTGTGCACTGCACAACCCTAGGGGGCATTATTCACAATGTACCCTGTGTGGACGGCACCCCCGGGCCTGTGGAGCTGGAGGCTGCAGGTGAGGTACTCATGTTGCCTGGCACAAGATTGGCCTTGGGTGCCCACCTTAACTGCTATCCAGAAACAATTCATCCAAAAGGGGGGCAGCCCAGAAGGAAACGCCACCATGGACGGTGGAGGTGCAGGCTGGCAGCTGTGGGGAGCCCTTTGGGTCTGGGGCAGGGAGTGGCTGGCTCTTACTGGAACCGCCTCCATCCAGCTTGGAAAAAGATCCTGCTCCCTGATCTGTCTCAGACTGGACTGACCGCAGCTCCCAGCTCTGAACTCTTGGCCCTGCTCCAGGTGAGCGGTCCCCTTCCCATCCCTGCACACCCTGCCTCCTTGGAAAGAAAGAAGGGCTCTCGACTGTTCTCTCCCATCCTGCCCCCAAGCTGCCCCGCGCTAGCCCTCCAGTGCTCGTTCTCACGCTGGGCAACACCTGCCCCTGGGCATCCAGGGCCGCTGGGAACTCCCAGCCAAATGCTCCCAGTTCTCCCCTTAACTACTGCTGTCCTTGCCTGTGTGTTTTTCCTGTGTTTGTTTTGCTTTTATGATTTGAGCCAGGCCCTGGGCCAGCACTTTACATGCACCAGTTCACGTGACCTTCGTCACAGCCCAATGAGGCAGGAACTATGATTATCCCCATTTTACAGACAAGGGCTTGGAGAGGTTCAGAGAGGTTAGGTTGCTTGCCCAAAGTCACACAGTTAAACAGCGTCAGAGCCAGGAATCAGATTTGGGTCTTTTAGACTTTAGAGCCCAATTCTTACCTTTCTAGGGGATGAATGTGTCATGTCCTCTAAGTCTGTTTCCCTATCTGCAGATTGGGTCTTGGGTCTGGGAAGCCATGTGGGTGACCATGATGTTGCTGCTGGTGATGATGGTGATGAAGGAGATGATGATAATAATGGGGATGATGGTGATGAGGAGGAGGAGGTGGTGGTGATGATGAAGATGAAGGTGATGATGATGAGAGCAGTGATGAGAGGATGGGGCTGATAACGAGGCAGGTGGTGATAATGACGATGATGATGATGGTAATGAGCACGATGTACCTGCCCGATACAGCTATTGTGCAGACCACATGAGGTAACTCAGGCAAAACACTGCTCACCGTGCCTGTTCTATAGTTAGCACTCTACAAGTGCTGGGTCAGCTGAGGTCTCCGTGCCCTAGACCTCCAGAGTGGATTCCACGGCACTGCAGTGTGTTCAATAAGCACCCTCCTCCTCAAACACTAGGTGAAAGGCAGGAATCAGAGACAAGAAAGGGAAAAAAGACTAACGTTTTTCTCTGTTGGTCCCTTCTACTTCCTGCTAAGTCTCCATTTCCTGCCAACCTCTGAAATCCAGCTTGGCTTTGGAACTAAGTCCCTGGGAGGGAGGCCTGGCCTCGGTGGGTTTCCTGGGCCCCAGGTGGCCTTCACCCAGGCCTCCAGGGAGATTTGGAGGCTGAGAATCTGGTGCCCAGGAAGGGGCTGCTGCCCCAAGAATCACAGCCATTTGCAAGCTGGGCTCCTGCCCTTCTCTGTTGGGGGAGATGATTACGATCTTCATCCACACAGCGACCCAGGGTTGGTCCTAGGGGAGTGAACAGCTGAAACCTTATACTCAGCTGCTGGCAAACCAAGGGCTTTGAGAGCCATTGTCACAGAGTAAAACTTTCCATTCCTCCTCCACACTCACCTGGAAGCTGAGGAGAGGCAGGGTGAGCTCTGTGGTCAGACTGCTTGAGCTCGAATCCCAGCCCCACCATTTGCTAGCTCCGTGTGACCTTGGGCAAACTACTTAACCTCTCTGAGCCTGCTTTCTTATCTGCAAAATGCTGACAACTACATCACCTGTTTCACTGGACTGTTGGAATAATACGATGAGACCCCACAAGTCTCTCCAAAGGTCAAGTGAGGGAGAGTGTCTGTACCTTTATGGTCGCTGAACGAATTCTACGATGTAACGCTTGTGCCGGGCATGTAGTGTATACTTTAAAATGCTGCCTATTGTTATTACAGAGGAGAAAGCCACATGGGCCCCCATCAACATTTCTCTGACGAACTATATCTTGTGTTGAGAGAAACTGAAGTCAGTTCATCCCTGTGCACAAGGCAAGCAAAACAACATGGTTCCCAGACAGAGTGGCCACACCTTCTCCTGTGACTGAGATGAGTTTTGGAGCCGTCTGACTGCAGGGAGTTTTTAGCCAATTAGATCCTAAGATCCAACGGGAACACAGCTCCACCCATCTCAGGCCCAGCCACTGGTGGGCCACAGTGGGAGTTCAGGAGTGGGAGTGAGGATGGAGAGGGGGTCTCGGGTGAGGGTCGAGGAGTCTCCTGGGGGCTGAGACATGTGACTTGCTCCACCCTGTATCTCCGGGGCCTAGTCCATCAGTGGCAATCATCCAGCCACCTGTCATTCATTCACTCAACCAATATTCATGGAGTGTCTACTGGGAGCTGGGGCTGCAGCAGCGAAGCAATAAACAAAACAGACAAAATCTGGCCCCTAGAAGTTTAAATCCCTGCGAACTAGTGTTGTAGCCTTCAGGAAACACTCCCTGAATATTCCCAAAGGCTGGGAAATGTGTCTGATGCCCCCCCCCCACTTCCCCCACCTTGCTCTGCCAGGTTCTTTCTTCTATGGGGGGAGATCTGCCCAATGGGTGGGTCATCCCATGGCCAGGCTGCCACCCACTGTCATCTGGTGTCAGAGGGGTCAGGGAGGGTGAGGCCCAGACCGGCTCCTGCTCCACCAGCCAGCAAGCTGCAACCAACCAGTCGACCCTGCGCGTGAATACCACCCCTCCCAGGACACACACGCCCAGGCCGATTCTGATCTTTCAACTTTCCCTGAATTCTGCAGGTGTCTCGGTCTTTTCAGCCCAGGACTCTCCTCCCACTGCCCCACCCTCATCCCTTCTCGAAGCAGGGCTAGAACAGCATTTCTGGAGTTAATCAGAGCAGTAAGAAGGGTGGGGCCAGTGAATGGGGGTCAATCACCTGCTGCTAAGGTGCTGTGCTTGCTTACTTACCACCCTGCAGGAGGTCCTATTGTCCGCAATCCACAGGCCAGGGTTGGGGCACAGAGGTTAAGTGTCTTGCGCAAGGTCACACAGAGCTAAGCTCCAACTCCAGCCTGTTTAACTCCCAAACCTTTAACCGTTACATCAGCTGACTGTCCAAAGAAGACAATTAAGGCGTCTGGGGGATTTCAACACTTAGGGCGTGGCAGCAATGCTCTGAGGACAGGAGCAGTGTCCCCAGGCAGTTTGCAGTAAACCAGGACCCCCAGGCCCAGTAAATGCCCCTCCTTCCACTTGGGGGCACCCAGCCCGTGCCAAGCACACATCTAAACATTTTATATTCCACCCTCCCCAATCTCTAAACAGCCCTTCAAAGGCTGCCTCCCGGTCCACCCCGACCTTCAGCCTCAGACCCCGAAGGTCTCGCTTACCAGCCAAACTCCTTCTCACTGTGGTGCAAACCGCTGAGAAAGGACAAAGGTGATCCCTCCTGGGGTGGTGGGAGGGGGCGCCTCTCAACCAGGAAAATCAACAAACTCCACACACAGACAGGTGAGAGTGGAATTTCAGGAATCAGCTTGTTTTGGGAGGTTGCAATCCGGCTCCCACTTAAGGTCCTTGATGGAGCCGGCGTGCAGGTGCGGCTCCTGAAGGAGGGTGTGCCAGGCTTCCCAGGTCTTAGCCCTCCTTCCAGGCCTCAGCTTGGGAGTGAGTTCCCCGGCATGTCAAGAGGAAGCAAAGCTACCTGGGTTGTCCCAGAGGTCTGCAAGGAAAGGGCCCCTGATCTTCAAGACACTGGGGAGAAGGAGAAAGTTGGGGCTGAATCTGGGCTCTGTTGTTATCACTGTGAGGCCTCTTGGGAAAATCCCTGAACCCCTCGGAGGCTCTTACTGCCTCATCCCTCATCAGCTGGCCTCCTCTTACCTTATCTTGGCCTCCCCAACCCATCCCAGGGAAGTCCTCCAGATTCATCTCAGCCCCCTGACTGTATCTTTGCTAGGATATTGTTTCCTTAGTGTAAAAAATAAATTCCTCTTTTAAAAACAAAAATGCTAAGACTTTCAGGCTTATTTCAAGTCTATTTATTTTCTTAACAATTACTTAGGACTTACTGTGGGCCAGGCAACACTCTAAGCACTTGACACCTTTAATCCTCATAACATCCCTAATGGGGTGAGAATTATTATCACCTCCAGTTTGCAGCAGAGAAAAGTGAAACACAGAGAGGTTAAGTAACTTGCCTGAGGTGACACAGCTAATAAGTGAGAGTCAGGATTCAGATCTCTGTAGGTTAGGAGGCCACAGGTTTAGAATTGCTGCATCTTTGGTGGATTCCCACCAGCCAAGATGATTTTGTCTGACTCGACATTCTGTGATTTTACACTATGGAAATGAATTTTTTTTTTTTTTTTGCAAATACAAAGTGATATAAAAATATAGATGGTTCTTTTATAAACTCCCTGTATATAAACTCACTCCACCTGAATCTGCTGGTCTTAATATTTGGTCCAGTAGCTGATTCTAGCCTCCCTATCCTCTTAAACCTGACCTCCTACAGTTGTTCCAGAGATGCAGAGCAAGCACTCTGTATAGATAAAGTCATCTAGTTCTTGCAGGATTCCTTGCAGGTACTCTCTGACAACCCCATTTTGTAGGTGGGAAAACTGAGGCTTTAAAGAAGTACACACACTTAATCAAGTATACACAGCTAAGAAGTGGTGGAATCAAGGACTAGAACCCAAGCAATCTGATATCAAAGCCCCTACTTGTTTCTTTGTCATCCCTAAATATTTTCACTGTGGCAAAATATACAACATAAAATTTACCATTTTAACCCTTTTTTTGGTAAAGATATACTTTAGTGTCAAGATTCAGGTTGAAACATAATTGTCTTACAAAGACTGTGAATTCAAATGTCATAATTGGAGTTGCAAGATGCCACACCAGCCCCCCTCCCAGCCTTTCCTGCCTGTGTCTTACATCAAAGGAGTTAAATCTGTTCCACAAAATAAAAATTAAAGTAGCCTTGGCTTACCAGCAATTACACTTTCACTTTTCCCACCCAGCTAATTGTTTTAAAACTAACTTGCTAATACGCTGTCAGTGCAAATTTATTCATAATAGACATGAACAAAAGGGTCGCCATTTCAACCATTTTTAAGTGTACATTTCAGTGGCGTTAGGCATTCACATTGCTGTGCAACCATCACCACTTACCCATCTTCAGAAAAATTTCATCATCCCAACCAGAATGAAACTCTGTACCCATTAGACATTAACTCCCCATCCACCCCTCCCCCTCAGCCCCTGGTAACTTCTCTTCTACTTTCTCTGAATTTGCCTCTTCTAGACGCCTCATATAAGTAGAATCATACAATATTTGTTCTTTTGTGATAAAGGCCCTACTTAAAACCATAATTCAATTTTTATTTGAAAACATATTATATAATTTGGGTCGTAGTCAAAGGGGGAGTTAACCTTATCTCTAGTGTCATGCTTGTTTTAAATAAGGAGAAAGAAGATACATGTGGCTAGATTTTATAACTATAATATAACAACTGTATGAGGGAAAAAACACCTAATGAGTACCAAAGTGTATGCAATGAAAGGTAAGTCTCCTTCTCATCTATCAGTTTCCCTCCTCAAAGTATAACCAGCTTCTAGTGTGTCCTCCAGGTTCTAATGTGCATATACAAATATATACACATATAACATTGAATCCCTTTTAAAACACACACACACACACACACACACACACACACACACACACGTGGTAGAACACTATACACTGTTCCATACCTTGCATTTTTCTTTTAACAATACATCTGGGAGATGGTTTCACATTTATTCATGCAGAGCTACTGCTTTCTTTTGAACGGCTGCATCATATTCTCTTGCATGGCTGTCCTGACATGTACAGTACTTAGTTCCCCTCTGGTGGATGTTTAGCTCATTTCCAATCAATTGCTCTCACACACAGACTATCTTTGTTCTAGCATGATGTGCCCAATGCAAGGATATCCACTGGATAAATTCCAAGAGGTGAAGTGGCAGAGACAGAGGGTATGAGCATCTTCAATACTGACAGTTTTCTTACCCCCGCCTCAGGTTGCCCCCAATTTGTGCTCCCATCAGCAGAGTCAGAATCCCGGTTGCCCCACCAACACTGAGTGTTACCCAGCGAACTCGCAGGTGGAAAACAGAATCGGTGTGGTTTTGTTGTGCATTTCTGTTTTCAGAGTTCAGCATCTTTTCATCTGTTTGAATTCAATTGTATTTCTTTTTATGTAAACAGTCGAATCATATCCTCTATTCCTTCCCCCCCACCCCACCCCCGGCTTTTGGATCCCGCGGTTCGTCTTTCATTTATAAGAGCTCTCTATGAAATTAACTCTTTGTCATAAAAGTGGCAAATACTTCTACTGGTTTGACATGCCTGGGCTTATGGATTTTTGTTTGTTTGTTTTGGTCATGCAGAAAAAATTAATTTTTATGTAGCCAGACTCAGCAACTTTTATCTTTAAGGCAAGGCCCGTGCTTCTACCCATTAGGCAGTACTGCCTCCCCGCTCTGATCAGCACTTTGAAGAAGACACGTGGAGTGGGCCTGCTTCTTGATTGGAGGTCCTCGGCAAAATATTATTGTCCCCAACCTAGACTTGGGCCTGGACACGTGTTCTCAAGGCGCCAAGGGAGAAGAGACTGTTCACAGAGAGACCCTAATCGCGAGCTTTTACTGGGAGGGGGACAGGTCCTCAGCTCCCTGATCCCGCACTGGAAAAGAACTCCTCTGAAAGTCAAATCTTGCCCCAGGCCCTCAAGGTGGACCCACTGGAGGCTGTGAGACTAGAAAGGAGAGCAAGTTCTAAAGAATAAAACCCCCCCCCTAGGCCCCTTGGCAACTTTCCTATCTGTAAAGAAGTGGTTCTTTCCAGCCTCCCCTGCTGGAGGGGATGTGCCTTTGTCCTAGGGCATCCCCTCCAGGTTTGGTCTTTGCGAGGGCAGAATTCTCACCACCAACCCACTCTTCTACAGGGAGGTGGATGCAGGTGGCCAAAGAGGATCTCATTTGAAGGTTTCCTCCAGACAAGTGATTCTGAAATTTTCGCTTTCATGAGAGCCACCTGGTCTTGTTAAATTACAGGTTGCTGGGCCCACCCCCAGAGTCTCTGACTTAGTCGGTCTAGACTGGGTCTGAGAATCTGCATTTTGAAAAAATCTCCAGGTGATGCTGAGGCTTCTGGTCCAGGGCCCACACCTTGAGACCCACTGGCCCAGGACATCCACTCCCTGGGGGCCCCCATCTCAGGCTGGGCAGTGGTATGAGTTAGGGTGAGAGGCCTGGAAGAACACAGGCTTCATTCAATCAAAATAACAACAACTGCTCTGTGCCAGGGGCTGTGCTATGGGCTGTGCATTCATTCTCACCTCATCCTCACACCAAGCCCACGCAGTAGGTTTTACTAGTACTAACTCCGATTTACAGTGGAAAAACTGAGGCTCAGAGAGGGTGCATGGGCTTTAGAATCAGACAGATCTGGAGTCTGATTCCAGCTCAGCCACTGACCCATCGTGTGAGCTCTTGAGCAAGTGACTTACCATCCCTGAGCCTCTAACTCATCAGTGAGTGGGGACCAAAAACCTGATTCTTGGGGCATTATGAGGATGACAGGGCTGATGATTATAAGGGCATCTGTAAGGCACAAGAAATGTATATCTCCTTTCCTGCTGCAAGCCCCATCATGATCTCAAGGTCCTCTTCTGTCTCTCCAGATCCATCTTCCCTCTCCCTATACTCTGAGATACTTTACCAGAAGTCACACTGGACTACTGTCACTTCCTAAACCTGCTTCACCTGGTCATGCTCCCAGGCCTTTGGAAAGGCTGTTTCCTCTGTGTGGAAATGCCTTTCTCACACTATTGCTCCAGAGAAACTCCTATTCATCCTTCAAAACCCACCTTAGAAGTCCCCTCCTTTTTGTCACTTTCCTTGAAATGTTGTGCTCTTCCTGCCCTTGGAAAGGCAGGAAGAACGACAACATTTCCCTCTTTCACTTGTGTTCCCATAACATTTTATACGGAGTACAATTTGGAATACAAATTGCACTGTTACAGGGACCAGGCAACTTATACCACCACCAGCAATCATCAGCATCATCAGCACTTAGTGTATTCCATGCACCAGGCACTGTTGTACGAGGCTGAGGTTTGTTGATTCATTTAATGCCTAAAATAGCCCTCTGAGGCAAGTGCTACTTATTATCCCTATTTTCCATATGAGGAAATCGAATCACAAAAATGCTAAATAATTTGCTTTAGACCATACAACTAATCCATGCCAGAGCTGGGATGCAGAAGTTGGCTGTGGAGTCTGTGTTATTAACATTTATATTATGCTGCTCTTTATGAATGAGGGGTGGGCCAGGTGGGGACTGTGCCACCCTGGAGGGCGCCTGCCCCATCCCAGGGGGCAGCCGAATGTCAGGGCTGGAGTTGTCAGCCTTTCTGATCCTCTTTTCTCAAGAGGATCCAGAACTACGAAGTTTTATGTGACAACTCCCACCTTTTAAAATCTTGGGAGTAAGCTAAAATTGAAAAAGGAGTGTGGAGCTCACAAAAGCTGCACACAGGTCTGCTTTGCGGGAACCTCGTCTCAGTTGGTTTCTGCATCTTAGCTCAGGGCCAGGCGCACAGTAGGTCCTTTGTAGGTGCCATGACACTTCTGGACCTCACTGTGAGGTGGGCGTGGCTCTCACAAGCTGAGCTCTCATCCCAGTCCCACTCAGCACTGAGATTCTCTGACCTGCACTTGGGATGTGGACGAGGTCCCAAACGGTGGCCCTGAGCACCACCCCAACCTTGGGGCCATCTCTGGGTCTCCTCCGTCCAGGATAAGACTTCCTGCTTTCCAAGTGCTGACAGTGAGTTAAGTGTTTTGTTTCGTCATCCCACTGATCCACTCAACAGTTCTGGGAGGCTGCCATCTTCATCATCCCTGGGTTACAGATGTGAAACTGTGGCTCAGAGAGTGGAAGGGAATTATTG
This sequence comes from Eschrichtius robustus, assembly GCF_028021215.1. NCBI lineage: Eukaryota > Metazoa > Chordata > Mammalia > Artiodactyla > Eschrichtiidae > Eschrichtius > Eschrichtius robustus. The sequence goes on along the minus strand of NC_090839.1, from coordinate 72,251,183 downwards.
CGCAAACTAGGAAGAGGTGGAGCTGGGACTGTGGTGCACACAGCTCTGATTCTGGCTTCTCCCCAGCCAGCTGTCATCAGGCCTTCCACCAAACTTTTGATGGTTCTGGCCCACGTTCTAGGGCAAGCACACTCCCACGGTACAGCCCGGACCTGGAAAGTTTGTGGTACACAGATAAGACCCTGGACACGCCAGTCTGTCAGGCATGGTTTCTAACTCCTTCTGTGTCCTGTTGGACGGTGGGGATGGCATTGAGAGTGTCTACAGGGAACTGCTGGACACGGTCCCTTATGGGAATTCTGCCCACTGCGGCCTGGACAGGCAGAACTTGTGGCCTGGCTCAATCCCAGGCCTTTGGGCTCAGCAGCAACTGCAGATAGCGGGGTGTAGTGTTTGTACTTGTCCAGAGACAGAAGGATAGAGATGTGCGTATGTGCACCTGTGCATGTGTGTATGCCTTGTGTATGTGTGCACACACGTGCGTGTGCAATGGAGAACAGGGGACCCTGTCCCCCAAATTCAGATCCCGTGAAGTTAGTTTAGGACAAAGTACAAAGAAATCTTAACCCAGAGATGTCAATTTACAGAAGAGGTTGAAATATGAAACAGTCCCCTAATTTTTACAACTTAACTGCCCATCAGTAGGCATATCCATGGCGGAAAACAAGGCAGCAGTTAAAATAAATAAGCTAGATTTATATGCAGCAACTTGGATAACTTTCAAAGAAATGGTAACTGGGTGGAGGGGGGTGACGAGTTTCAGAATGATGTGGATGGATTATACCGTTTCTATTAAACATCCACCCACACATTACTCTGCAGCTTACATACCTTCTATGGGTATGCATGTATACGACTGCCTGGGTGTAGGAAAGGCCTAGAAGGAACTCCCCAAATTATGAAGGCAGTTACCTTTGTGGGAGCAGGGAGGTCAGGGGTTGGAAAGTTACAGACAAAGGAGAATGGATCCGTCTACTCCTCACGGCATCACACAGTTCAGTGGGCAGGTACATTGGGCCACTGGTGGACGTCAGGTGGGGGCCACAGGGAGGCTTAAGCCTTGGGAACTATTCACACAGGACCCCCATGGACTCTCTGAGGGCTCCGCTGTCAGGGACAAACCTCCGCTTTGGCTGTTCTGCCCTCACTCCCTGGTGGAGATGGGCTGTGGGAGCTGTCCTGCCTCTTGTGGATGGAGGAGCTCTGCTGCTTCCTCTGGAAACCTCCCCCTGCCTCAGTTTCTCCCTCCACACTGGAGGGAGAAGTCCCGCCCCAGCTGTCCGCCCCCACCCCCAGCCCAGCACCCCCAAATCTCCGACATATGCCCCTCTGGGGGATAGACAGCAGGGCCTCCGGATCTGGCTTCCTCCCAGGGTCGCCCCAAGGGGGACAACTCAGGGAATGAACCCCCGTTGCCCAGAGGCGGGCTGGCAGAAGAGGCTAAGGTGAGCTCTGGGGTCAGACTCCCTGGGTTCAAATCTGGGCTCAGCAACTTGTCCCTGGAACCCGGGGAGGCGTCTCCAGCCTCTGACCCTCAGTTTTCTCCTCAGTAAAATGGGGACACCATGAAGGCCCTAATTCCAGCAAAGCGTTGTGCGTCCCGGCGCCTAGCCCGCGCTCTCAGGTGTCGCTGCTGTCGCCCTCCCGAACGACACCTCACCCCGCCCCTCGGGGCCGAGGACGCTGCAGCCCTCTCTGCCGCCCCCGACACACACTCATCTCCCGGTCCCTCGGCTCGCATCGGGGGGCTTCCCCACTCCCCACAATCCTCTGCGGTGGTCCCCCTGCGCCCGAGGCCGGGTCCCCGCAGTGCCGCCGGCGCCGCCGCCGAGCGCCCTCCGCTGGGAAATGGCGGGGTAGGCGGCGGGGGAAGGCGCGGAGCCCGGCGTCGCTGTCGTACCTGCTTCCCGCGGCGGCTTGGGATGCGCGCGGCTGGCGGCGGCGGCGGCGGCGGCGGCGGCGCTCGGGAGGAGGCGGCGGCGGCGGCTGGGCGGCTGTCGCGGTGGCGCCGCGAGCGCGCGGACAGGGACTGGGCGGGAGCGGGCGGCGGGGCGGGGAGGTCCGGGAGCGCGGTGGGCGGGGCTTGGCGGCGCCGACGGCCACCGCGCCCGCGCGGCTCCCCGCCGCCCCTCTTTCTCACTCTCCCCCGAAACAAGCTCCCGCCGCTCGCGCTCCCTCGTACCCGCTCCCGCATCCACGTCTGCCCGGCACACCCACCCGGACCCCTCGCGCACACACCCCGCATTCTCCCTCTGCACATCCGGACCTGTGGCACCAATATGTACGCACAGACCCCGTCATCCTCGTGTTCCCCAGACAGACCACTGTCCCCACAGTCCCCTACCCCGCCCCCCCCTTCCAGCACATACGTGCCCCGTGCAACACTCCATCCTGCCCCGCGGTGTACCTGGACACATCGCGCACACCTGTACGACCACGCCCATCACATCCACACCCCCGCAGGCACCGATTGTCCTCTGGGCAAGCTGAGGACTTGAAGGAGTTTGCATAGGAACAGGCTTCTGCAGCTGATATCCCTGCCCCTCACCCGACCTCTGCATTCCCTCACCCTCACCTTTGCTTTCTCAGTGACCTTCTCCTTCCTTGGCCTCAGCCACATCCTCCAAGGTCACTCCCAGATCGCCGTCAGCCCCTGAAGGCCCCATCTGTTTGGACCTCTGGCTTCCTCCCAGTGACACCCACTACACCTGTGCTTCAGCCTCAACGTGCTGCCAGGCCCCCTTCTCTAATCCTCATATCCTTCCCTCTTCTCATCAGTTCCAAGGACTATCATTTCAGTATCTTCATTTCACATGTGCATGGCAAACCCCAAATGTCAGCCTTTCTTTGTCTTGCCATTTAGAGACTATTCCTTTTCCCTTGCTGCTGTAACAAGCGACCACAAATGTAACTAGCTTAATACACATAAATGTATTATCTTACAGTTCTGGGGGTCAGAAGTCCAACACCACTAAAATCAAGAAGTGGTACGACTGTGCTCCTTCTGGAGGCTCTAAGGGAGAATCTATTTCCTTGCCTTTTCCAGCTTCTAAATACTGCCTGCAGTTCCTGGCCAGCAATGTCAGGGCAAGTCTTTTGTATACACCACATCTCTGGTTCTCTCTCTTCTGCCTCTCTCTTCCACTTACAAGGACTCTTGTGATTACATTTGTTCTACCTGGATGGATAATCCAGGATAGTCTCTCCATTTCTAGGTCAACTGATCACCAATCTTAATTCTAACTGCAGTCTTACTTCCCCTTTGCCCTGTAATTTAACATATTAACATATTAACAGGTTATAGGAATGAGGACTTAGACATCTTTGGCTGTTATTCTGTCTATCACAGAGGCCGAGCCCTGCTGGAGAAAATTAGTCATCCGAGACGATTTTTGCCACTATAAATTTATAAACCTCCACAAGCAGAAAGACGCCTATCACTGTCAGTATTTGCAGTAGAAAAATAATAAAATAAAATGTGGAATGTTTATGTGATGGAATACTATACAGCACTGAACAAGAACATATTCCACCTATGCATATGAATGTTCAAAGACTTCAAAATCATGAATGAAAAAAGCAGGAGAATTGAAATAATAATGAGAGCAAACACGTTTATAATGCTTATTCTGTGGCAGATATTGTTTCTAGGCACTTATATTAAAACTCACAGCAATCCCCTGGGGTAATACAGATGAGGAAACTATGGCACAGGAGGTTGAGTAACTTTCCCAAGGTCACACAACTAGGAAGCATCAGAGTCGGGATTTGAACCCAGAGTCAGTCTTAATCCAAAGCCTGTGCACTTCACTGCAGCAGATTAATTTATACAGTATGAATTATTTCAAGTAAAATTTTTAGAGCACATAAAACTGTATATATATATCCAAATCACTTTGCTGTACACTTGAAACTAACACAATATCATAAATCAACTATGCTTCAATTAAAAAAAAAAGATAGGTGGATTCATATATCTGCTTCTAAATTCAGTCCATTGCATTATGTTGTTTAGTGGAGATAAATAAAGGAAATCCAGCCTCATGTAATTTTACCCACCATTGCTTTTGTCAGCCATTGCTTTCCTCAGTGCAAATGTCAACATGGTGACCAGGCAAGTAACATCTTAGTATTATTATGACAATAATTTGACTTCATGTTTTTCTTGAAAGGATCTTTGGGACACACTCCCACTTCCCCCCACCCCTCCACCAGAAGTCTGTGAACCACACTTTGAAAACCATTAGTATAAAAACCACTAGGTTTGATAAACCTCGTATATCCAGTTGTGACCGTTGAAATTGTTGATATTAGACTATTATTGACCTACAAAAATGGCAATATCATATGGTTCCACCCAATGCGTGTTATTTTGGAGGGTTTTCCTTTTGGTTCACACCCTGTTTCCCTGGCCAGGCCCTGTTGTTGAACATCACTGGGTGCATCTCCTCTGGGACTGTGTTGCTGTGGGCGGCTTTGTACAAATGATATGTCTTTCTTTATGTCATAATTTCCAATGGGGGGGAGCTGGAGTTTGGGGGGTGTATAGGAACTATGAACTGGTTGATGTTAGGCTGACATATTTTAAAGTATGTATTCTAAGCAGCTGTGAACATGGAGAGGGGTGTTCTGAGAGCTGGCTGAAGGACGTCGTAAAGTCCACGTGGACTTTTGTCAGGTGTTTAGAACTATGGATCATTTGGCAAAAAAACAAAAACAAAAACCGAAAACCTTTTTCTAGACAAAGACATGTGGGCTGAGTTATGGCACAGTTGGATGAATTCACGTCTGGATAGATTCACGAGTGGTTTGGGAGGTAAGTGCCCCCAAAATGTTCTATTGAGTATTTATGTACTATTGTGGAAGAATAGTCCTCCCGCTTTCTTTAATCAAGTTAGTGCAATTCTAGGAGATGATGAAATATGAAAAGGGATCCAAGATCAGCCAAGCCAGCCCTGGGGATCAGTGGGGTGTTCAATGCCGTTCTTTATAACCACTATTTAAACAATACATTGTATAAAAGATAAGGCGACTATTCTTTTTTTGTCCCCCTAAGGAGGGGGTCACTGAGCATCCATTCATTCTACTTTAGGTAACTGCATGTGATTTAGTTCTGGGGTCACCACCCCTTCCTTACTCCTAGTCCATATTTTGATCCTGGTGATGCTTATTTCATCTATCACCACCCCATTCAGGGTTGATACTACCCCAGCCTTGAAATCACACATTGTATTCCTCTTGGGATATTGATTGGTTCAAAGGAGGGAATGAGACAGAACTCAAAGTTAACCATAGTCAATGAAACTCTACACAGGGACTTTCTCTTTGAACTCTTCGGGAGTCCCACCTGCTTCCGAGTTGTTCAGATACGGAGCTGCACCTGGAAAGAGGCTGCATGAGAATGAATCCCATCCAGAGAGACGACAGAGAGGAACTAGGTCCCAGTTTCATCATCTGACCCACATCAAGCCATACCTGTCCTACCCCTGGACATTTCAGGTGCATGAGGCTCTACATTTCCTTTTTGCTAAGCCATCTTGGGTTGGGGTGTCTGTTGCTTGCAACTAAAGACTCCTAAGTGATTCCGGTGAAAATTTTATCCAAACTACAAAAGAAGGAAGTCAGGGGGGACAGTTGCAGAATCTTGACATCTGGAATGCCAGGTTCCAAACTAAGAAGATAAACTACCACAAGCACAGATGTAAAGTCCTGCAGTTAGGCTCAATCAGACAAATTTTGTGCTTAAGTACAGAATGGGAAGCCATGGCTTGGGACCTATGCCACCCCCTGAGATATAGAGCCTCTTAGAGATGCAGCACCACCTGCAGGTCTGGAGGCCCTGGGCGCTGGGTCTCTGGCTTTGTTGGCAAAATCCTTATCTGGGTCCATTGATCAAGGTGGGTCCCTGGATCTTCAGTTTCATTCCCCCAGGCCACAGCAAGCTTGGGTGTTCCTCTTCTCTGACCACAGCACACCAGCTTACACCATGCCTGTCCTTTCCGTTATTCCACTTTCTCTCCCTGGTATAGTCCCCCTTGGCTTCCCCTTCCCCCCATTACTACTACTAATACTGAACTGTGGTACTATTTGCCAGGCACCTTGCTAAGTCTCTATCCTCCCAAACAATCTTATGAGGTAGGTTCTATTTTTGTTCCCATTTTACAGATAAAGAAACAGACTTGCAGCTGTCAAGGATCTTTGCCCAAATAGCAGCAAAGCCAGGTCTCTCTGTAACCAAAGTCCATGTTCCTAAGCATTTTCTTAAACTGCAGATTTGTAAACAGTAGGGTGTGTGTGTAGAGGGAGGGGGAATGGAGGAAATCCAGTTTTCAAACGTGTTTTGTAAGATCACGTGGTATTTAAAAAATTTTTGAACCAATGTTTAAAAGTCAGAGAATAGCTCATAAAAATCAGCTTCCTGATTCTCTGGAAAATAAGCAGTCAGGAGGTCTGGGGACAACAGGGCTTCCATTCCTGCTTGGTCTAAGTGACCTGGAGCTGGGTGGCAGCTGAATGGACCTGTGACTCCCCACTCCTGCAGTGCCTAGAGTCCCCACACCCAGCCTGCCTGCACGTTGATGCCCCACGGACATTTGAGTGTGGAGCCTCTGCTCCCAGCACCACCAGCCCTCCTTAGCTTGGTCTTCCCTGCACCCCAGCCAGTCTGCCACAAAAGCCTCCAGCCCCTGCCAAGCTTGGCACTTTCCACTTTGTTCCCAGAAATCCAACCACAGAGGCCAGATCACACAGGGCAGAGCCAGGCTGGCGCTCAGGGCTCACCTGGTCATTTGGAGCACATACCTTTCCATTTTTCTCTCCCTCCTGGCCTAGATGAAAAATTTAATCAGCTTCTGGGGTTTTGACCTGAGGAAAAGGAAGATCTGGGAACAAACTTTGCAACTTTGCTATTGAGGTTTTCAGTTGCATCCAGGAACCTTGAGAAAGGCCAGGTTGCAACTTGGTGACTTTAAAACACTCGAATACTCTTACAGTCTAGTCAGGGAAGACAGACAATAAACAAGACAAAGAAGCTTTTAGATGGTATAACTGCTGTGGAGCAAAAGAACACAGGCCAAAGGGGATGGGGTGAAAGTTGAATTTTAAAAAGTATGGTCAGCTTGGGAATTCCCTGGCAGTCCAGTGGTTAGGACTCCGTGATTCTACTGCAGGGGGCATGAGTTGATCCCTGGTTGGGGAACTAAGATCCTCAAGCCTAAAGGAGGTGAGGAAGCCAGCCCTGCTGGTACCTGGGAGAAAAATGTACCAGGCAGAGGAACAACAAGTGCAAAGACCCTGAGGCAGAGCATGCCTGGCGTGTTTGAAGAGCAGTAAGGGTGCCAGTGTGTCTGTAGTGGATGTGAACAGGAAGACAGTAAGAGGGAGATTTAGGAAGTTCACATGGGGTGTGGAAACAGAACACAGGGCAGGGCCTTGTAGGCCAGTGTAGGGACTTTGGTCTTGAAGCACTGAGATAAGGGCCTTTAGAGCATTTGGGGTGATGTAACCTGATCAAAAAATTTTTAATGTATTTTTTTATTGTGATAAAATACACATAACAATATTTATCATTTTAACCATTTTAAAGTTTACAGTTCGGTAACATTAAGTACATACACATCGTTGTTCAATCATTACCACCACCCATCTCCAGAACTTTCTCATCTTCCCAAACTGAAATTCTGTACCCATTGAATAATAACTAACCAGTCTCCTCTCCTCCCAGCCCCTGGTACTCAGTATTCTACTCTCTGTCTGTATGAGTTGGACTATTCTAGGTACTTCATTTAAGTGAAATCATGCAGTATTTGCCTTTTGGAGTCTGGCTTATCTCATGTGTTCAAGACTCTTTCATGTTGCAGCATGTGACAGAATTTCCTTCCTTTTTAAGGCTGAATAAGTGTGTATTACATTTGTTTATCCATCCATCCACTGATGGACATTTGTGTTATTTCCGCCTTTTGGTTATTGTAAATACTGTTGCAATGAACATGGGTGTACAAATATCTGTTCAACTCCCTGCTTTCAATTCATTTGGGTATATCTGACCGAAAGTTGAAAAGACTCACTTTATAAGAAGGGTGGCAGTGGCTGAAGCAGGGACCAGGGTGAGAGCTGTGGAGGGGGTGAGAAGCAGTTAGATTCTGGATATATTTTTCAGGGATAGCAGACATAATTTGCTAGGGGATCAGGTGTGGGGTGTGAGAGAATTTAGGACCAAGTCTTCCCAGACAACCCAGTACTTAATGAGTATCTTCACTTTTTTTTTTTTTTTTACATTTTTAATTTTATTTATTTATTTATTTATTTATTTTTGGCTGTGTTGGGTCTTCGTTTCTGTGCGAGGGCTTTCTCTAGTTGCGGCAAGCGGGGGCCACTCTTCGTCGCGGTGCGCGGGCCTCTCACTATCACAGCCTTTCTTGTTGCGGAGCACAGGCTCCAGACGCGCAGGCTCAGTAGTTGTGGCACACGGGCCTAGTTGCTCCGTGGCATGTGGGATCTTCCCAGACCAGGGCTCGAACCCGTGTCCCCTGCATTGGCAGGCAGATTCTCAACCACTGCGCCACCAGGGAAGCCCAATGAGTATCTTCACTTCTGAAGCTATTTAAGCAAGTTACAGAATAATGCCTGCCAAGTAACATTATTTACATAAAACCTATATAAGATAATAGGATACATTTTAATGAGCACATATAAGTTTATGTAAATGTAGAGACAGAGCTCTAGAAGGATACATATCAAGTTGTTAACCGTGGTTACCTCTAGAATGAAAGAGAGGAAGCAGAGGTGAGGGGGGTCAAGGAGAATCTCATCTTTAGCTGTGTTCCTTTTTTAAAATAAAAAAGTATATTCATATAACACTTGTGTAATTAAAAACCCTAATAAATAGTGTTTACACTTTAAAAAGAATAGAAGGGGTTTGGTTTAATTTAGGACCAAGTTCTCCCAGCCAATTGGGTGTTGAATGAATCAGATTCACTTTTTTTAAAATTAATGTTTATTAATTAATTGTAAAGTATGGTTGCTTTACAATGTTGTGTTAGCCTCCACTGAACAACAAAATGAATCGGCCCTGCACGTACAGATATCTCCTCCCATTTGGACTTCCCTCCCATTCAGGTTAACAGTGCATTAGGTAGAGTTCCCTGTGTTTATACAGTACGTTCCTATCGGTTGTCTATTTTATACATAGTGTCAATAGTGTATATGTGTCAATCCCAGTCTCCCAATTCCTCCCACCCCACCCCTTTCCCAATTGGTATCCACACATTTGTTCTCTATGTCTGTGTCTCTACTGAGTCAGATTCACTTTTGAAGCTATTTAATTGCTACTGACGTGGCCTGAATCACTGGTTCATGCTGGGAAGGAAAATAGGAGACTTTCATTTGGCTCAGTCTGCTGAAAGTGAAAACCTTCCTAGCTAGCATGGGCCCACAGCCCAGGACCGGCCAGGCAGCCTTAGAGGAGTCAGCAAAAATTAAAGTGTAATAACGTGAGTAACAATAATCATTTCAACAACATAAAATAGCAGCAACAACCGCTTATACTTATGTAGCACTTGCAGTGCCGGCCACTGCTCTAAACATTTTATATATACTAACTCACAATAGCCCAGAGAGGTAGATATTACTATTACCCTCATTTTACGAGGAGGAAATGGAGGCACACATATTTCCACTGGTTGCACATTCTGGAGATCAAATTCATCTCCTGTTTCTTCCTTGCCTGTTTCTTGCCTTTTTACTTCATTTTTGAGGTTTGGATCATATTGAAAGGCTTAGTACTGATGTAACAAACAATGAAGCTGTGGGGATGCCTACAGCAGGTCAGTTTCATTCTTGCTTCCCTGGCATGTTGGCACATAGTCTCCACACAGCTGACAGAATAATCCTTTTATCCTTTAATAATCCACATCATATTAAACAAACAAAAAAATGAAACTTAGCAGTCACCTTGGAAGATGCTGGATGTGGCAGGATGACTCTGAGATGGCCCCCAAGTTTCCTCTCCTAATGTTAACTCCCCTGTGTAATCCCCTCCCCAACCACGTAAGTGATATCAGAATCAAATCTCTCCCCAGCTGAGCCTTCCGGTGAGACCACAGCCCAACCAACACCTTGATGGTACCGTCATGAGAGACCCTGCAACAGAGGACCCAGCTAAGCCATGCTGGGATTCCTGACCCACAGAAACTGTGAGGTAATAAATGTGTGTTATTTTAAGCCACTAAATGTGGTAATTTGTTTTGTGGCACTAGAAAACTAATAGGCTAGAGAGGCAATTCATTATTTTGAAAGCATATAAATAAAGGAAAAGAGTCAAGCATGTATTCTGCCTGTCCTATACAGGGTAGCCAAATAGGTGATGTGAGGAAGTTTTCATATATATATTCCAGCTAATTAAAGAAAGAAAAAAAAATGTCGGCACTTTGAAACTTCTAATGAGGGACTTCCCTGGTGGCGCAGTGGTTAAGAATCCACCTGCCAATGCAGGGGACACAGGTTCAATCCCTGGTCCGGGAAGATCCCACATGCTGCGGAGCAACTAAGCCTGTGCACCACAGCTACTGAGCCTGCGCTCTAGAGCCTGTGAGCCACAACTACTGAAGCCCGTGCACCACAACTACTGAAGCCCGCACACCTAGAGCCCATGCTCTGCAACAAGAGAAGCCACCGCCATGAGAAGCCTGCGCACCGCAACGAAGAGTAGCCTCTGCTGGCTGCAACTAGAGAAAGCCCACGTGCAGAACGAAGACCCAATGCAGCCATAAATAAATAAATAAATAAATAAATGTTTAAAAAAAAAAAAAGAAACTTCCAATGAATTAGTGGACCTAGGCAAAAGTCATTTATGGCTGCTTATATCATGAGATGGAGGACAATCAAACAGTGTACACCTCTTGATGAAAGTACCCAACATCATCTATGAAGTATTCTTGCCAGAAAGAAAAGGACCTTTAGTCTGATTAGGTCTCTCTATATGACTACCAATTTACAAGAAATCCAGGGAACAGAGGAACTTGTTAAATAACACCATGGGGATGTAACCAGTGAAATTCAGATGGTGGGAAACTCTATAGGACAAATGACCCAGTTTCAACAGATTGAAAGAAACAAATAGAGATTGAGGAGAACCCTAGAGATCAGAAGAGACTTAAGAGCTGTTTAAACAATTGTAATTCATGAATATTACTTGGGTGCTGATTCATACAAACTCTATGAAAGTTATTGATAAGACAGTTGGGGCATTCAAACACTAAATAATTTGTGGTATTTTGGAGTTATTGTTAACTTCTTAGGTATGACAATGGTTTTGTTGTTTTCTAAAAGAGACCTTGTATTTAAAGATATAAAGGCAGACCTCATTTTATTGCATCTCACTTTATTGCACTTTGCAGATATTGCAGCTTTTATAAGTTGAAGGTTTGTGGCAACCCTGCATCAAGCAAGGGTATCGGCGCCATTTTTCCAACAGCACATGCCCACTTTGTGTCTCTGAGTCATATTTTGGTAATTCTTGCAATATTTCAAACTTTATTATTATATTTTATTTTATTATTATTATTTTATGTTATTATGGTGATCTATGATCAGTGATCTTTGATGTTACTACTACAACTCACTGAAGGCTCAAATGATGGTTAGCATTTTTTAGCAATAAAGTATTTTTTAATTAAGCTTTGTACCTTATTTTATTATACATAATGCTATTGCATACTTAATAGACTATAGTAAAGTATAAACATAACTTTTATATGCACTGAGAAACTAAAGCATTTGTGACTCGCTTTATTGTGATATTTGCTTTATATTCGCAGTGATCTGGAACCAAACCTTGCAATATTTCCGAGGTATGCTTGTATACAAAAATATTTAGAGGTGAAATGATAAGATGTCTGGGATTTGCTTCAAAATAATCCATTTGGGTGGTATGGGAGATATAGATGAAATAAGATTGATCACGAATTGATAATGGTGAAACTGCATGGTGAGTCCCTGTGTGTTCATTATACTATTCTCTCTACTTTTTGTATGATTACAAATTTCCATAATAATAATTTTCAGAAAATCTAAGTAAAATCTAGTGTTTTCCGTCTCAGAATAAGAGCTGAAATGGCCTCTAAGTTTACCCATCACCTGCAACCCTCCATCCTCTTTGCTATTTTCTCTGAGCTCATCTCCTTCCGTTCTCCCCTTCGTTCTTCCATGTGACCCTCACTAGCCTCCTTGTTGCTTCTTGAATACCCCCAGCCTGCTCCTACCTCAGGGCCTTTGCACTTGCCATTCCGTCTTGCTCCTCTATCAGGTATCCCAGGGCCTGTTCTTCTCACTTCTCTTAGGTCACTGCTTAAATGTCAACCCTAGGGGAGGTCTTCCTTGATTATCCCACATAAAATAGCAATATCTACCACATATAGATATTCTTGTCCTTATTTTCTTGCCCTATTTTTCTCCGTGGCACTTGACATACATTACACTTTACTTGTTTGGGTCCTTGATTGTCTTCTTTCTCCAAAGGGGTGTAATTGCAGGAAGGCGAGGACTTAAAAAACAAAAATCAATGCCTATAGCACCAATGCCTAGATCAGTGCTTGGCATATTACTATCTGTGGAATTAATGAATGCTTGTTTAACCTCCACTTGTCTTTTGTTATTTATTATGAATAATTTCAAGTGTACAGAAAAGTAGAGAGAATCACATAAAATAAACATCTCCTAGGTATAATACTTGGGAACATTTGCCATGTTTGCTTCATCTCCTTTTCCTTTTTTGGCTGAAGTATTTTAAAGTATTTATAGTCAACATGACATTTCATCGCTAAATACTTCCGTATGCATCTTTAAAAAAATGAGACACTTCTTTACTTTGCCACAATACCGTTATCACACCTAGCAAAATGAACCCCAAATCCATAGTACCATCAAATTCCTCCATATCCACATTTCCCCAATCGCCTCCAAAATGCCTTCAAACCAGGACCCAGTCAAGATCCTCAAACTGCATTTGATCACGTCTCAGAATCTCTAGTCTTTGTTAAGCTTCTTTCTGGCCCAGCAAGATGTCCCAAGCTCAGCTGGATCTGACTTCTTTGCCAACATTTAAAAAGTGGTAGGTCTGGGCTTCCCTGGTGGCGCAGAGGTTAAGAATCCGCCTGCCAATGCAGGGGACACGGGTTCGAGCCCTGGTCCGGGAAGATCCCACATGCCACGGAGCAACTAAGCCCGTGCGCCACAACTACTGAGCCTGCGCTCTAGAGCCCACGAGCCGCAACTGCTGAGCCCTCATGCCACAACTACTGAGCCCACGCGCCTAGAGCCCGTGCTCCGCAATGAGAACCCACCGCAGTGACAAGCCTGCTCACCACAACGAAGAGTAGCCCCTGCTCACCGCAAGTAGAGAAAGCCCACATGCAGCAACGAAGACCCAACACAGCCAAAAAATAAATAAATTAAATAAATTTATAAAAAAAACAAACAAACAAAAAAAAGTGGTAGGTTTAACATGAAAGTCAGGATTTTCAGTGCTCCCAGCAAAGTCAGCAGATCTGGCAACAGTGAACTCACATTCCCGCTTGGCAGAAACTGGCCGCAGCTTAGTAGGGCCACCCCATCTAGACAGGGCGTGCACACGCAAGCTTGACACAAGCCTCCCCACCCCCCAGGACCGGTTCTGGCCGTGCCGTTATGCAAGCCGCCTGGCTTCTGCCGCATGTGAGCTGCTCCCTCTGGGTTAAGAGCACAGACTTTGGTGTCTGCCTGCCCCTCCTCCTCCCTCCCATCTTTCCTATTTATGAAGTGGCTTCTGCGTGCCAAGCACGATGTGAGATGCTGGGGTTCTAAAGGCAGATGAGACAAATATGCAGGTTATTGGCTTGGGTGATCTTAGAGCCACTCCTTGACCTTCTCCTGCAAACTACATTTCCCAGGGGCCACTGCCACTCACTGGCTGGCTGGTTTCCAGCTAAACTGAGCCAAAAAGAGACACTGGAAGGAGATTGGATGGTGGGAAAAAGGGAGGAGCTAGGGCCTCTTCCCAACTTCAGAGAGTGTTTTCCAGCAGAGGCTACATCTCCTCCATGGTTTAGCTCATCACTGGGTATCCCCTGCTGTTACTCTAGCTCCTCCTGGATGGCCCCAGAGAGGGACACCAACCCCTCTGCGTGCCCCAGCAGTGACAGCAGCTTCCTGCTGTCGCTCAGCCCAGGGTGGCTTCACCATCTCCTATTTGGCTTCTCAGCTGTTGGCTCATTTGTGTAATCAATTCCTTGTATGAAGTTCCCTCTGTTTGAAATAACTGGTATGCTTTGTGTTTTTCCTCATACAACAGGCCTGGCCCGTGACCTCATGGAACATATACCGGTTCTTTTTCTTTATCTGCGTTTACTTGCTTTGTGACTCTTGGCAAATTACTCAATCTCTCTTAGCTTTGTTTGGTCTTCCTGTCAGGAAAATAGGGTAATAGTGGTACTCCCCTCATATTATTGTTGTGAGGATTAAACGCAATGATGCATATAAAGTGGTTAGCTCAGTCCCTGGAACCTAATATTAAGTGTTAAAAAATGCTACCTATTATTCTAGGCTACATGGTACAAACTGTTCCTGCCCCCACCAGGAGACAGCCATGGACTTCTTCCTCTGTGGCTCCATAGACATGCAGCTAGTGTTTATTGAGCACCTACTATTTCCAAGGTCTTAACTTATTTACTCTTGATAAGTATCTCTAAGGTGTAGGTATTACTCTTCTCCCCATTTTCCAGATGAAGAAATCAAAGCACAGAGAGGTTGAATAACTTGCTCAAGTTCTCATAGAAGAGGAGGCATGATGTGAACCTGTGTGGGCTGCCTCTGGAGCCCATGCCTTTAACCTGCCCTGTAAACTTCCTCAATATGCTGCACTCCATTGTTACAGCAGGTAAGAAAGCGTCTCTCCCCTCAGATAGCTCACAGCCCAGCTGGAGAGACAGGTTCATTCATCACTAAGCACAATGCAGTGTGATACATGCTAATCATTCTTTGTGTGCTTGTTCATTCAGTCATTCACTCATTCAGCAAACTCTGGGCATCAATTATGTACCAGTCTGTGCTAAAGGCTGGTAAGGAGGCTCAAGGTGGTTTGGGGGACCCAGACCTCCACACCTTCTCTAGCTGCTGAGTGCAGAGTGGTAAAATGGGAGGCTTCTGCCATTTCCTTTATTTATTTATTTATTTATTATTTTTTTAACATTTTATTGGAGTATTGCTTTACAGTGGTGTGTTAGTTTCTGCTGACATTTCCTTTTTTTTATTCCTCCAAAGCACAGCACTTTAGAGTCAGACGTATTTGAGTTTTCCTCGTGCTTCTTGATTTACTTGCTGTGTGACATCATGCAGATTACTTAACTTCTCTGTGCTTGTTTATACATGTAAAACTGGGGCTAGTAATGATAATAATGATACCTCGCATGCTTAATGTTAAGGCACAAAGAGATGATAAATGCAAGGGTCTTAGCTGAGTGCTGGGCACACAAGAAGGGCTTAATTATCAGTTGTTACTACTATTTGTTGATAATGGTTGTTAATTGCCTGTAACCACCAACAGTGGAAGACTGTTGCTCTAAATACTACATCCCTTAGTTTGGCAAAGTTTTGCTGGTCTAACAAACCAGATGCATTCCTTCTGGCTTTTCAACTGACAAGTCTCAGCAGGATGAGAACAATGCTAGTAGGCATGACAGACAAATCGTTAGCAAAGACAGAAAGTCGGCTGTTGTTTTCCAGGTGCTGCATAGAAGCAGTGAAGAGAGATTTAAGCTCTTGTAGCCTTCCTCCACCCTGCCAGAGAGCCCAGCCCTGCCTGGCTCCAGCTCAGTCATGCCTGGATGGGTTTAAAGAGCCATACAGAGTGAAGTTAAGTCAGAAAGACAAAAACAAATACCGTATGCTAACGCATATATATGGAATTTTAAAAAGCGGTACTGATGAACCTAGTAGCAGGGCAGGAATAAAGACGCAGACGTAGAGAATGGACTTGAGGGCGCGGTGCGGGGGGTTGGTGGGGGAAGGGGAAGCTGGGACGAAGTGAGAGAGTGGCACGGACATATATACACTACCAAATGTAAAATAGATAGCTAGTGGGAAGCAGCTGCATAGCACAGGGAGATCAGCTCGGTGCTTTGTGACCACCTAGAGGGGCAGGATAGGGAGGGTGGGAGAGAGGGTCAGAGGGAGGGGATATGGGGATATGTGTATACATATAGCTGATTCACTTTGTTGTACAGCAGAAACTAACACAACATTGTAAAGCATTTATACTCCAATAAAGATGTGAAAAAAAAAAAGAGCTATAACCCCTTCTAATGCAGAAGGTATGAATTTCACTCCACAAACTTGGATCTGTGATACATAACATCGTTTACTGTAACCATGTCATTCCTATTTCTGGCTTCTTCTTCCAGGAAATAGAAACTTAGTAGTAGCCAATTCCAAGTCTAAAGATGAGCTATATGCTGAAGATTCACACATATCTCCTGCACCTTTCCTGAAATCCAAGCACACATCTATCTGTCTACTTGACAATCCCACTTGGATGTTCACTAGGCATCTCCAAATTAATAACCAGTCAAAACTGAACACTGACATTTTCTCCCCAACCTTGCTCCTCCTACAGTCTTCTCCATCTCAGTGATGGCAACCCCATTCTTCAAGTTTTCAGACCAAAGACATCAGAGTCATTAAAAAAAAAATTTTTTTTTTTATTGCGGTGAAATTCACATAACATAAAATTAACCATTTTAGAGTGAACGTTTCAGTGGCATATAATTCATTCAGAATATCGAGGAACCACTACCTCTATCTAATTCCAAAATATTTTTATCAACCTATAAGAAAACCCATACCCATTAAGCAGTCACTCCCCTTTCTCCATCTTCCCCTAACCCCTGGCAACCACTAATCTACTTTCTGTCTCTATGGATTTACCTATTCTGTATAAATGAAATCATATATTATGTGGCCTTTTGTGTCTGGCTTTTTTTTTTTTAACATTTATTTATTCATTCATTTATTTATTTATTTGGCCGTGCTGGGTCTTCTTTGCAGCACACGGGATCTTCATTGTGGCGTGTGAACTCTTAGTTGCAGCATGTGGGATCTAGCTCCCTGACCAGGGATAGAAACCCCGGCCCCCTGCATTGGGAGCGTGGAGTCTTAGCCACTGGACCACCAGGGAAGTCCCTGTGTCTGGCTTTTTTCACTAACAAAATGTTTTTGAGGTTCATGCATGTTGTAGCATGTACCAGTACTTCATTCCTTTTTATGGCTGAAGAATATTCTGGAGACAGTCTTGATGCCTCTGTCTTACACTCCACAACCAACCAGTTAAGTAATCTGGTTGTCTACCTTCAAAATATTTCTTTTCTTTCTTTCTTTTTTTTTTGGCCATGCCACACAGCTTGGCTTGCAGGATCTTAGTTCTCCAAGCCCGTGCCCCCTGCAATGGAAGCACAGAGTCCTAACAACTGGACCGCCAGGGAATTCCCCCAAATATTTCTAGAATGGATTCACTGCTCGCTGTCTCTACTGTACCTCCTGGTCCCCACCATCTCCTCTCACCTGGATGACTGCATTTTCTTATTCCTGGCCTTCATACACCCAGTCCCCACTCTTCCCGCTCCAATCTTTTCTCCACAGAGAATCCAGAGTGATTCGGTTAAAACCTAAGTCACATCATGTCCCTTCTCTGATCAAAACTCTCCAGCACCCCTGCCTTCATCTCATTCACAGTCAAAGCTGAAGTCCTGACGTCTCCCAGCCTCCTGTCACTTCTCTGACTTCACCTCTGCCATCATCCCCTTGCTCAGTGTTGTCTGGCCACTTGGGCCAGTATCCTTGCTCTCAACACACAGGACCATCTCTCTCCTACCTCGGGCCCTTTGTACTCAGGCTCTTTCTGGAACATTCGACTGTGGTTTTCGGCCCTTAATTTTCTTTACATCTCTGCGAGTTTTACCCTGTTGACCGCTCACCCCTTCATGAAATTGTTTCTGTTCTTGCATTTCATGATGCCATGTCCTCATTTTCTTTTGTCCCTGTGTAGCCGGCTGTTTCCTCTCAGATGCCTGTATGAACTCCACTTCTTCTGTGCACCCCTTAAATGCTGGCATTTCACAGGGTTTCACGCAAGTCCTCTTCTCTCCTTTCTCCTCTCCCTGGAGTGAGCTCATGAATACACCCTCAGCCTAAATAAATCCTTTACTTAATCTCTAGACTCATAGTAATTGCCTGCAGGGTATCTCTGTCTCTCTAAACAGCCCTGAGGCACTACAAACTCGACAAGTCCAAAGTGAAACAACCCTCCAAACAGCGAGGTTGTTCTTGCCAAATGGAATCCCCAGCCATTCAGTTGTCCAACATAGAAACCCAGTCCTAACCTTGATTCATTTTTTTTTTTTTTGCTTAGTTGCACGTCTAATCCATCACAAATCTATAAATCCCACTTCCTGATATCTGGAACTGTCTACTTCTCTCTTCCCCTCCCATAGTTCAGATTGTCACCTTTTCTTAGACAGCTGGTCTTCCGGCATCTTCTCTGGTCCCCTTCCAATTTATTATCCAACGCAGAAGCCAGAGAGACTTTTATGGAATACAAACGTGATCCTCAATTGCTAAACCTGCCATGGCTTTGATTACTCTTGGGATAAGTTCCTTAACCCAGCTTATAATACCATGCCTGATCTGGACCCTGTGACTGCTCCACCACCAAGCTTGCCTTCTGCACTCTAGACAAACAGAACTAATTCTCCTCAACATACTATGATTGTCATTTTTGCTTACATTGATGTTTGTCTGCAATACTGCCCTTCCCACTCTCTCCTGCCTCTCTTCATCCTGTAGCTTGTAATGTATCCCCCAGGTATCAGCTTAGAAACCACCCCTCCAGGAAGCTTTCCCCATTTTCCCAAGTCTGGGGCAGCATAGACTGCTATGTGTTCACTAAACTCTGGTTCTTTTTCATCTTGGGCTCACAGTTGGACTACATTTCCCAGGCTCCCATGCAGATGGGTGGAGTCATGTGGCTGAGTTCTGGCCAGTGGTAAGCTCCTCAAAGAATGAGGAGCATGTATTCAAGGCTTAAAACCTACCATGAAAACCTCCCATGTCATCCTCCACAGTCTCTATTTCCCTCCTCCGCCAGGTGGATGCAGGGAACCCCATGGAGAACTCTGACACCCTGGGGGAGGGCAGTGGGGCCATTAGACAGAAGGACCCTGGATCCCTGAATGACTGCGTGGAGCAGAGTCCCACCTGCCCTCTCCCCAACCAGCATGGGATTATAACGGGAGAAATAAACACTGCTGTATTAAGTCACTGAGACTTGGTTGTCTGTTAAACAGCAGTTAGCCTACCCTGATAAATATATTTGAATTAATTGATCTTCCCTCCCCCACCTCACCCCCATTCTCCCATATAATTTTTTACCTCCGACCAGAGCACTTACCATATTAAATAGCAACAGCCTCTCACCTGCCTCTTCACCTGTGGGAGGATAGGGATGGATCATGCCTGTCTCATCCTAGGTATAAACGGGCATCCAGCTCAGCACCTGGATTGTCACACCTACTAAATAAAGAGTTGTGGAATCGTTTTGTGGTTGTTGGATTCTCTGTTCCTGGGTGCCTATTTTGGTAACTTGCCCAGGACTGGGATCCCTCCTGCACCTCCCCAGTCCTCTCCCAACACTCAGGACCTGCCTTTGACCCAGTCCAGTAGCTAGCTGGGACTACCTGATGACACAGCTCCTGAAGCTGACCACCCCCCCCGACCCCAATTTCCCAATATTGACACCGTTCCCAAGCCTGGGTTTCCACCGACCTGTCAGGCTCACTGACACTGCTTGATTTTCTCATGCCTGCTGTCTGCTTTCTGGATGTCACATTTGCATCTGCTGGACTGGATTTCCTCTCAAGTCCTGGAACTTTCCTGGTGACAAGCTGAGGCTCTGGCAATGGGGCAATCACCAAGCTATGTTGTTAGCAAAATGAAGGGCTAGGACACAGGGTATATAGTGTACAATAATTTGTGAAAAAATCAAAAAGATATAGATACATTGGAGTTTGCCTAAAACCATTTTTAGAAGAGCACATCAGAAATTGCAAACAGAGCAGCGTGGGGGTAGGGTAAGAGTAGAGTCCTGGGACTTTTCGGGGAGGGGGATTTATCTTTTACTCCCTTGTACTGTGTGGCAGGCTGAATAATGGCTCCCTTCCCCCTTCCCCTGCAAAGATGTTCATATTCTAACTCTCAGAACCTGTGAATATGTTGCCTTACGTAGCAAAAGAGATTTTGCAGATGTAATTAAGTTAAGGACCTTGACATGGGGTGATTATCCTGGATTATCTGGGTGGGTTTAATGTAATCACAAGAGTCCTTCCTTATAAGAGGGAGGCTGGGGGATCAGAATTAGAGGAGCAGATGTGATGCTGGAAGCAGGGTGGGGGAGGGAGGGGCGTGGTGGGAAAGAGAGAAACAGACAGACATTAAGATGTTCCTCTGCTGGCTTTTGGTGCTTTTTTTGGTCTGTGCCTGTTCACATTTTCAGGTTCCAGATTCCTTAGCTTCAAGTTTGGGATATATGAGGCAAAAAGAAAACCCAAGGAGCTCAACACTGTGTGTCCCCTGGTCCCGATGTCCCTAATCTGTCTGCTTTCTTCTCTCCACCTGGCAGAGTCTTCTGATGTTGGTGTTATATATAATGTCCAGAGTTTTTAATTCTACTTAGTGGGAGGACTAGAGAAAAGGACTTCACTGTATCTTTCTGAAAGTAAATCACCAGTATCTTTTTGAGGTTTACCTGGTGATTGTAATGTGGAGCCAGAGTTAAGAATCACTATGATTGGACTTCCCTGGTGGCGCAGTGGTTAAGAATCCTCCTGCCAATGCAGGGGACACGGGTTCAAGCCCTGGTCTGGGAAGGTCCCACATGCCGCAGAGCAACTAAGCCCGCGTGCCACAACTACTGGGCCTGCACTCTAGAGCCCGTGAGCCACAACTACTGAAACCCGTGTGCCTAGAGCCTGTGCTCCGCAACAAAGAGAAACCACCGCAATGAGAAGCTCACACACCGCAACGAAGAGTAGCCCCGGCTCGCTGCAACTGGAGAAAGCCCACGCACAGCAAGGAAGACCCAACGCAGCCAATAAATAAATAAATTAATTAATTAAAAAAAAATCACTGTGATTAAGCAGTGGGGGGAGGGGGGAAACAGCATTATAAAATATAATTTACAAAACACAAATACATATGCATAAAAAGCATCTGGAAGGAAAAATGACAAAATGTTAACAGTCGTTATCTTTGGGTGGTAGGATCATAAGCAATTTTTAATTATAACTTTTTATTTTGAAATAGTTTAAGACTCACACAGGGAGATCCATGTACCCTTCACCCAGCTTCCCCCATAATAATATCTTGCCTACTAGTATAATACTATTAACTCAGGTACAGGCATTATTCAGATTTCACCAGTTTTTAAATTACAGGCAATTTTCACATCCTCTCTTTTGTTCATCTGAACATATTTCCTGTATAACAGCAAAAATTTGTGAAAAAAATCGATTCCTCCTTTAGTGTATCTGAGCTCGCTCCTTTCTGCCTGCTGAGGTCTTTCCTATGTTTTCTCTTCTGGCTCCATTTCTCCATCCACGTCATAAACATCCTCCACAGGACAATCAAGGGAAGGAAGGTACATGGGACAGACCTTCACTGTCCTGGAAATCCACTCATTCAATAAATCTCTTTGACGTGCCTACTGGGGGGGCCTGGAATCAATGGAGAGTTACCTCCAGTGCAGCATTCATTGCCTATATTTTTTATTTTCTGTATATTATGATGTTTTGACATCTTAGAAAGAGTCTGGCTGGGGAGAGACTGCCTTTCCTGGGGCGAGCCGATTAGAGACAGCAAGGGACTCGGCCTTTGATATACAAAAGAACACATCCAGAGCTGCATCTTGTTTTATCTGGTCCCCATACCGCAGGCAATATTCCTGGCCTTAATCAACCCAGAGCCAGATACTGGGTAACTAGGGACCACTCCTATAGGTAAGAACCTGCTGAAATTATTCAGACTAACCCATCCTAGCCATGCTTTCTCCTCACTCCTGCTTTCTGCCTGCTGACCACACTGGGCTTTCCCCACATTGCCCTGTTTCTAGGACCTGTTATAGAATAAACTGTATTTTCCTGAGCCTCTCCTGTGTTCCCTCTTGTGGCCATACCTGACTGGCCGTCACATAAGAGAACCTAGAACAAGCTTCCTCCACTGGAGTGCATACTCTAGTGTATGAGACAGACATTAATATTATACCAGTGAGTGTAAAACTATAACCATGAGGAAGAAGTTCATGGTGCTCAGAGCACTTTAACAGGGAGATGTGACCCAGGCTTGGGGGGGGGGGCGGTGGTCAGAGAAGGGCTCCTTGAGGAAATGACATGTGGGTGAGATCTGAAAGGGTGATCAGTAGAAATTAACCAGAGAAGTGGAGGAACGTTTTCCAGGCAGAGGGACCAGCACGTCAGAGGCCTCACCGCTGGAGCCTGCGTGCAGGGTGACCGGCCATCCCCCCTTGCCCGAGACTGAGTTAGGGTTAGGGTTAGGGTTAGGGTTAGGGTAGACTAGGTTCTGAGTACCATATTTTCAGTTTTAAAACTGCGACAGTCTTGGGTAAACTGTCCAAGTTCCCCAGGGACTGGGGGGGGGGGGGTTCCTGGGATACTGGATTTTCAGTGCTAGCGCTGGGAAAGTTCTGGGCAAACTAGGAGGAGTTGGTCACCCTGGATGGCATCTTCAAGAAATTGAAGAAGGTTCTTAGAGTGAGTGTCCTTGGAAGCAGGCCCTGAGAAAAAGAGTCATGTGCAAGGAGTTTATTTCGGAGGTGGAAGAGGAGGGAAACGGGGAAATGAGACGGGGGAGGGAAGGCAGCCAATAAAGGGGCCAGTCTTGCTCCACTGAGGGGTCTCCAGAGAAGTAGAACCTGTAGGAGACAAGAAGGCAGGTAGGGCTTCCCTGGTGGCGCAGTGGTTGAGCGTCAGCTTGCCAATGCAGGGCACGCGGGTTCAAGCCCTGCTCTGGGAAGATCCCACATGCCGCAGGGCGACTGGATCCGTGGGCCACAACTACTGAGCTCTGCGCGTCTGGAGCCTGTGCTCTGCAACAACAGAGGCCGCGACAGAGAGAGGCCCGCGCACCGCGATGAAGAGCGGCCCCCGCTTGCCGCAACTGGAGAAAGCCCTTGCATAGAAACGAAGACCCAACACAGCTAAAAATAAATAAATAATAAAAATAAAGGAATTCCTTTAAAAAAAAAATCTATAAAAAAAAATTAAAAAATAAAAATAAAAAAAGAAGGCAGGTAGACAGATAGATACATAGATAGATAGACATGGATGGATGGCTAAATAGATAAATAGAGAGATAGATATGGATGGATAGATTGTCAAATGGATGGACGGATGGATGGATACATACATACATAGATATATAGAGATATTTGTATTAAGGAATTAACCCACATGAACATGAGGGCTGGCAATTCTGAAATCTGTAGGGTAGGCTGGCAGACTGGAAACTCAGGCAGGAGTTGATGCAATCTTAAGGCAGAATTTCTCCTTTGAGAAAGATTTTGATCTTGGCCTTGATCTTATTGAAGCCCATCCATATTATCGAGCGTAATCTCCTTTACTTAAAGTCAGTTGATTATAGATGTTAACCACATCCACCAAATACCTTCATAGCCACATTTTGATCAGTATTTGATGGAATACCTGGTACTATCGCCTAGCCAAGTGGACACAGAAAATTAACCATCACAATGCTCAAGCCAGTGACTCCTGTGGACAATGGGTTTAATCCTGCTGGGGCATACTGGGAGACAGTGGACACACCAGAGACACATCAGAATCATCCACCCAGGTGAGGGACATTGGGTACTTACACTCCGATTCTCATCAGCCACTGTCTGACAGCTGCTGCAGGGGGGAGGTAGGGAGATGGGTGGGGAGGCAGGTAGGCAAGGATTTCCAGAAACCAGAAGACCTGCTTAGGCAAAACAGAGCCCTGAGGTGGTTTGGAGGAGGGGAAGGGTGGAATGTCCACTACAGAAGGCCCCTGGGAATCAAGTGCCAAGAGTAAAGTAGAAAGGGGCCCGGCCACAAAGAGTCCTGTAGGCCATGTGAGGATTTAAGGCTTTAAGTCAAGAACAATGGAAAGGCATTATGTTTGGTGGGTGGGGGGATAAGGAGAGGCATAATGACCGGATTTGTGTTTTCAAAGGTCTTTCCATTGATTCTGTTCCATATAGATCAGTGGAACAGAATAGAGAGCCCAAAATAAACCCATACACAGACGGTCAATTAAAGACCTTTTAAAAACACAAATCTGGTCATTATGCCTCTCCTTACCGCCCCCCTCCCCCACTTCAACAAAGGAGGCAAGGATATAAAATGGGAAAAAGACAGTCTTTTTAGCAAGTGGTGTTGGGAAAGTTGGACAGCTGCATGTAAATCAATGAAGTTAGAACACACCCTCACACCATACCCAAAAATAAACTCAAAATGGCTTAAAGACTTATAAGACATAACACCATAAAACTCATAGAAGAGAGCACAGACAAAATATTCTCTGACATAAATTGTACCAATGTTTTCTTAGGTCAGTCTCCGAAGGCAATAGAAATAAAAACAAAAATAAACAAATGGGACCTAATCAAACTTAACACAAGCTTTTGCACAGCAAAGGAAACCATACAAAAAAAAACCGAAAAGAAACCTATGGAATGGGAGAAAATATGTGCAAATGATGCGACCGACAAGGGCTTAATCTTCAAAATATACAAACAGCTCAGGCAACTCAACAACAAAAAAACAAACAACACAGTCAAAAAATGGGCAAAAGACCTAAAAAGACATTTCTCCAAAGAAGAAATACAGATGGCCAACAGGCAAATGAAAAGATGCTCAACATCACCAGTTATTAGAGAAATGCAAATCAAAACTACAGTGAGGTACCACCTCACACCTGTCAGAATGGCCATCATTAAAAAGTCTACAAATAACAAATGCTTGAGAGGGTGTGGAGAAAAGGGACCCCTCCTACACTGTTGGTGGGAATGTAAGCAGCCCCGTGGAAAACTATGGAGGTTCCTCAGAAAACTAGAAATAGAATTAGTATACAATTCAGCAGTCCCACTCCTGGGCATATACCCAGGCAAACTATAATTCAAAAAGATACCTGCACTCCTATGTTTATAGCAGTACTATTCACAATAGGCAAGACATGGAAACAACCTAAGTGTCTATCAACAGATGAATGGATAAAGAAGATGTGGTACATATGTACAATAGAATATTACTCAGCCATAAGAAAGAATGAAATAATGCCATTTGCAGCAACATGGATGCAACTAGAGATTATCATATTAAGTGAAGTAAGTCAGAAAGAGAAAGACAAACACCACATTACATCACTTATATGTGGAATCTAAAATATGGCACAAATGGGGGTTGCTGAGCTGAGGTGTTGATGCAGCCATTTCGTACTGGGACGTCCAGTCTGAAGTGCCGGGAGCAAGGTCTCTGCACGTGGCCCCCTATGAGGAAGTGAAACCAGACTAAGCACAAAGGGAAAAAATGGTTCCGGAGTTCTGAATCAGAGACTAACCACCCCTGGGGCAGAATTCCTGTGAGGCCTCCAGGCATCCAGTAAATGATGTAGGGCTAAGGTGATGACAGCTGCCCAAAAGAGGACTTAGGAGCGGGAGCCCAGGGAGAGACCCTTAGAACAGATATGGGGAACATGGAAGCATTCCACAGGGACCCCCTGAAATACCTGGGCAGGGCAGCCTGATACGAGACTGCAACTCCAGTGGATCAATTAGGAGAAGAGCTCAAACAAATGTAATGTAATGATTAATGGAAGATGGAGAATACAAGGATATCTGGGTTACAATGAACTCAACAGTATTGACTATGAATTCTGTATTCAGAACTAGAAAGACCATGGTGAACAAGACAGACATGGTCTTGAACCTCACAGATATAGCCACTATGTACAAATACGAAGTTGATTCCAACAGAGATTACAGTCTGTGAAAGTATCAGCAAACTTTTTTCTATAAACCAGCAAATAATAAATATTTTAGGTTTTGGGTCATATGGTATCTGTCACAACTACTCCACTCTGACATTGTAGTGTGAAAGCAGTCACAGACAATGCATAAGCAAATAGGCATTGTTGTATTCTAATGAAGCTTTATTTATGGAAAAAAATATGGCATAAATGAACCTATCTACAAAACAGGAACAGACTCACAGACATAGAGAACAAACCTGTGGTTGCCAAGGGGGAGGAGGGTGGGGAGGGATGGATTGGGAGTTTGGGATTAGCAGATGCAAACTATTATATATAGAATGGATGGACAACAAGATCCTACTGTATAGCACAGGGAACTATATTCAATCTCCTGGGATAAACCAGAATGGAAAAGAATATAAAAAAAGAATCTATATATGTGTATAACTGAGTCACTTTGCTGTACAGCAGAAATTAACACAACATTGTAATCAACTGTACTTCAATAAAAAAAAGAGAGAATAAAAAAGAGAGAGAATAAAAAAAAAGATCTTTACGCTGTGATGAGAAAAGGGGCAAAGAGGATGTGGAGCCACTAGCTTGGAAGATCTTGCTGGAGTCCAGGTGCCAGATGGTGGCATCTGGGAGAGAGTGGTAACAGCGAGGGTGGAGAGAAGACAGACTCTAGGGTTTTCAGGGAACTAAAGCAACAGGTCTTGGTTATTGATGTAGGATCGTTCGGAGGGTATTGAAAGGAGAGTATCAAAGCCATCCCTACTCCAGGAATCCTGGACTTATTTTAAAAACCTTTCTTTTATGTGTGGGGGCGGGGGGATAGCTGGGGCCCCAGAATGGACCAAACAGCCCAGAAGTTGCCTGCAACAAGCTGGACTATGGGAATGACCTTAAGATGACCTTGCCTGGGACTTCCCTAGTGGCACAGTGGATAAGACTCCACGTTCCCAATGCAGGGGGCCCGAGTTAGATCCCTGGTCAAGGAACTAGATCTCACATGCATGCCACAACTAACAATTTGCATGCCACAACTAAGGAGCCCACGTGCTGCAACTAAGGAGCCTGCCTGTCATAACTAAGATCTAGTGCAACCAAATAAATAAATAAATATTAAAAAAAAAATGATGACCTCGTCTGCTGCCTGACTTGTTTTCATACCCTAGGATGTTTATTGCATAATCAGAAACCTGTTGAAAATACAGCTGGAAGGTACAGTGGAGGTTATGGAGAGGTTAACCATGGAAAACATTGCTTTGGGCTCTCAGCACAAGGGCAGATCTCATAACTAGAACAGGGATGGTATGAAGTTGATAAATCAGACACCCAGAGCCCGTCACCTTGAAATGAGCACCCTTAACCCTCACACCTTGGTTGTCCAAACATCAGATGCTCCTTAAATTCCCACCTGCTTTCTGTGTCATGTTTTGTTTTGTCCACTGTGTGGAACAAAGGGTGGATTTAACCACTCTAGTGGGGGGCGGGGAGCGGATTAAGAGGGGATGCGAAGAGCAATGTCACATTAGGGCTTTCCCAGTTGTCCTTGGCTTTAAGAAGCCAGGTGTAATGAGAGGATCAGATGGTGGTGGTGTAATTTGACAAAACTGGAATTTCCCCACCTCTGCTCCCGGCACCATGAGAATCTTCCTCTGAAGGGAACATTGGCCCAGCTGCTGAACAAGATGATGGGGACAGATCACTGTGACCTGCCCATACAAATGAGTAGAAAACCAAACTGAGCTTTAATTTCCAGTGGTGTCTGAGGCCAGGCTACAGCGTTTCTCATCTCCTCCTCGGCCAATGTGCTCAAGATGGAAATCCACAGGATGGGGGTGGGGGGGATTGTGGAAGGCCCCCAGTTATCCACGCCTCCTGGTATCCCTGTCCTCCCACATTTACCATGATGGGTCTGAGTGGTTGTCAGAATAATGGCCTCCAAAGATTCCATGTCCTAATCCCTGGAACCTGTGAATATGTTAGGTTACATGGAAAAGGGGAAGTTAAAGTTGTAAATGGAATTAAGGTTGTTAATTAATTGACCCAGAGATGGGGAGATTATCCTGGATTATCTGGGTGGGCCCAACGTAATCACAAGTGTCCTGAACTGGGGAAGAAGAAGGCAGAAGAGTCAGAACCAGAGGGATGGCTTCATTAGAAAGACTCAACCAGGCACTGCTGGCTTTGAAGATGGAAGGGGGCACGAGCCAAGGATTGCAGGTGCCTCTAGGAGCTGGGAAAGGCAGGAAAATGGATTCTCCCCTAGGGCCTCCGGAGGGAACCCCGTCCTCATGACGCATCTTGAACTGTAGCCCAGCAAGACCCATTTCAGACTTCTGACCTCAAGAACTGTAAGCTAATAAATCTGTGTTGTTTACAGCCATTAAGTCTGTGGCAATCTGTTACAGCAGCAATAGGAACCTAACACAGTCACGTGGCTAATTTCATATGGCAGAATGTGACAACGCATCATTTCTGAGACACGTTTAAAGGACTGAGGCTTCCGTTTTGAGCTCTCCTTCTCTCTCTCACTCTCTTTCTCTAATTATTTGCTCTGAGGGAAGCCATGGTGTGAACAGACCTACAGAGGACCACATTGCGAGGAACTGAAGCCTCCTGCCAGCTGCCACGTGAATGAGCTGAGCAGCAGCCCCTGCAGCCCCAGTCGAGCCTTCAGAGACCACAGCCCTGGCCAGCAGTTTGATTGCAACCTCCATGAGAGACCCTGAGCCAGAGCCACCTAGCTAAGCTGCTCCTGGATTCCCCCTCATGAAATGTGAGATAATAAATCCTGGTGTTCTCAGCCACTAAGGTTTGGGGTATTTGTTATGTAAGACTGGATAACTAATACCGGGTCATTCCATACTTTTCTGCTAACTTCACATAACATGTTTCATCAGGTGCTAAGTCCTACAGACTCTACTTCCTAGTGATCTCTCCAGCTGCGCTCCTGGTCTTGAACTATTGCAGTGGTCCTCCCATGCCTCAAGACCATTGTACCTGCTGTTTCCACTGCTGGGAACAGTCCAACTGGATCTTCCTATAGTTGGCACCGTCTCATCAGGTCTCAGATTAAATGTCACCTAGAGAGGCCTTCTCTGATCATCCTGTTTCATATTGCTGTTTTACTTCACACAGAGCAGGTAACACACTGTGAAATTGTCTTTAAAGAAGAAAACCATTTACTTGTTTATTTGTAAATTGTCTGTCTTCTTCAGGAAAACATAAGATCCGTGAGGTCAGGAACCTTCCTTGTCTGTATCCCCCAAAGCTAACACACCCCTAATACATAGAGGGTGTGGTTGGCAGAGTAATGACCCCCCAAAGACATCCACATCCCACTCCCCAGAACCTGTGACTGTGTTACGTTACAAGGCAAAGGGGAATTAAAGTTGCAGATGGAATTAAGTTTACCAATCAGTTGATCTTGAGATGGGGAGATTGTTCTGGATTATCTGGATGGACACGATGTGATCACAAGCGTCCTTGAATGGGGGAGAGAGAGACAGAGAGAGAGGGGATCAAAGAGAAGAACTCAGCTTGATGATGCTGGCTTTGAAGATGAAGGGCCCAGGAGTGGGGGGGTCTCTAGAAGCTGGAAAGGCAAGGAAATGGATTCTCCTCAAACACCTCCAGAAGGAACACACCCTACCCACATCTTGATTTTAGCCATTTCAGACCCATTTGTGACCTCTTTCAAATTTCTGACATCCAGCACTGTAAAATAATAAATCTGTATCGTTTTAAGCCACTAAGTTTGTGATAGTTCGTTATAGGAGCAATAGAAAACAAATACCGAGTGTTCTCAATAAATATTTATGAAATTGAATGAATGAAAGGTCACTTTGCTCCAGTCCATCCCTGCTCTGTTTCAGTGTTATCTTTCTAAACTGAGGATCTGATCTCATCATCTCTCTGCCCATCTGCCTCTAATCGTCTCCCTTTGGCTGTAGGATGACTCCAAGCTCCTTCAAGACATTTACAACCCTCAGCCCACCATTCCAGCCTTGCTGGCTCCCCCACTCATGGAAAAATCATTTGGACGTCTTGCTTCACCCCAGCTTGTCATGCCCTTCTGTGCCTGTATGCATCTTCAAATGTGTTCCCTCTTCCAGGACTCTCAACCCCAATACCTGGTGAATACCTCCTCACTCTTCAAGATTAGACTCAAAGGTCACCTCTAGCTACTCAGGTCACAATTTGCATCTGCCGTAACTTTCTGTACTCTCTTGCATCCTGACTTTGATCACCCTGGGCTGTATTAAACTTCCAGCCCCTCTGTCCTTAACACCATGTAGAATCACTCACAGGTAGAGCTGGTGTCAGAGTCATCCTTGCATCCACTTGGGATAAGAATTTGGGAAGGGAACATCACTCCCAAAGATTGAGGACTAATAAGGACTAGCCTAAGCATCCTAATGTTTTCCTTGATCTCTCCTCCAGAGATTAGTTAAACCTCTGAGTCACCTCTTTAAAAAAAAAAAAAGACCAAATGTAAATAACCTCTTCTTGATTATAATAGTAACACCTAATCAGTGTCTAGTACTTGGGAAACAGAAGTGTACACAGAAGAAAATAAACTCCCACCCAGACCAGCCACGAACCTGTCACCCATCATAATGAATAGCTAACATTTCCCTAGTTCTTACCGTGCCACCAGAATAAAACCTCTAATGGGGAGGTTCCATCATTAACCCCACTAACAGATGGAGAAATTGGGGCTCAGGGAGGTTGAGGGGGAGAGCCCGAGTTTACGTACATTTTGGTCTTTCTGGATACAAGCTCAATGTCGTGAACAGGCAGCAGGGTATCTCTGATATCCATAAACTACATCTGGGTTTTTTCAACCCTAATTATCATGAACTCTCCTATCTCTTAAATTGGAAGCTTGAAAAGCAAAGATAAAGACTTGAAAGGAAGACTTATACCACAGGAAGCAAACTCAAAGGCCTCCAGGGCCAGGCAGCTTCCTTAATTGCGTGATAGGGCCTGGGGGCGTGGGGTGGGGGGAGGTTTGTGACAAATCTTTTTTCCCAGTTTACAGTTTAACGTTTAATAACTTCATCGTTTTTGTTTGGTTTGGCTTTTTTTTTTTTTTTTTTTTTTAACCACACCTAAGTTTGAATTTTTATGTCACCAAATCCATCACTCTTTTTCCTCCTTTATGCTGCCTGGGTTTCCTTTGAGGTTTTGCAAGGCTTTCCTCCCTCCCGGGTTGTAAGCTCGCCCTCCTGACTTTCCTCTAGTTCTTTCATTTTTCTTACACAAAAATTTAAGTCTAACTGATCTTTTAAAATATAGGTAAGATCTAATTTTTTCTAAACAAAAAGTCAAATGTCTCCCTGCTTTGAAACATCATTTTTTAGAAAAGAAAAAAATGTTTTATTACGAAAAATGTCAAATTATACAAAAATAGTATAATGGTATAATGACCCCCCAAATACCTATTCCCATCTACAATAGTTAACAATTTAGGACCAATTTAAAAAATTGTGAAAATTTACCACCTTTCACTTTTTTTGTTTGTTTGTTTGCGTTGGGTCTTCGCTGCTGTGTTGCTGTGGGCTTTCTCTAGTTGCGGCGAGCGGGGGCTACTCTTCATTGCGGTGCACGGGCGTCTCATTGAGGTGGCTTCTCTTGTTGCAGAGCACAGGCTCTAGGCGCATGGGCTACAGTAGTTGCAGCTCGCAGGCTCTAGAGCTCAGACTCAGTAGTTGTGGCGCACGGGCTTAGTTGCTCTGCAGCATGTGGGATCTTCCTGGACCAGGGCTCGAACCCGTGTCCCCTGCATTGGCAGGTGGATTCTTAACCACTGTGCCACCGGGGAAACCCTATCTTTACATATTAACAGCTTTATATACCTAGACTTGTTCTGGTTTCATTCATCTCTTTGTTAAAACAATACTACCCACTACATATACTGCTTTGCTTATTTTATTTTTTAAATCATTATATAGTAAAATTGCCCTTTTTTGGATGTAAAGTTCTATGAATTTTAACACACGTATGTATTTGTGCAACCATCACCACAACCGGGATATGAAATTGGGATACACTTCCATAACCCTGAAAAGCTCCCTCCCTCATGTCACTCCTTCGTAGTCACCCCCTTCACACTCATTAAGTTGCAACTGGTCTGATCTTTATCAACATGGTTTTGTCTTTTCCAGAATGTCATATAAGTGGAATCCCATGGTTGAGAACCTTTTGACATTGGCTTTAATCACTCAGCAAAAAGTCTTTGCGATTTATCCTAGTTGTCGCCTGTATGTGTAGTGTGTTCCCTGTTATTGCTGAGTGTTCCATTGCGTGGCTGTCCCTTACAGAGCTGCAATACCTCACTTTTAAGAACTGTAGCTTTACAATGATTTTGATATCTGGTCGGTGAGTTTCCTGCCCACTTACAATGCTCCCGTTCTATTTGTTTTCCAGAAGTGTCTTGGCTATTCTAAGTGTACTGATTCCTAGGGATTTTGTAGCTTTGGTTGTTTTTGTGAGTGATCCCTTCAACCCCTCAATTATCCAAACTCAAAAATATCCCAGAACAAACTTGAAAATTGTGCAAGACCCTTCTGAAGTAAAATTGTAGAACTAGACAGAAGAGGCTGAAGAAAAACTTTAATGCACGAAAAAACCTATTCCTGGATGTGAAGACTCAAAATGGAATAGATGTCTATTCCCTCCAAATTAATTGAGATATTTTGAGCTTTAATTGGTTTTAATCTTTTTCATCAATCTTTTCAAATTAATGGCATAAAGTAAGTAAATTTTTAAAAACTATGTTAATCTCCTCCCCTTCACTGTTCTTGTTCCTTTTCTCTTTCCAAAAGCTGTGTGTGTGTTTTCTTCTTCTTTTTTTTTAAAAATTATTTTATTTTTGGTCTTAGCTGTGGCATGCGGGATCTTCAGTTGTGGCACGTGGACTTCTTAGTGGGTGCATGCATGTGGGATCTAGTTCTCTGACCAGGGATCGAACCCAGGTGCCCTGCATTGGGAGCACAGGGTCTTAGCCACTGGACCATCAGGGAAGTCCCTGTGTGTGTGTTTTCTGCCTTTTGGCTTTGCTTTAACTGTAATCTAAATATGCCTGGAGGCCCACGTGGCTGGTCGTGGAGTAGCTTCCAGTTTGCGAGGTGAATTTTGGCAGCCAAGGTCATTTGGAAAGGCTGTGCCGCTCTATCCCCCCCATCTCGTGGAATATCCTGAAGAGGCAGGAGGGGGCTTCCATAACGTAGCTACGTCTAAGGGATCCACTTCTACCTTGAGTGGCTCCGACGACCCCTCCAAGCTCAGCCTTCATTCCTGTTCCATAGGCTTGTTACCTCCCATTTTCAGCCTTTGCTCCCCTTTCAGCATTTCATATTTAAATTGGTTATAATAATTGTGTTAACTCTCCTATTACTAGCATGTTTGTAATGGGGAGAGGAAGGAGCTATATGAGAAATAGAAAAGTACAGGATTTTTTTTTTTTTTTTTTTTTGAATTTTTTTTACTTTATATTATTTTATTTATTTATTCTAGTTTTGGCTGTGTTGGGTCTTCGTTTCTGTGCGAGGGCTTTCTCCAGTTGCGGCAAGCGGGGGCCTCTCACTGTCGCGGCCTCTCTTGTTGCGGAGCACAGGCTCCAGACGCGCAGGCTCAGTAGTTGTGGCTCACGGGCCTAGTTGCTCCGCGGCATATGGGATCCTCCCAGACCAGGGCTCGAACCCGTGTCCTCTGCATTGGCAGGCGTATTCTCAACCACTGCGCCACCAGGGAAGCCCCCAGGGTTTTTAAAAGTGGGTCAGAAAGAAAGAGGGAGTCTGTGAACATAATTACACACACAAACATACACACTCACATAATTTTATTGTCTAGTCCTTTCAAATAAGCTGCTCTTGGTTTTACCAGTGCTGCCCTTTTTCTTCTTTCCCTTCCCCAACTTCCATTTGCAATTTTTCTCATTTTCTCCTTCTGCTTTCTTTTGATTTATTTTGTTTCAGTCTTCCTAATTTCTTGAGTTGAATGCAGGTTACTTATTTTAGAAGTGCTTATTTATTAATAAAAACACTTAAAGCTAGGTGTTTTCCTCTGAATACCACCTTGGCAGCATTCTCCAAAGTTGTTGATGGCTGCATGGGCACTTGGATGGCAAAGTCTCCTTTACATAGAAAACCATCCGTGCCACATGAATTCTGGGGCCAACTAGGGCCCTGCAGGCTGAGTCATTCCCCTGAAGTCCCTAGTGTGTTGGACCACCCCTCCTCCAGGGAGGCGTGGGGTATGGGAACACAGAACAGATTTGCTGGAGCTTGCTCTTCTAATCCAAACACCACTGATGAACATCATAAGGAACAGAAATCAAATGTTATGTATCCTGTCTTTCCCAAGCCTCTCTGTAAGTCCATCTTCTTCCCAATAAGCTCAGGGAAGTGATGGACCCTTTGGGAATTATTTCAGTTTATATGGAGCTTGGGAGTAGGGCACAGGGGTTGTAGTTGGCATTCCTTTCAACTTCGTCCAAACTGTCCAATATTTTTGAGTTTTGTGTTGTGATGTCACAGTTTTTCTCCTCTATTATGAAGTTTTTTGTTTTTTGTTTTTTTCTGCATATCTGGAAGCATTTTGGTTTTGAAACACATTCTGTATTAATATGGGGCCTCTTCATGTGACAAAAACCTGGTTCAAACTGGCTAGAAAAAGGGAATTTATGGAAATTAATTAATATTCACATTCATAGAGAATATTGGTATTCACACGTCCTGCTGGATCAGGTGCCGAGCCAATGTCCTCAGAAACCCTCTTCCCTGTCTCCACCTCCTGGCTCTTTTCTGTGTGTTGGTCTCCAGCTGCCCCAGGCCTCCCTCTACCCCATGTGCAGCTCCAGACCAGACTCACTCATTGGCTTGGCCATGAGCCTCTCCCTGACCAATCACTGTGGCTAGAGAAACAGATGCTCTGGTCGGGGTCATAGATGCTGGGTTGACAGAACACCTGGTGTCCAATATATGGTTTATATGGCTGCCCTCTTCCTAAAACACCTCTCTAATCAAGGCCAGAGTTGTCTTAAAATTTTCCTGTTTCCTTAGCAGGGTGGAAAAACTCTTCCCCACCTCAACCTGCTCTCTTTACAGCTCTCAGCTCGCTTCCTTTCTCCCACACCCTGTGCTCCAGCCACAACAAATTATTCCCCATTTCCAAACAAAAGTGTACTTTTGTTTCCCTGCCTTTGTACACGCTGTTCCTTTTGCTAGAAATTCCCTCTTCCCTTATTCATTCTTTAAGAGCCTAAGTCATGTCTGCAAATCACTTGGGCAGTTTGTCCATCTCGTCCCTGGGCTCCCACCTACCTCTACTCCCACTCTGCTCATCCTGGACCTGGACAGGATTAAACCCTGTGGGACTGTCGCCCCTTTAAGACGTCAGGACTGGACCCTTAGAGCTAAGGCTATGCCTCAACAATTTCCCTGCAGTGTCTGCAGTGTAGTAGATATTCCATAAATGTCTGTTTAAAGAATGTGCAGACAGGGTCAGCTGCCCACAAGCTGATTATTTGACCATTTTTGGGTACTATAAGCTCCGTGGATTTTCAGTCCAGCAGCCGGTACCTTCCAGCCAGAACCTGCTTCTACCCCTGCCCCACCCTACCCTACTCTATAGAGCCAGAAATACCTAAACGTTTTCGTGCCCTGGGGACAGCCCTAATCAATGGGTAACAGTGTGGGGGAGGGGTGAAGGCTCCAGTTCCTTTGTCCTAATGGGACTACTCTAGGTGTGACCTACACTGCCCCCAAAGCTCTCTCGAGGGTTGGGCCACCATTACTCTCTAGTGACTTGACTTGATAACCCATCCTTGCTTGACCTCCTTCCCTCCCCACCCTACTCCCTGACTCCCCTACCCGTTTTCCTGGAACACTTCCTAATAAGTCATTTTCTTACAAATCCTGGTCTCAGGTCCTCAGATCTGCTTCTGGGGAACCCAGCCTAAGACAGAGTTGATGATTCAATGAACAGAAGGAGAAGAATAATGAATTCAGAAATCAACAACTATTTATTGGTCACTAATTGCAGGGAAGAAACAGGAGCAGGAGAGGACCCTCCTTCTGGGATGTATCTTCTTAAGGAGACAAGGTTTACACGTGTAGAAAAAGAACGAATACATGAAATGAAATGCGATGAAGAGTACTGAGGTTTAAAGCTCAAGAAAGGAGGGATGGGGGCTTCCCTGGTGGCACAGTGGTTGAGAATCCGCCTGCCAATGCAGGGGACACGGGTTCGAGCCCTGGTCTGGGAAGATCCCACGTGCTGCGGAGCAACTAAGCCCGTGAGCCACAACTACTGAGCCTGCGTGTCTGGAGCCTGTGCTCCGCAACAAGACAGGCAGCGATAAT
Organism: Eschrichtius robustus; assembly: GCF_028021215.1. Taxonomy (NCBI): domain Eukaryota; kingdom Metazoa; phylum Chordata; class Mammalia; order Artiodactyla; family Eschrichtiidae; genus Eschrichtius; species Eschrichtius robustus. Next base: position 72,214,701 of record NC_090839.1, on the reverse strand, counting down.
GAGAGGCCCGCGCACGGCGATGAAGAGTGGCCCCCGCTTGCCTCAACTGGAGAAAGCCCTCGCACAGAAACGAACACCCAACACAGCCATAAATAAAAAATAAATAAATAAATAAAATTAAAAAAAAAAAAAAAAGAAAGGAGGGATGAATCTGAACACAGGGATGTCAGAGGCTGGTCAGACTTTGAAGGCAGAAGTGAGCTTTGAAGTGAGGATGAGACGGAGCAGGCAAAAGCCCAGTGAATACAGCAGTGTGATTGGAGTAAAATGATGAAACTTTAAGGCCAGGACGTGAAGACTTGGAATCCATTCAAATAAGTTTGGACTTTGTCTCATAAGGTCATTGCGGGGGGGGGTCAACATTAATTTATTAATTCAACAAACATTTATTGAGTGCCTGTAACGTGTGGCACACCCAGATAGGAGCGAGGTGTACTCTAGGAGGGGTGTTCCTGAACTGAACTGCCTCTTCTGACCACCATAATCTTGACTATGTGTGTTATTTGGATACACCTATAATTCCCGGATAGATTTTTTTTCTTACGTAGTTTTATCACGTGTGTATATGTTTTTCTGATTATAAAGTGAAACATTATCCTCATAAAAATTCAAACATTTGGAGAACTATGCATGGTAGGAAAAGAAATGTCTTCTATTCAGCAGAGAGGCTTGGAAATCTTCTTGAATGGGGATTGGGCTGTAGGGAAGTAGAAAGTCCCCAGGGGTCAGGTTGGGCTTGTGGTTCCCAGGAACAATTACTTGGAGGATCAGTGTCAGGCAGGTTCTGATTTTCCTCAAGCATTCAGTTAAGTTTGGCTCAACACTCTCATTAGGAAGGGAGGTTAAGGTCAGGGTTAACGTTAAGCTTGTTTCTGTGATTAGAATGGTATGGGGACCACAAAACAGAGGGTTCAAGATGAACTGCAAAGTCCTGAGTGGCAGCAATTCAAAGCAAGGTGAGCTTGTGGAAGTGACGTGGGAATGGAACTTCTAAGCATTCCTTGGAAAGCCAAGAATGGGGGTGGGGAAGCCTGCACTTTCTGTTATCCGGGAAAGTTGGGAATTGTAGTCATCATATGATGAACATTTAAAAAACGCAACCTTATTTGGTAGGCATGGACTGGTGATATCTGGGGAGCTTCTTACTGCGTGTATTTTATATTTTAATAGAGAATGTGAGGAGCCATCCACAAGATTATGCCTATTTATAGAACCACAAATAGACAATCAGAGTGCCTGTTCCTTTCATCCTCTCAAGCATTGGTATTACCAAATGTTATTCTTGGACAGCCGATTAGGTAAAATTGAACAAAAAGTATCGTTTGTTTCAACTTGCATATATTTAATCATTAGTAAGGTTGAGCATCTTTGGTATACTTTTCAGTCATTCTTATTTCTTCTGGAATGGCCTCATTTGTTTATACTTTTCTCATTGATTTGTAGAAACTCTTTGGATACAGACAACATTATCTATTTTGTTTGACATATCCTGTAAGTGACATTCCCAGTTGAATGTAATTTTAAAAATTATCACGAGGATGTTTCTTTCAATATTCATAACAATGATTGCACTTTATTTTTTGTAGCTATAGTTATTAGGTCCTTACCTTAATTCTCTCTAGATTGAGTTCTTTGATCATTGGGGTGTAGTACTCACCACCGGTGCTTTCACACTAGAACTTCTCCATGCATTTGTTTTTCACCTTGGTTCATCTTCCAGTTGGTTGCATTGTATCCTCAAGTCAATTTTTCCAAAATGAGTAAATAGTGCTCTAATATTTGAGTTCTTCCATATCTGAGAATGTCTTTAGGTTCTCTTTACACATGAACAACATCCCAACTGGATATGGAACTCAGCACTGTTGACATTGCCCTTAGCATTCCAGGTGGAGAAAGAGAAAGGGGGACTGAGTAAGGAGAATGGGGAACAGAAGGAGTGAACTGTGTGAATTAGAAATGAATGGAAGACAGCGTTGAAGATGGAGGCTGTGATCTTGGAGGTCCTTGAAAGCCAGGATACAGGGCACTGAAGGCATCTGATCAGAGGGAGAACGTGCAAACAGCTGAATTTTAGGAAGATTAACCTGGCAAAGGCAATGGGAAGAATGAGAGGGGGAGATGGAGGACTGTTTTGTTATCAGGTAGAAACAATTTGGCTACAAGTCACAGAAAACAATGAATAGAGGTTCATTTATATCATATACAAAATGTCCAGAAGAGCAAAGGAAAAATATATACATATAAATATATGTATGTATGTTTTTGTGTGCTTATTATGTATTTTGGTTTAGCTACTCATATTGGGCTGATGTCACTGTGGTTCTCTTGGCCTTTTCCTCATAGTTGCAAGATGGCTGCTGCAGCTCCATACATCGTATTTGCATTCCAGGCACAAGATGGAGGGGAGGGGAGGTAGAGTCACAGCTGACTCATTTTAAACCCAGCAGAGAAAGGGTTTATTCACGAGGGAGCCAAGTGAGGAGACGGGAGAGCAAATCTCAGATCCACCTCCCAAAAGGCAAGAGGCTTGAAATATTTATGGGCTAAAGAAGCAAGGTGGTTGTAAGGTGTGGGAAAAGGTGATTGGAAGTAGGGAAAAGGTGAGGTAATCAGTGTTCTGTGCAGGCTTAGTTTTAGTGTCGGTGGTCCCCACTAGTCTTAGCCAGCCTGAATGGGGCAGAAGCTGACTCCAAATTTCTGGAAAACAACTTAAGCCCCTGTTACTATAGTGACCCATATGTCAGAAACATTAGCTATAGGGGTGGTTAAGAAGTCTGGTGATATATTACCTAGGCTACGTGAAGCTTGGAGCTGGGAGGGTATGCAATTAGAGAAAGGGGGAAAAAAACCAACTAAAGCAGGCTTAATCAGTAAAGGAAAGTTACAAACAGAGGGGTTTCTAACAAGTTGTTTCCTTATCTGCTGTTCGGTAAGACGCATTCAAGGATTTCTGTTAAGGCACCAGCTTCTGTTAACCCTATGGGACACAGTCTCAATATGGCCATCCTATCTGCAAGGGAGGCTGGGAAGGCAAATTATTCAGCTAGGCACATTTCAAAGGAAAAAATTTGACAGACAACTGAAAGTATCTGCCAGAACACACACGTACCACCACCACCACCACACACACACACACACGCACACACACGCACACACACACACACAAGATAAATTGGACTACATTAAAACTAAGAACTTCTGTTTGTTCATCAAATAACTCCATAAAGAGAGTGAAAAGGCAAACAGCACTGGGGGGGGGGGAAATGCTGAAAAGGAAATAAATGCAGAATATACATTTAAAATACATAAAAGGCAGACAACCCATTAGAGAAGAAAAAGGCAATAGAAAAACAGTAACTTCACAAAAGAGAGTATCCAAATGGTCTATAAACATTTAAAAGTGTACTCACCATCATCAGTCATCAGGGGAATATACATTAAAACCACAATGAGTTACCATTTTACATCCACCAGGATGACTAGAATAAAAGATGGAAATTAACAAGTGCTGATGAGGATGTGAAGCAACTGGAACTCTCATACTCTATTGGTAGGAGTGAAAATTGGTACAGTCATGTTGGAAGGCACTTTAGCTTCCTAAATCTGGACTTATGCATACTCTATATCCCAGGAATTCCACCTTCAGCAGAAATACCCAGTAAAGGAAAAAATATACATATAAATATACTTGTGTGTGGTTACTTATTTATTCAACAAGAGACATGTCCTAGAATATTCATAGCAGCACTATTTGTAATAACTCCAAACTGGAAGCTAACAAGTGTCTATCGACAGTAGAATGGATAAATAAATTGCATATATTCATCCATGGGAGTACTGTCAACAAAGATAATGAACTCCCTAAAAATACATGCAAAAACATATATGCATTTTATACCTAATGTTGATCAAAATAAACCATGCAATATGTACTGTATGTTTACATTTAAATAAAATACAGAAACAGGAGAAACCAGTCTATGCTGTTAAAGTCAGGATAGTGGTTACTCTTGGCGGGGGAAAGGCGAGGAGGAGAAGGTGTTCATGACCGAACGGGGACACGAAGAAGACTTCTGGGGGGCGCTGGTGATGTTCTCTTTCTTATTTTTTTTGTCATTGCTTTGCATTTATAACTTATGTCTCATGATTACATAGAATGCTATAGTCATTGTAAAGTTTAAATTCTAAATAAATGTTGTATGATACAAAATATTGAGTATAGTTCCCTGTGCTATACAGTAGGTCCCTGTTGGTTATCTATTTTATACATAGTAGTGTGTATATGGTAATCCCAACCTCCTAATTTATCCCTCCCCTACCCCCCTTTCCCCTTTGGTAACCATAAGTTTGTTTTCTATGTCTGTGAGTCTCTTTCTGTTTTGTAAATAAGTTCATGTGTATCATTTTTTAAGATTCCACATATAAACGATATCATATGATTGATGCTCTCTTTCTTGAACTGGGTGGTGGTCATACAGTTGTGTGTAGACTCTGAGAAGTCGTCATGCTGTATATTTATGCTACATGCACTTTTTCTTTTTCTATGTGTAGCTTGCACTTCAATGAAGAAAACTAAAATTTTTCAAAAGTGACTGGCACACCAGGTGTGAGATGAAGAACAGAAGTCCTTTCATGATCTCCTTCCCTAACTGTGAAAGGCTCTCCCCACCGTACGGGGACTATGCAGGTACGTCATTCTGATGCAAGGACACAGCTGAACCACCCACCCCTGTCCCAAGTCACCAAACTGGCTCCTAGATCAACCAAAAGAGCAGATGTACATGACAGTTACCCAATAATTACTATTTCTTGCAGGGGTCCCGTAGTCAAATGCCTCCAGGAGCCAGGTGGGTTACATACATGAATGAGATGGTGGGTTATCACAATAAGAAGTGGTGGGGATTGTGATGAACTGACTTCTAAAGGGGGCATTGCCTGTAGCTCCGGCTGATGAATGCCACTGAAGAATGCAGGCCAGTGAAGTCAGAGTTTCCAAAATTTTTAAAAAGAAGCTGGAAATCCAGATGGATATATGGAGTCTCCTCAGTTTTCACATTTTGGCAATTCCTTCCAATGAAACGAGCCCATCAAAACATGCCCTTGGGCCAGATTTGGCCAGTGGACCTCCCGTTTGCAACCTCAGGTTTAATGGTTGAATGAATCACTGTGGAAGTCTGTTGGAGACATAATAATAAAAACAATAGCTACTCTTTATTGGGAACTTATTGGGACCTTTATCTACCATATTTCCTTTCTTCTAAGATGCCGCCCACCCCATTTATATAACAACAGCTTTCCAGGAAATGAAGAATTAGGGCTTCCCTGGTGGTGCAGTGGTTAAGAATGCACCTGCCAATGCAGGGGACACAGGTTCGATCCCTGGCCCAGGAAGATCCCACACGCTGTGGAGCAACTAAGCCCATGCGCCACAACTACTGAGCCCGTGTGCCACAACTACAGAAGCCCATGTGCCTAGAGCCCGTGCTCTGCAACAAGAGAAGTCACAACAATGAGAAGCCCGTGCACCGCAACAAAGAGTAGCCCCCGCTTGCCGCACTAGAGAAAGCCCGTGCGCAGCAACGAAGACCCAACACAGCCAAAAATAAACAAACAAATAAATAAATTTATTAAGAAAAAAAAGAGAAACAGTACCATATTAAATGTATTCGTCTATTCACACCTAGATTTCAGAAACATTACAATGTGAAACAAAACAAAACAAAAGCATGCTTGAGAAATGAAGTAAATATGAGACACTTTCTCATTTAATTCTTACAAAAACTTTATGGTTGGTTGTTAGGCCCATTTTACAGTGTGAGGCTCAGTGAGGTTAACTAACTGTCCCAAGTTTACACATCTAGTAAGTGGCTGGGCCAGAACTTGAACTCAGATCTATTCCACATCCAGCACCATACCCTTGATTATTGCCATACATTGCTTCCCTTTGTGGAATAAGTATCATCAAGAGCAAAGGTTGTAGGTTTTGGTGAGTGTTACAGTAGGCTAAGTGGCCGTAACAAATAGACCCAGACATGTAATGGCACGAATGGAATAAAAATGCATGTCTTGCTCACTTAATAGCCTTTGGTGGCTGTTCAGGGGTGGAGCTACTTTTCCATGCAGTCCTTCCTGTGGTGACTCCGTCACCATCAACGTGTGGCTTCACTAGCTCAACGAGCTGGAGTGGAAAGAGCATGGAAGAGGCCCCTGCAGTCTTAGAAGTCCGCTGAAGTGACCTGTACTCTCCTTCTACCCAGAAGAATCCAGGCACACTAGACCACAAGCGGGGCTAGGACAGCCACTACCCTATTACTATGGAAGATAAAAATGAGTTTTGGTGAAAAGCTATTGGTCTCTTTCACAAAGTGGCTTACAGATATCAAATAATATTGAATCACCGAGAAAAACCTCAATTTGGTGCTAGTAGGTCTTCAGTACTTCTGTACTTTTGCTAGCCTCTTTTTAAACAAAGAATGCAGATGACGGTGTTTAACAGAGCTTACTAACATTGTTTATTTTTATTCTATTCTGTAGTTGACTTCTCTTTTTGACAACTGATGCCAGTTAGGGCTATAAAGTTTCCATTTACAATTAATGTGTTTAAACTGAAAACAGTAGGTAGATGTTAAATAATCGTTCAGTGGCATGTATGTATGACGAAAATTGTGATGGTGCTTTGCAATTGACTGAATCCCGATAAACAGTGCGCCATCCTACAGACATCAGGCAGTGTCCCTGAAGCTGGGGAAAGCAACTCAGCACGGAGGAATGGCCGTCCTGGTAGCTAGAGGAGGGTGATTTAGGCTGAGGGCAGACAGACTCTGCTTGAGGCCTGGGCTGGTCCTCAGGGCCTGTGAGAACAGCCCAACTCTGAGCCAAATCCTAGGCCATGACCCAGTTCCTGTGTTCCCACGGGCCAGGTCCTCAGGGCATAAGCAGGGCTGTGTGGGCCCAGCCAGGTGCCTGAAGCTCACGCTGGAAGCTTGTTGATGTCTCCTCCCTCCCTTTTCCCCTTTGCCCCATTGGGCCACCCTCCAGAGGGCAGAATTCTTGGGTGCTTTTTGTGGAAGACTGTACCCTGGCTCAGGGCCTGGCTGGCTTCTGCCTATTCCCGTAGGCTGCCACCTTTCCTGAGGGGAAGGTAGTGGGTAGAGCCGGCCCCCAGGCCTGGAACTGGGTGAGTCCAGACTACAGTCTGAAGCTTGCATCTTTCCTAGAAATGGCTGGCCAACTGAGGTGTTTTTAGGTATTTCATCAGGCCAGTGACAGAGAACAGAATTTGCCCAGGGGATGGAGGCTCAAGGGAAATCCCTTGGGAGGTGAATGTCCCCAGGAGTATTCTGACGAGCAGTGTGTCCAGTGTTGCTGAGGACTCGGCCCCAAGTGTGCTTCCTGAGTCCCGGGAGAGGGTGGCCAGATAGCGGGAGGGTCTGAGTGGGCATGGTCCCTAGTTATCAGGGAAATGAAAATTAGAACAATGAGATTCTTTTCACTTTTCAGAGTGACAGCAGCAAAATAAATAATCTTATCTACATGTATGAATGCGGCTAGAGCTAAAACATAGTATTGAGTGAACACATGCTGCACAACGATATATGTATTAGCTCTCTATTGTCATATAACAAATTATTCCCTAACTTACTGGCTTTAAACAACAATACCTACTTATTATCTTCATAGTTTGTGTGAGTCATGAATTCAAGTGTGGCTTAGCTGGAAGGTTCTGGTTCAGGGTTTCTCATGATGTTAATGGTTAAGATGTCAGCTGGGGCTACAGTCATCTGAAGACTTGATTAGGGCTGGAGAATTCATTTCTTTCTTTCTTTCTTTCTTTTATTCAGCCATGCCGTGTGGCATGCGGGATGTGGGATCTTAGTTTCCCAACCAGGGATCGAACCCGTGCCCGCTGCCGTGGAAGTGCAGAGTTCTAACCCCTGGACTGCCAGGGGATTCCCCCGGGATTCATGTCTAAGGTGACTTACTTATATGGTGGTCAAGATCCTGCTGCTTGCTTGTGAGAGGGCTGAGGTCCTCCCCATGTAGCTCTCTCCACAGGGCTGCTTGAGTATCCTTACAGCATGGCGGCTGTCTACCTCCAGAGCAAACAATCCAAGAGAGCGCAAGGTGGAAGCAGCAATGTCTTTCATAATCTAGCCTTGGCAGTCACATGCCATCACTTCTGCTGTATTCTATTCATTAGGAATAAGTCACTAAGTTTGGTCCACATTTAAGGGAAGAAGAACTAGGCTCCACCTTTCAAAGGAAGGAGTGTCAAAGAATTTGTGGACATATGTTAAAACTAGCTTATGTATGATTTGATATCATTTACTTAGTTTACAAGTGATATATTACACACATAGGCTTGGCCAATCGGAGCTCCCTACCATCCTGGCTATGGTGATTGCTTCATGGATGGATATGTGACACAACTTAGGCCAATCAGAATTCTCCGCAGTACTTCAGTACTAGAGATCTCTCTTTCTTCTGCAGTTGCTAAGCTTTTAGGATATGAATCTTGGACTGCTTGATCCCATTTTGTCTGAATTGAGAGAGTCTTGAGAAAGTCTTTCTAAAGAACTGTGTGAGTGTGTGTGTGAGAGAGAGGGAAAGACATACAGTCCAAATGAGATCATTTGAGCTCCTGGGTCAAGACATGCCTGAAGCCTGCATGATTTATCTCTGGACCTTTCAGTTATGTAAACCAATAAATTCCCCCTTTAGCTTATGCTGGCTTGAATTGGGTTTCCATTCCTTGCCACCACAACACTTTGATGAATATAGTAGTTATGGTGTTTCTGTACTAGTCAGGGTTGTCCAGAAAAACAGAATATATGAATATATATATATATATATATATATATATATATATATATATATATAGTTTTTTTTTTTTTTCTGTGAGAATCGACTCATGTGATTTTGGAGGCTGAGATGTCCCACCATCTGCTGTCTGCAAGCTGGTGACCTAGGAAAACCAGTAGGGTAGTTCCCACTTGAGTTCAAAGGCCTGAGAACTGGGGACAACTGATAATGTAGGTTCTAGTTCAAGTCCAAAGGCCTAAGGACCAGAGAGCCAACGATGTATTTCCCAGTCCAAGAGCAGAAGACCAACGTCTCAGCTCAGTCAAGCAGAGAGAGCAAATTCTCCCTTCTTCCACCTTTTTGTTCTTTTCAGGCCCTCACCAGATTAGCTGAGGCCCACCCACACTGGGGATGGCAATCTGCTTTACTCAGTCTACTGATTCAAATGATACCAAGCCACTAGTTTCGGGGTAATTTGTTAAGTGGCCGTAGATAATTAAGAAAGCTTAGAATCATTATTGGTGTTATCAAAAGGATCTGTGATGCTTAGATCCAGATTGCTTACCTCTCTTTTACTAGGGTTTTTGTTTCTTGTCATTCCTGTCCCTGGGATCTTTACTTGGAATTGTTTCTTAGGCTGGAGAAATTCTTTATGAACTTTGTTTTGGAAAAGTACACGCATGGTATCTTTTCTGAACTCTTGCATGCCAGACTTTTTTTTGTTTCACTCGCATGTAAGTGGATCACAGTCTTTCCCACTAAAAATCTTACACATTTCTCTAACGTTACTGTGATGTCTAAATCTTAGAAATCTGCTAGCAATCTAACTTGTCCATAACCTAGTTTTTCTGTCTGGGTTCTTGTAGGACTTTTTCCGTATGTTTGACATTTTAAAAAGTTTCACTAGGCTATATCCATATTTTGGAGTTTTTATATTAATTTTTGCCAGATTATCAAGGAATTGTTTTACTTTGTGAATTCAAATATTTCCTCTGTTTAGTGACAATTTCTTCTGTTATTCCTTTTAATCTTTTAGCTTTGTTCTGTTCGTCTGGGGATCCAATTATATGCACATTTATTCCTTGAATCTCTTCTCCAGTCTGCTTATCTTCCCCCACCCCCGCCCCACCCTTTCTCTCTGAGTTTTAGAACATTTTAATCTATTCTTCAGATTCACTGACTTGATCTGATGCAGCATACAATCTTCTGTTAACTGCCTCTGTGGCTTTTTAAAACTCAATACGTACGATTTTCATCTCTAGAATAGATTTATGTTCTAGGATTATTTTCTTAAGAAGAATTGTTTTAGAAATTCAATAGCCTCTAATGTTGGTAAGTCTACAAATTAGCAAATTTTTCCCTTTGGGCCATAATAGTGATTTATCCAGGGACGTTTGCTCTAATTCCGCATCTCAGTATCCTTTTGACCTGCTAGATCATTGAATATGCCCAGTCATTATTCTCTATTTGCTCATCCTTACAGAAGGGGGCCTGTGTTTGTTCAACACTGAGTGTTAAGATGAATTAAACAGTTTGTTTAAATATTTTTGGTCCAGACAAAGAGAGGAGGGAAAAGTTTATATTTACTGTATCTTTAGTTTGTCCTATTAAAGAGTCAGCAATCTGTGGAGATAGGGAGGGAGCTTCAGCTCACAGCAGATGCACTAGAGGATTTTACCTTTGCTTGGGGGTGACCCTTTTTTAAAAAATATTTATTCTCATTTTATTTATTTATTTGGCTGCACCGAGTCTTAGCTGCAGCACTCAGGATCTTTGTTGCCAAGTGCAGGATCTTTAGTTGTGGCACGCAGGATCTTTTAGTTGCTGCACGTGGGCTCTTAGTTGCTGCATGCGGGATCTAGTTCCCTGACCAGGGATCGAACCTGGGGCCCCCTGCACTGGGAGTGTGGAGTCTTAACCACTGGACCACCAGGGAAGTCCCAGGGGGTGACCCTTTTTAATCTAGCATATCTCCTGGTTTGGGAGACACTGGTGGACACCTCAGCAGAATAAAGTTTTCCTCCCTCTCCACCCCCCACTGCACCTGTGCCCCACTGTTGTCCCCAGCTGGTGTGCTCAGAGCTAGCAGGGATCATGGGGATCTTTTGCCTCTTCCACCTCCCCCTTGAATGGGCTTTTCTCTTGCCTGGAATGAATCAAGCCTTGGCAGTCCCCAACCTCAACCTGGTTTAAGCCCAGTGTATCTTGCAGAAATTCCTTAATGTTTCTGGCTTGCTATAAGTGGCACCCTTCCCTATTTTCCTTCTGTGGCTAGAGTTTTTCCTCTTATTCTTATTCTCCCTTGCCTCATCCTCCTTCACTTGGCTAACCAAGCCATGCCTCAGGCCTCAGCTTAAGCCCCACTTCCTCTAGGAAGTGTTCCGGGAAGTTCCCTCAAGTAGATACCATATACTGTGCTCTTAGAAATGCTCATATTCTGCCTGACATAGAACTCACACCTGGAATTCTACCTCTACACTGAGCAGTGCCTATTCACTCATTTAAAAATCATTTATGGAAACTAACACAACATTGTAAATCAACTATACTCCAATAAAAATTTTAAAAAATTAAAAAAAATTATTTATGGAGAGCCAAGTGTATGTATGGCACAGTGCTAGGCACTATTTTTGTCTCCTGCTCAGTGCCTGCTGCAAATTATATAGCGAATATTCACTGAAAGAATTAATGGCCAGCTTGAAGGAACCAGGCCTGAGATGGTGGCTGGCGATCAGAAAGAATGTTGGAACACTGGTGGGTGGAGCCTTGTCACAGCTCCAGGGGGCAAGATAAGTCCTAGGGTAGAGGGAACTGAGCTCTCCTAACCGGGCTGGTGCCCTGAGGTCAGCCTGCACTGGGAACCACCTGATAGCAGCCAACAGGAATTTGTTCTACAGGGCTCAGGCAAGGAGCCAGCCGGGGCTGGGAATTGGGCAGACCTTTCGATGTTGTGTCTGTGGCTAATTTCTCCTTGGCTAGGGTTCCGCGCCAATGAACCACTATGCTGGAGTGTAGTGAAATGTTTAAGCCTAGGGTTTTTGCAGTCAAAGAAAGTTACTTAAGTTCTCAGAGCCTCAGTTTCCTTTTCTGTAAAATGGGAATAAGACTTGTACCCATTTTGTAGGCCGTTGCAAGGATGGAATGAGACTATGTATATGACATATCAGGCTGGTATCTGGCATATGGTAAAAGTTTTATCAATGTTAACAATTATTGTTATCTAGGCTTGCTTTTTTAATTTGCAGTATGTCTGGGGGAGATAAGAGGAGCAAAACTTTTGCCCCAGTTTGGAGGTATATCTTTAGCTATCTCTAAGAGCCCCATGTATACAGCAGCCAATGGCAAATGAAAGCTCCCTGCTTGGACCTGTGCCTTCCCAGACTTCCCTTTGGCTGGGACATAGCACAGAACATCTGGGTCATCTCCAACATGCTGCATCTGTAAATGAGGCCTAAGGCCACCTCAAGAAGGTGAAAAGTCTCAGCACTCACTAACCATACCTAATCACAGTAAAAAATCTGAGGATAAAAGGAGTTACTTGGATATCATCAAAAAAGCTAGATTTAGCAATAAAAGGGTTATCATGGGATCAAGTGGAGAAGAATGTAGGCCAAAGGAGGTTTCAAAGAGCCATAGATGAAGTCCTGTGTTGCAAAATGTAGATGTTTAAATTATGGCTCTGGCCCAATGCATTGGGGCAACTCTCTTTTTTTTTTTAACTTTTAAAATTTCTATTGAAGTATAGTTGATTTACAATGTTGTGTTAGTTTCAGGTGTCAGCTCTCTTTTTAAGCCTGCCCAGCATCTAGGGCTGGCTGGATTGACAGTGAAGGCAGAATGACTTCCAACTTTTTGCCTGACTAACTGCATAGATAGAGGCACCATTAGTTGACATTTGGAGAAGATAAACAGATTTGGAGAGGGAAGAGACCAAGTCCAGTTTTGAATATAGAGACTTTTGAGGTGTTTGAAGGGTACCGAGGTAGGTATGTTTAGAAGGCAATTGAAAATGTGGATCTGGAGCTCACAGAGAGTTATATAAAGATGGAGGATGAGGGAATTCCCTGGGGATCCAGTGGTTAGGACTCCACGCTCTCACTGCCAAGGGCCCGGGTTTGATCCCTGGTCAGGGAACTAGATCCCACAAGCTGTGCCGCGTGGCCAAAAAAAGAAAAAAAAGATGGAGAATGAGAATTGTAAATAAGAAGGGGACAATGTCCACTGTGGGCAAGAACAAGACAGCCCAGGGTATAAAGTAGAATGAGAAGAGGACTAAGGAGAAAACCATAGAGAATTGCCATTTGGAGAGAAAAAATGGAGGAAGGAAAGGCAGCAGAGAAGATGGAGAAGGAAAAAAACATCAGAGAAGTAAGAGCGAAACTAGGGCGTAGCTGTGAGACCACCAGACATCTTAAGGAGAATTCTGATTCACAGGAAATAAAAGGCATGAAAACATACTCAACCTCACTCATAGTGAAGACATGCACAATAAAACAATCAAGAGGTAGCATTTTAAAAAAAATCTACCAGACTGGCGAGAATGGAAAAGTTTAACACAGTGTTTGAGAGGATGTGGGGAAATAGACACTTTAAAATAGTAAAGACATACACTTTTTGGCTTAGTAATTCCATTTCTAGGAATCCACTGGATGGATATGCTTATACATGGGTACAGAGAGGTTTGTACAAGGATATTCATTGCAGCATTATTTGTTGTAGCAAAGGGTTGGAAACAACCTAAACGTCCATCAATAGAGGACTTGCCAAATTAATAATGACATCATTTCAGTGGAATATATGCATTTCAGTGGAATATATGGAGTTATTAAAACAAACAAGGGAGATCAATAAGTACTAATTTGGAACAATATCTAAGATATCTGAAGTGAAAAACATCAGAAGGAGAATAGAACAGGATGTGCTATCATTTATGTAAAAATGGATAAGGCTGGCTTTGGAGCCAGACTGCCTTGGTTTAATTCCCAGCCCCACCGCTGTCTAGCTATGTAACTGGGGGGAAAGCTACCTGTGCTTCAGTTTCCTCAACCATCACCTTCACAGGGTTATCAGAGATGTGAAGATTTAGTTTTCCCTTTTGTACTTCTTGAATTTTTTTTTTTTTGGCCGCGCCGTGTGGCATGCGGGATCTTAGTTCCCCGACCAGGGACTGAACCCACGCCCCCTGCAATGGAAGTGCAGTCTTAACCGCTGGACCACCAGGGAAGTCCCTGAATTATTTTTAAACCATGGGCATGTGTAACCCTAATTTTCATTTAATTAAAAATTTTAAACAAAGAAGGTATATGAGTAGCAAATAAGCATGTGGAAAAGATGCTAAATTCATTAGTCATTAGGGAAATGCACTTTAAACCACAATGAGACACCACCGCAAGTCTATTTATATGGCTAGAATTATGAAGACCAACAATACCAAGCGCACCACCCCAAGCCTATATTGCTTTGACAGCTCATTCACATCAAAGAAAATGTGATCCTCCTTTCCCAGTGTACAACTCACCAAGGGATTCATCCTGATTGGTCCTGCCTGGGTCACATGTCCAGCTCTGAACCAATCACTGTGGGGCTGTACATCACTTTAAAGTGTTGGCGAAGATGCGTAGCAATTGAAACTTTCATAGACTGCTGGTGGGGGTGTGAAATGGTACAGCCACTTTGGGAAACAGATGGGCATTTTCTTACAAAGTTAAACATACATCTACACAGTAACTCAGAATTCCACTCTTAGGGATTTACCAAAGAAATATGAAATTTTATGTTCACAGAAAGACTTGACTTGAATGTTCTTAACCGCTTTATTCAAAATAGCCCCAAACTGGAAACACCCCAAAAGTCCATCAGCTTGGGAATGGGTAAACAAAATGTGGCATATCTATACAATGGAGTAAAAAGGAATGAGCTAATACTTGCAGCAGCATTGATGAATCTTAAAAAACCCAGAAACAAAAACCCGAATACTGTATGATTCCACTTACATAAAATTCAAGAGAAGGCAAAACTATAGTAATGAAAAGCAGATTAGTGGTTGCCAGGGACGGGGGCTGGGGAGGAACTGACTACAAAGAGTCACAAGGGAACTTTTTGGAGTGATGGAAATATTCTATGTCATGATTGTGGTGGTGGTTACATGACTGTATGTTTGTCAAAACTCAAATACATAAGATTGTGAATTCTATAAACAAAGTTGGATTAAAAAAAAAGACTCAGTCTAACAACCACAATTTTTTTTTTTTAAAGGATGACCTCGTCTGTAATGTTCAGTGACAGAGAGAAATTAAATAGGAGGAGGATGCGAGGGGATCGTTTGAATGGCTACTTATGTGCCAGGCTTTGCTGGAGCATCTTGGTTGGGGAGGGATGAAGTTGGACCCCAGATTGTCAGGAGTCAATGGGGAGGGAAGAAGTGGAGGTAGTCATCTGAGGACATCTTCCAAGAAATTCATCTGCATATAGATACCTAATAAACATGACTCAACCTTTCTGGTTACGAAAGAAATACAGATTAAAACAATATCACTGTGGCCCATCTGATTGGTATAGTCTGATAGCCTGGGTGGGCCTGGGTGTAGGAAGTGGTGTATAATCTTTGGAAAAAGCAATTCGCAATAAAAAACCCCGCCCCCTCTCCCCACAGATGTCAAGACTTTGACCTGGCCACTCCACTAGCAATTTATCTTAAGGAAATAACTGGACAGCTGGACAAGGGAGGAGGCATAAAGTTGTTAAATCAAAGTGTCCTTTATAATGTAAAGCAGTGGAAACAACCTAAGTATCCAGTAATAGGGGGTTGACTGAGTAAAACAATGGTTTATTCATCCCAGAATTTGCTTTCAGCCTTTGACATTTTTTGATGTACATAATAATTTGGGAGAGGAAGGAATTGGGTGAGGAGGAAATGGGGATGGCAGGGAGAATTATATTTTTGCTAAATACCCTTTTCTACCTTTTGAATTTGGGACTATGTGAATCTATTGCCTACGAAAAAGTTAAAATAAAAATTGTAATACAATAAAAATTATATCTGGAGCTATAATTACTAAACATGGAAGGCCATTTACAATATAGTGTTTAGTGGGAAAAGCACATTGCAGGGCAGGGTGAGCATATTTTTGTAAAAAAATTGATTTATATGGGTAAAGCATTACAGGAGGAACAACAAAATGTTAGCTGTAGTTGTGTCTGGATGGTGGTTTTTGGTGACCATGATTTTTTTCTCCTTTTATATTTATATTTTCTAATTTTTAAAAGAATGATTAATTGTAGGCCTTGTATAATTAAAAATATACACTTTTTGGACATTAGTGGGAAAACTGGTGAAATCAGAAAGTCTGTAGTTTAGGTCATAGTATTGTACCAACATCAGTTTCCTAGTTTTGACCAACATGCCGCAGTTCTCTAAGATGTTCACGTGAGGGGAAGCTGGATGAAGGGTATACGGGAACTCTCTGTACTATTTTTGTGGCTCACTTGTAAATCTAAAATAATTTCAAAATAGAAAAGCTTTTAAAACGTTTTAAAAATAAGTTTACTGACCTAAGAATATCACTTTTTCTACCATGGTAGCGTTGTAGAATGTAGTTAGACATGACCAAGAAACAAAGCTTGGTCGTGAAGGGAAGAGGAAGCTAGGGTATTAGGTGAGTGGGATTTTAGGACAGGAGAGATTTCACAGGCAGAGGAGGGCCCAGGAGACTGGCAGAGGCTGAAGGTGAGCATGAAGGGGAGCTGTAATTGAACAAGGTGGCTGAGGAAGGCAGGTGGGACCTTCGCAGGAGGTGCCTCTTAAAGACTGAAGGGAAAAGAAAAAAGACGAGGGGATATAACTAAAGTTTATTGGCAGGAGAGTTTATGTCAGCCCACCTGGGGAGGTGGGTTTCTCTGGGAGACAGGGGCCAGCCTACCTGCTGAAGGTGGGGGCGATGGGGAAAGCGTGGAGCTTGTGGATGATAGAGGAGGTCTGGAAGCCAAAATGCGTCATACAACCAAATGACCGTGAGACTGCAGTATTTCCCAAGTGTCCCAGGAGATAAGAGTCACTTGGAATGCGTTAGAATCACAAGGTCTCTGTGCCTCCAACCCAAACCAGGGAAGAGACTTGAAAACCTTTGTATTTAACAAGTGCCGCCAGGTGGTTCTTCCCTGGAGGGAAGTAGGAGGAACACTGAAGTATTGCTAAGGTCTGGCTGCTCAAAGTGTGCTCTGAGGACTGGCAGCGTCGGCCTCACCTGGGAGCTCACCTGGGAGCTTACCTGGGAGCTTAGCACACCTTACTTCAGACCTAAGGAATCAGCTTCTGCATCTTAAATTTGATCCCCAAGTGAATCATACACACATCAAAATTTGAGAAGCGTTATGCTAAGTAACCACTGTTACCATAAATATATACAATTGGCATAAAAATATGGCTGCCCCCACTGGAGAGCCCACTAGTAGGAAGAGAGAACCTCCCATTTGGACCCACCAGGGTCGTGAGGCTGGAAGATGAAGATGGTGGTGAAGGGGTGGTTGCAATGTTTGAACATGGTGTCTAGCATGGAAGGAAGACAAGGAAGAGGGCTGGTGAGCTGAGTGGCTAGGGGAGGCTGAGGGAGTCTGGAGAATCAGATTGGATCAAGAAGCAGGGGTGGAGGGAGTACAGAGTAGGAAAGGTGGAGGGATGAGGGGTATGTTTACATCCAAGGTGTAGCCTTGGGAGTGGGTGGCTACAGAGGAATGGAGATGAAGCTATCTGAGTGAGGGAACTCAAGGAATTGTGAGGTCTTCCGGTTGAGTGGGTCATTCACAGTTCAAGTTCAATTCGCTCAAGGTGAGGATCTATGCTAGTTTGCTCAGCCAAACTAGCTGATCTAGCTGAACTAGCTGATCTTTGGGGATCCGTGTGATTTGGATGGAACTCACCCTTATCAGGGGTGGGTGTGTGACAGAGACATGGCCAACTGGAGTGCACCATCCTACAGCCACAGTGATTAGTAGAGCTGGGCATGTGGCCCAGGCAGGACCAATTAGAGTCCCTTAGTGAGTTTGATATATGTATGCTGGGGAAGGAGGCTCTCATTTTCTTTGACATCAATGAGCTGTCAAAGCAATATAGGCTTAGGATAGTGGGGGTGGGGGTCAGAGGCCATCTTCCCACTGTATGGAGAGAAGTGGTCTTGAGAAGTGGCAAGTTGATCAGGGAAGTGGGGGAGAGGGATGGATGAAGCCCCAGTGACTGACTGAACAGCTGCGTCCATCCACGCCCAAAGCTAGATGCATCTACATGTTTCATTTAAATGAGTCAAAATAGGGACTTCCCTGGCGGTCCAGTGGTTAAGACTCTACGCTCCCAATGCAGGGGGCGCGGGTTCGATCCGTGGTTGGGGAACTAAGATCCCACATGCCCCGCAGCGTGACCAAATAAATAAATAAGTCAAAATAGTCTCCAGCCCCACCCTTTGCAGAAGCCAGTGTGAGCTGGGGTATCTGCCACAACTGAAAAAGCACAAATTCAAGAAGAAAACAGGGCATCAGGGGCTGAAGTCTCCCGGGGGGGATGTGAACAAGGCTCTGGATGATAGCGGGTGATTGTGTGTATCAGGTGCAAGAGCTTCACAGGAAGAAGGCTGGAAGGAGGGGCATGGAAGTGGCAGAGAGGGTCGGGGGAAGGTGAGTCCACCTTGAGAAATGCCTGCAGGCAAGCAAGTGGCCTCCACCGAAAGCCTGAGAACAAAGTGGGGTCAGCAGGACCAGAGACCTTGTCATGGACTGGCCCTGGCCCTAACTGGATCCTGACCACAGGTTGACTCCTGACCCTGACTGTGGGCTGGGCCCTCCTGTGGCCATGGGTTAACTCCATGCCCTGATCCTGTTCTTTTTCCTTTTTCTCGAACTCAGTGTAAAAACTCTGGAGCAAGCTGGCTCAGGGCAGCCATAGTCTCCCCTTGTTCCATGAGCTGTACCCATCACTCAGGAGGGCCTGGAACATTATTTCAAGATCTCAATCCTTGACTCAGAAATCCAAATCCAATTTTCCATCTGGAGAACCTGCTAGTGACCTCCCCAATCATCCTCTCTTTCCTGACATCTCTGCCCCAGGGGGAAAAGTGATGAAGACACCCCCTTGGCTCCCGTTGTGTTCTGTAAGCCTGTGCGTCTCCATAAACTGTCCATCAAGGATATGAAGGGCAGGGTCCCCAGACCTGCCTCTAAATGGAGGTCCAGCGGGGTGATTTCTCAGGTGCCCAGTCTGACTTAAGAGCTTGAAAGATAATTAGTGGATAAGTGGTTGATAGGTTGGATGGATGGATATGTGAATAGATGGATAAATGGATGAATGAATTGATGATGGATGGATGGGTGAGTGGAGGTATCAGAGGAGGCAGAAATTTGTCCTGAGCTTGGTGGGGACCTGGGGACAGACTGGCAGTGGGGGGCTGGCAGGCAACCGTGGATAGCCAGCCTCATTGTCTCGCCAAAGCTCCCTTTGTTTTTCTTCTCGTTCTTTTGCTCTTACTTGTATCACTGTCATGTTGCTGGGTTGGGGCATCCTCTGAGCTTGACTGAGTTCCCTCACACATGAAAGAGTAACCCAGAGCATCTATGGAGAAAGACTGTTATGGTGGGATAATGGCTGGTCTCTATTTTCTCTGTGCTTTTCTGAAACTTTCCAATTTTCTACAAATTAGTGGGTTCCTATTGCTTGTGCTGAACCATTCTTCCTTCCTGTGATAGCAGCACCCTAGTGGCTCTTGAGCAAACACCCCTCACCCCACTCTCTTTCAGTGTAGTTTCTGGGGGAAGGATGATCCCCTAATACAGAAATAAGTACACAGGGAGTTCCCTGGTGGCCGAGTGTTTAGGATTCTGGGCTTACACTGCCATGGCCTGGGTTCAATCCTTGGTCAGGGAACTGAGATCCCACAAGCTGCGCAGAGTGGGGGAAAAAAAAAAAAGAAAGAAAGAAGTACACAATCCAGGCCCGGACAATCACAGTGTTTCATCTCTTTGGCTACAGTGATTGGTTCAAGAAAAAGTCTCAAGTATGTTCAATGCAAAACCATTAAATAATTTTGTTTTTTGGAATAGTTGTAAGAGAGAAGCTCTCTTCCTTTTGGGGGTGTGAAAGATGGGACACATGTCTGGGGCTTCCACTCTGTAGCGGGGAGTGTGTCTGAGAATAGAGCTAACATGAAGGAGAGCACAGAGGAGAGGCAGGAAGTGAGAGTTCTGATCTTATCATTCAAGTTTCTGGATCCAACCATACCTGAAGCTAGAGACGCATTTCCAATTATATGAGCCAAAATTTTCTTAATCCAATGTGAGTTAGGTTTTTGGCACTTGCGACAAGATTCCTAACACAAGATTTATTACTTTTGTACAAATACAAATTTGTATTTTTGATAATGTTATTTAAAAAAAAACAAAAGACAGCTGTCAGATTCCTGAGTACATGTAGTTAGTCAACAAGCAGAGCTGTTAAATAGAATTTGTCAAACAAACACCTGCAGATCTGGCCCGAGATGTGAGCAGACATGGCTGGGAAGATTGCTCCAGGAGTGCTCCTGGAGGCGGGGAAGGAGCTGTTAACAATCAGCTCATTCCACCTCCTCCTCCGGCTCCTTCCAGCTCCAGCTGGGCACAATGAATGACGTGCCTTCAGCCCTCAGCCTGCAATTAGAGCATGTGTCTCAGGAATCCTGCTGATGCAAGGGGCTGGTCCTGCCTCTGGAAAGAAGGAGCTGGAACAGTTCTGGCTTGCTGGGAGGTGGCTGTGGCTGCCTAGGCCAGAGCTGGGCCTGGTGGGGACCTTCCCAGGGCACCCACCCTGGGGGACACCTCGCCAGCCATCTCCGGGGCTGCCTCGGTGGAGGAGGGAGGGGACAGAGCCACAGAGATATTTGCCCCTTGGAGGCGTTTCCTGGAACACCGCGTTGCTTTTAGGATGTTATTGACATCCATGCAATATACCTATGTTACTGCCTACTCATCATTCTCTTTGTTTTCTGAGTTTTAAAAAATTCTGTAAAATCATGCCCTATAGAGGTGTGCATAGAACATGTATGTGGTTTTAAAAAACAGGAGAGCAAACACCCATGTTTGTACTCCCGATGAAGAGGAGATCACTGACAGCCAGTTCTCCACGTGGAGACCTCTGATCACCTCCACTGCCGCCCCCCTCTCCAGAAATTTCCATCATCCTGACTTCTGTGGTCAGTGCATCCTGCTTTTCTTTATAGTTTCACTTACCATTTTTCTTTAAGTCAACTCACTCTTTTATTTTTTAATTTATTTTTTATTTTTAATTTTTTATAAATTTATTTATTTATTTGTTTGTTTTTTAAATTTTTGGCTGCGTTGAGTCTTCCTTGCTGTGCGCGGGCTTTCTCTAGTTGCAGGGAGTGGGGGCTACTCTTCATTGCGGTGTGCGGGCTTCTCATTGTGGTGGCTTCTCTTGTTGTGGAGCACAGGCTCTAGGCACACAGGCTTCAGTAGCTGTGGCGCGTGGGCTCAGTAGTTGTGGCTTGCGGGCTCTAGAGCGCAGGCTCAGTAGTTGTGGCACACGGGCTTAGTTGCTCCGCGGCATGTGGGATCTTCCCGGGCCAGGGCTTGAACCCGTGTCCCCTACACTGGCAGGCAGATTCTTAACCACTGTGCCACCAGGGAAGCCCAACTCACTCTTTTAATTCAAATGATTTTTTTGACTTTTTTTATTGAGGTAAAATTCACATAACTTAAAATCTTAAAGTGTACAGTTTAGTGGCACTCAGTACAGTTCCAAAATATTTCATCACCCCCAAAGGAAACCCTGTACCCCCTGAGAAGTCACTCCCCACTCTTCCCTCCCCCTCTTCCCAGCAACTACTAACCTACTTTGTCTCCATGGATTTACTTATACTGAGTATTTCATATAAATGGAATCACACAATGCGTGGCCTTTGTGGCTGGCCCCTTTCACTGAACATAGTGGTTTTGAGGTTCATCCGTGTTATAGATGTATCAGTGCTTCATTCCTTTTTATGGCTGACTACTATTCCATTGCAAATAAATTTCTTTTAAAAGGAAACTGTTTCATTATCCCTGACTTTTCCCTCTGCCCGGAAAGTTCTTTTCCCAGATATGTCTGCATGAATGACTCCCTCAAGCTGTTCAGATAATACCCTTGCACAAAGGTCTCCCCTGACCACATAACACCAAGACTGGCCCCTCTGTCTGCCCCCAGACTCCCAGACCCTCTCTACCCTGCTCTACATTTTCTTCTTTCCATAGCACTTCTCACCCTCTGACATGCTATCCAAGGTACTCACTTCTTATGCAGACTGTCTCTGTATCTGTCTCTCCCCCTAGGAGGGTGTGAGTTCTACAAGGGCAGGGAGCTTTGTCTGCTTGCCCCACATCTGCATCCCCAGCTGCTACAACAGTGTTTGGCACCGAGTAAGCAGTTGTGGGAGGCCGAATAATGCACCCCCCAAGATGTCCACGTCCTAATCCCTGGAACCTGTGAATGTTACCTTCTGTGGCACACAGAGCCTTTGCAGATTAGGAATCTTGAGATGGGGAGACTATCTTGGGTTCTCTGGGTGGCCCTAAATATAATCACAAGTATCTTTATTTAAAAAAAAAAAAAAAGGCAGAGGGAGATCTGGTTGCAGCAGAAGTCAATGTGACAACTGAAGCAAGATGCTACTCTGCTAGCCCTGAAGAGGAATGCAGTTTAGAAGCCAGAAAAGGCAAGAAGACGGATTCTCACCTAGAGCCTCTGGAGTGAGCACAGCCCTGCCGACACCTTGATTTTAGCTCCATGAGACTCCTTTCACAGCTCTGGCCTCCAGAACTGTAAGGGAATAAATTTCTGTGGTTCTAAGCCACTCACTTTGTGGTAATTTGGTACAGCATCCACAGGAAACTAACGCAGTGCTCAATAAACAGCTGTTAAATGAATAAAAACTGTCCAACCAGTGACTAAAGGAAACACCGTTACTGCTTACAATAAGCAGAAGGTAACTGAGAAAACAGAGGCAGTGTAAACACAGTGATGCAGCTAAATTTGGCTTGATAGCTAGAAATCTATGGCCTCTGAGGCAGCTCTCTCTTTGTTAGAAAAGAGAGCTGAGCACCCGTTAGAGAGTGTTGGAGACCTATGAGCCCCACGCTGGGAATTGATGTCTTTGCACGTTGAAGAATGGAATGGCATTCTGGTTCTGTCAGTCAATGGTACTTAAAGCTCCAATTTGCTGGGGCAGGCGAGGGGGTCAAGGCAGACTTCACAGAGATGGTGACATCTGTACCTGGTCTTGGAGGGTTAGTGGAGAAAGAGAAAGATCAATTTGGCATTGTAATTAAGTTTGTGGGTCACCTAAAGTCACCACTGTAGGGTAGGTCTTGTGACTTGACAAATGTGACTGAGGTGATGGGGGGCCACCAGAGGCATCTCAGCGGGACGTCTGTGATGGGCGTTCCCCGTGGAGATATCTCCCGGGCAGAGCCTGGAGTTGGGATGGGAGGGAGGAGAGCTGGGAGACTGGGAGATTCGTGAGGATGGAGCCTTGTGCTGCTTCTATCTTTTGTCTCGGCTCCATCTTGTGCTCCAGCTGCGTCTTAAATGTAGAAGTCTCAGGGTCCCATCATCAACTCTCTCTTCCTCTTTTCTTCCATGTGACCTCAACCCACCCTTGCCGACTCCCTCATGTCTCTCTCTGGCCCAGACCTCTCTCCTGAGTCTTCAACCCCAGGAGAGGTTGGAGTCTATCCGATATCACCCCTTGGGGTGCAGGCTCAGCGGGGACATGTTGAGTTTGAGACACCTCTGTCATCAGGGAGACATTCTATGGGCTGTGGAATGCTTGGGGCTGGGACTCAGGGGCCCAGAAGGGAGATCAGAAGAGCAGTGAGGTCGGGAGCTCAGTTTGAGAAGAACAAGGGCGTATCAAGAACAAACGTTTCCACAACCTGCACGTGGAGCCATTGTCCCTTAGAGTCAGTAGCTCCTGGCCACGTGGCTACCTACCCAGGGCTCTGGGAATGAAGCAGTCCCCTCTGTCCCCGCCTCTGTCCCGGCACAAGAGCACCTGAAGCCAGAGAACACCGGAGGGGACCTTTTCAGGGGCACGTGGACTCGGCCTCTGGGGAAAAGCTTCCATCTGAAAGGCAGTTTGCACAGTGGTTACACGCACGAGCTCTGGGGCAGGCCTGTGTCCACCAGTTACTAGTGATTGGGGCCATGAGAATGGCACCCATAGGGATGGTGCCCTGTGCCTCCATTTCCTTATTTGTACGAATACCTGTGCTGTGAGAATTCCACAAACTGATGTGTGTGGAGGGCTCAGCAGATCCCCTGGCCAAAAATAAGTGCTCAATCAAGTATTAGCCATTGTTATGATTGTTATTGTTTTGATTAGCTCCATAAACTTTCCCAAAATACCATCACTGTATGCAGTCCTACCCCAGTTTGGAGACAAAGAGGTAAGACACAATTCCTGCCCTCAAAGCATTCACTGTTTAATGAGACAGATAAATGGATAAAAAATTGTATTAGGGGATGGAAGTTCTGTAAGAGACAAAGCTCCAACTTCTTGGGGTAAGGGAAAGTATGGGAAGACTGTACAGAGGTGGTGATATCTGTACCTGGAAGGATGAGTGGAGGCGGAGAGAGGGCAGTATTTGGCATGACAGGTGCACAAGGCTGGGTGCTGGGCAGGAAGGAGATGGCTGAGCCGTGGGGTGTGTGCTGTATGCTGGGGGAGATATGGGCGACCGTTGCCTCCAGATGCTTTTGGCCTCAGCTTTGACAAAGCCAGCAAAAGCTGAGCCTCGCTGAAAATGTTCCTGCCTGTGATGTCATGCGGGGGCGGGTCAATTCCATGCATCTGAGGGCCTGGCCCCCAGCCCTCCTGCTTTGGGGAGGAAGAGGAAGCTCTCTCTGGGCAATGCCCAGGCGGGCTTCCATTGCAAGTTCCCTGCCGGCACTGGCTGCAGCCACCCCAGCCCAGCATGGACCGGAGCCAGGCTCTTGCCTTCGGCAGCCTGATGCTTGCCTGCATCAGCCCTGGTTCCTGAGCCCACTCCTCAGGGGAGCCAGGGGTCACGGTGACCGTCCCCCTGCTGGCTGCCATGCCTCCTAGCAGCGCCCCACCCGTGAGGGCCAGAGGAACCACCGCAGGGGGCAGAGATGGCTCTGGCAGCCACAGGTCTGAGGTTGGGTTGGATCAGGCAGGGTCCCCCAGTCCCTGCTCTTTCACCAAGACTTCTGCCTCTGCTTGAGTGGGAAGCAGTCCTGAATGCAGGCCTCTCCACACCCACGGATGTGGGCCTTCCTTCTGTCCTACAACCGGGTGGGGAGCCTACCCCTCTTCCCACGCGAACTGACGTGAGCCTCACACGTAAAAGGCACAGACACTGATTGGATGCAAAATGATCTAGTGATAAAGTGCACAGGGTCGGGGCGATAAAGTGCACAGGGTCGGGGGCGTGGTCTGGAGTCACAGCGCCTGGGTTAGAATCCCAGCTCTGCAACTTCCCAGCTGTGTCACCCTGAGCGAGTAACTCAACATTTCTATGCCTCAGTTTCCTCATCCATACAGTGGGATACCCACTTACTGTGCTAGTTCAGGGCTTGGCGGGTATTTTTTTCTGTAAAGGGCCAGAGAATAAATACTTTCGGTTTTGGGGGCTGTAGAGTTTCTGTTGCAGCTACTCACCTCTGCCAGCCATGGTAGCACAAACTCAGCCACAGACAATGAGTGAACGAATGGGCATGACAGTGTTCCAATAAAATTTTATTACGGACACTGATATTTGAATTGCATGTAATTTTCAGGTCATAAACTGTCCTTCTTTTGATATTTTTAATAATATTAAAAAAAAAACCCAAAAACCATCCAACTCACTCTTAGGTCACAAGCAAACATAGGATTTGGCCTGTGTGTGGTCGTTTGCAGTCTCCTATGCCAACCTCTGTGAGTGCTTAGGACGGCAGCCAGAACACTGCTCCTGAGCTGATATTGAGCACCTACTATGCGCTTAACACATGTTAGCTATTATCTCCCTGGAAGGCGTGAGTACGTCAGGAGGCGGCTGTCCGTGGCTGGCTTGTCGGTGAGGCGCAGGCCATTGGTGGGGGTACGGGGTCTGCCCTGGAGGAGGAGTAGCTGAGGCTGGTCATCAGGAGATCATCCGTTATGCCTCGGGCTACCACTGGACAGTAGTGTCCAACAGTGTCCTTTACCTGGCCCTTCTCTGCTCGGGGAAAGGGCCCAGAGCACTGGCTTGGCTGCCCAGAATATGTCCCACGCCCCCCCTGGAGTGAGGACCTCCTGTCACACCCCCCAGGCTTCCCTCCAGTACACCCTTCCCCTCTACACGCTCCAAGCACTCCGGGCCAGCTCCTGCCTGAGGGCACAGAGCAGACCTCGCCCCCACGTCAGTGACTAAGCAGTTTATTCGCGAACGGCTCTGGGCCTGGAGCTTCTTCCTTCCTGTCTTTGGCCCCAGGCAGTGATCGTCAGGCCTCAACACCTAAGGTCACATCCTTGGGTCCCAGCCCAGGCTGGGGGAGTGGCTGAAACCCCCAGCTCGGGGCTTTGGAGGAGTCTTTCTCTCTGAAGATCTGGCGGAGAACTCGGTCAGGCTTCACTCCTGGCCTTTGTCCAGGCCGGCCGCGTTTCCTGGGCCCCATCTGTCTCGGTAGCAGATGTCCTAAGGGTTTGGGCTGCAGGAACTATCTCATCCTGGGCAGCTGGGAGCATTGCTGGGTGGGGTCCAACAGTCCCCTGCACTGTGCCCAGGCCCCGCCTTGTTCAAAGGAGACCCGTAGTCAATGTCTCTGAAAAGCCCAGAGGGGGTGCAGAGGATCCCTTCTGTGTGCAGGAGACAGGGTCTAAGCTTTCAGACCATGGCTGGTGGTCCTGGCTCGGTCTTTCTTCCCCAGCCTGCCTCAGGACTCAGCTGGCACCTCAGTGTCCGCGAGCTGGCTGGGGAAGTCCCTCTCCAAGCGCAAGGTGTTGTATCTGGGGGGCGGTGTGCCCGGCACCTGGGCTGCTGGGGCTGGAGGCAGGCACAAGGCAGAGGTGAAAGTGGGCAGGTCATCGTCTATATCGAGGCCCAGGTTGTCCCGGCCCTGAGGGCTGGGGGGAGCCTCGGGCCAGGGGGGTGCCTGTCTCCGGGCCCACCACTCCTTGGCTTTGCGCCACTGGTGGCGTGCGACGATGGAGAGGGAGTCGACGAGGAAGACCTCGACGATCTCAATGACGCAGATGACGGAGCAGCTCATCCACAGGCCCAGCTGGCCACCGATGTTGGACAGAAGCATCTCGATCTGCAAGGGAGGCCAAGCCAGACTATCAGAAGGGACCCCTGCCAAGCTGGCTTCATGCCAAGACCCCAGTTCCCAAGGGAGTCACTGGCTAGCCCTGGCCCCGAACAGGTTTGCGGGAAAATGGGGACAGCCTTCCTGTCTCCTCTTACTCTGCCTGATCTGAGGCTTGGTTGGCCTTTGGGGCCCCTACAAGCTCAGGCTGGATCCCCACAGTCTGACTCTGCTCCCCAGGGCCAGGCAGATGCGTACACTCGCAGACCCGGGACAGGTCCCAGAAGGAAGCCACTCACGCTGTTGGCAGGGCTCTCCACGATGGATCTCTGGTTCAGGTCTTTGTAGAATATCAAGAGTTTGGCCAAGTCTGTCCTGTAAAGATTCCAATAGGTGGGGCCAAGGTGAGTTGGAGGCCTTTGTACTCTACCAGATGGACAGCCTCTCAGCATGGCTCTCTCTCTCCTGCCCAGCCCCCAGCACGGACCAGGCTCTGAGCTCCACAGGGTCTTAGAACCTGGTGTATGGGTTTCCTTCTGCACCACAGAGCACACCTCTGGCCTGGGGCTGGTTCATTCATTCACTCAAAAACCATTTCCCCACCTGTAGACTAAGTTCCCTCAGCTGCATTCCCACAGCACAATGTTCTTCATTAAACCTTGACATTGTAGTTGTTCGATTGCAGTCTAAAACATGTACAGGAGAGAGGCAAGTGGTGTAAATGAGCGAGGCAGGCTGGGTATAAGGTCATAATGATAATAACCATAATAACAGCTAGCATTTACTGACCACTTCCTGTGTTGCCAAGCACTGGAAGAACCTTATGTGTTCCAAGAACCTTATGTGAGTCAACTTATTTAATTCTCACAACAACCCTATGAGGCAGGTATGTTTTAATCATACCCATTTTACAGATATGGCAACTGAGACACAGATCGGATAAGTAACTTGCCCAAGACTACACAGCTCATGATTGGCAGAGCTGGTATTCAAACCTAGAAAGATCTGGCCCAGGGCTGGGCACTGTGGAGACAGTAGTGGCCCAGAGAGATGTGGGTTCACACGGCAATCCCCTCACCCTCTCCCATCTTTGTCTCCATCTGCTGAGGTCCCTGAACTCTGCCCTGGCTGATTTTTGCTAAAGGTCCCTTGGAAGTGAATTTTGATGTGGAAAATTCAAGTGGAATTAGAAGCTGCATGGCTCAAAAGGAGTATTTTTCCAAGTGGGTCAAGATACATCAGGAAGCCATGAAATAAACTTACTGGGTCATGACCAGTACCTTTTACAAAATGAAATAGGAAAGATCAGATTGCATCCACAGAGAGATTCGAAATTTTTATCAACTGATATGGGCACTAATCATTCAGAATTGTGCTGTCACCAATCGGGATGGATGTGAACAGTTGGTTTGGTACCCGAGTGTGCAACATTTGAGAAGCAGCCCGAATGCATTGTACATCATAAGGGAGTACTGTTTCATGACAATTTTATTTCAGTTACGTATTCAATGGGCCACAATGGAAAAAGTATTTTCATACTGTGGGTCATGGTCAAAAAGTTTGAGAGCCCCAGGCCTCGAGCAGGGCCTGGCTCATGATAAGAACTCGGTAAATATTTGTTGCATAAAGAAATGAATGAATGAATGAATGAAAAGGAGAGCGTTTGGCACTGAGGAATCAAGTGAGGAGGCTGGGACGGGGGCTGGCAGAAGCAGAGGAAGCAGGGCGGAGGTCAACTTACTTGTTGAGTTTTTTCTTTATTTGGCCTTGGTCCCAAGTGAGAACGGACAGCAACCATTTCTGTGGTGGAGAAAGAAGTGGCCTGGGGATGCCCGGAGGGACCAGAGCCAGCCTGTCTGCCCTCCCCTCTCAGCCCCAGCCCCTGACCCAGGGCTCCCCTGTGGATCACCCCTGAGGCCAGAGGACACAATCAGGACATGAGGATCCAGGCTGAGGGCGCCAGGGGGAAGAGCGGACAGAGAACTCACCTCGGAAACCTCAGATGGCCACTGCGCCAGACTGGTGGTCAGTGTCCACTCCTTAAAGCTAAGTGGAGAAGGGCATGGAGTGAGGGTGGGTGGCCTGGCCCAGCCCAGCCCAGCCCAGCCCAGCCCTGCTCATCCCACTGCTTTGGGTCCACTCACCTGCAGGCTTCCTTGCACAGCACCTGGCAGCCCAGCTCTTCCCGGACAAAGTCCTGGTGCAGTTCATAGTAGCAGTACACTGAGGGACAGAGTGCAGGGTGGCATGAGCTTTGGGGTCACAGGACCCTTCCTAGGGTTTTCCAGTGGTGCCCCCATAGTCTCCTTCTAATGATTTCACCTTCCACTTTCTACAAACACTAGTTCTCTGGAATCAATTTCTGGCTTGTGATTTTGAGAGACAGAATACTGCCACAGCTAAGAACATGAGTTGGGGTCGGGGGCAGGTTAGCAGCCCTTGCTTTGGGTCTAGGTTTGTTGCTCCCTGGCTGTGTGACCTTGGGCAAGTTGCTTAACCTTTCTGAGCCTCAGTTACCTGTTCTGTCAGAGGATACTATCAATAGTTCCTACCTCCTGGAGTTGACAGAGGTGGTCAAGGTTTTAGCACAAGCTGGGGTGTAGCATTTGTTCCTTAATCAGAAAGTAGAATTCAAGCCAGGCTTCACAACAGGAGTGAAACTGGTCGGTGTCTCTCTATCAATATCTCCCTCAGGCCAAAGGCCATAGGGGCAGGGTCCCGGGAGCGCCTTAGCTATTGCCAGGGCTGGGCTGACCCCGCTCCTGGGGTGTGGAAGGCGGGGGTGGGTCTCACTCACTCCAGTTGGGGTGCTGCTGGTAGTTGCAGTAGTTGGCTCCCCGAGGTAGAGGCTGGCTGAACTGGGCACACCCACATTTCTCCACCATCTTTGCCTGGAAGCACGAGTGAAGGCAGATCTGAAAGACAAGACCCAGGAATTCCCTTAACCTCCTTGCACGTGGATGCCGGAGACCCCATCCCTACATCCCTCAGTCGGAGAGGGTCAGCTTCCCACAGCCTTGGCAGACAGCATAAATGTACCCCTCATGTCACAGCTGATAGGGCCACAGGGACAAAGCTAGAAAATTTATTGGGAATTTAAACAGACGTGGAGGCCAGGTTGAGCTAGAGCTGCGGTGGTCATTTTCCATCATGTAAGTGCTGACCCAGAGATAAGTGGGAAACTTGGAGCAGGTGCTAAGAAACAGAGAGAAACAAACCCAGCCCCCAACTTTCTGATTCTCAGGTCCAAGCCCTCCAGGCTGGATCCCTGGGGATCATAATATCCATGAAGCTTATAGCATAAAAGCTAACGGTGTGGGCTCGGAAGGCAGGCTGCTTGAGTTCAAATACCAGCTGTGCTACCTCCCAGCTGTGTGACCTCAGGCAAGTTACTT
The DNA here is from genome assembly GCF_028021215.1 of Eschrichtius robustus. Lineage (NCBI taxonomy): Eukaryota > Metazoa > Chordata > Mammalia > Artiodactyla > Eschrichtiidae > Eschrichtius > Eschrichtius robustus. The sequence goes on along the minus strand of NC_090839.1, from coordinate 72,184,206 downwards.
AATCTCTCTGATGCTTTGGTTTCTTCATTTTTGAAATAAGTATAACAAGACCTACTTCATGAAGTTGTTGTGAGTATGAATTGAAAGATGTAAAGTGTTTGTAAATGGTAGCCTCTCACTAAATTTTATCCAGAGTATCTTTCCAACGAGCTGACCCCCCCACCCCCCTTTTTTTTTTTTTTTTTTGGTCTTGAAGTCAGTGTGAATGTGTTTCTATTTCTTACAAGCAGACATTGTCTGACTACTAGTCTCTTTTCACTCAGTGTCTCCACCACCCCTCAGCTCAGCTCTGGTGGAAGCTAGTGGACTCAGTGCACTCAGGGCGCCTGGTCCTTTTGTTCTGCTGGGATGATTCTCATTGGCTCTCTTAGTGTCCTGGTGGGAGGTGAGGGGCAGACTGCCAGAACAGGAGGCAGTGTAACAGGTGATCTCACTCAAGGGTTGACATAGGTAATACACTAGCGGGCGGTGGAGACCACGGGGAACCAGAGAACATGTCTTGTTTGATAAGGCCACTCCACCCACTGTTTATCCTGTAGGAATATGGGTCCAATGTTGCCAGATCTTGTTTTTCAAGAGAAGCTAGAAATCTGGGTTTTCTTGTGAAATTCCCTGACTTTTAAACACCATCCAGAAAAACCAGGTGAGCAGGGTGGAAGGGACCTGGGAGCTGCCCCTTAGCAGCCCCTGATCCAATCCAAACTCCCCCAGTGACTGCTGAGGAGTACACAACTTGCCCAAAGCCATCAGCGGGTGAAGGGCACCCCTCACCCAGTGCCTCTCCCAGGCTGCTTCCTCCTCCGGTCCCTCACTCGCCAAGGCCAATTTAGGAAGTGGATCTCAGCTGTACATTCTGTTCCATGCAAACCTCAATGAATCAATTAAGCTCTGGTTACAGATGGATTGAAGAGGACCGGAACCAGCTGGCATCATTTGCCCTTGAGGTCCTTGGATGATCCCCAGGATTCTAACCTCAGTTCCCAGTCCCAGACACACCCCAGCCTATATATAACTTTGTTTCCTGGGTCCAGGCCACAACCCGGGGCTGGGTGCTGCCTCCAGCCTGTACCTGGAGGGAATACGTAGCATTGTAGATGTTCGTGATCAGCACGTCACTCCAGTCCTCCGTGCACTTGCTGTAGGGTTCACTCAGCTTGAAGGACTCCGTCTGTAATCACAGCAGCACACATTCAGCCCTGACCTCCCCCAGGACCCAGAGAAGGGGCATTTCTAGCAGCTTCGAGGAGCTGAGCAGCTACCCAGTCATTCATTTAACAAATATTTATTGAGCACCTACTAGGAGCTTGATGCTATTCTAGGCACTATGGAATCCACAGTGATCAAAATAGACAAGTTCCATGCTCTTGTGGAGCTCACATTCTAGTGGGGTAGACAGATGGTCAAAAAGCAAATAAATCATTTTGGATCTTTTTTGATAGTGATCAATGAAACTGGGTAGAGAGACGAGAGGGGTTGGGAGGAGGGGGCAGTCTTCCCAAAAGTGGTTAGGGAAGATGTCTTTGAGAAAAGGACATGTTGGCTCGACATGGAATGGCAACAAAGAGCTGGACTTGCCAAGAAAGGTAGGAAGAGGATTAGACAGAGGGAGTAGCAAGGCTGGAGGCGGGAGAGGGCCAGGGTGGCCGGAACGTGGTAAAAGGGAGAGCCGTCGCTGGAGATGAGGTCAGAGAGGGATGCCAAGGCCAAATCATGGCGGCCTCCTAAGCTGTGCTGAGAAATTTGGGTTTGGATTTGGTTTTCAGAATGTAGTGAGCCACTGGAGAATCCACGGGGAGGGGCTGGAGGGATTAGAAAGATGAGCAGTGACTTTGCTGCATGGGGTCCTTGTCTCAAGGAAGGACTCATTTCCTACCCTCTTGTCTTCTGGTCCCAGAAGTTGACTTGAAAAAATGGACTTTCTTAGAGAGGACCAAAGAATACCCAGCAGAGCAGAATGATACCCTGATCAGAGGAGGTAAGAGCATCATAACTCACTGTTCGAAAGCCTTATTAAATTATGTTTTATTATAGCTTACTACGTTTGGTTCTAGCTTCATATTTGTCACTGCAAAGGAACAATCCAGACAAGCCAATTAAGAAAAAAAAAAAAGGGTAATATCTCCCAAGGGGGAATAACAACTGAATATATTGTGACCATATCATAGCTAGGATTTGAGGTGTGTATGTGTGTGTGTGTGTGTGTGTGTGTACAAAGACTTTTGTTTTGTCTTTTATGAAATGGGGAGGGTAAAGGGCAAATGGATGGCAGATTTATGGGAGGGAAGAAAATTCTTTTTCCTTTGAAGACTGGATGAACAGAGAGAAAGGTGATTGGGTGGGGGGAAGGAATCAAGAAGTTTGGTGCAGGTAGAAACTACAGACATCTCAAGTGGCTATAATCTCTTTCTGTTTGTATTATAATTCATCTGTTGACCCATTAGTCTCCCTCAATTAATTGCAAAGTAATTTGCCCTCTGGGGCAAAAGACCGTGCTCATTTTAAAACGTTTAAACAGAAGAAGCAGAGAAGAAAGTAGCCTAGCCGTCTGGTTTCCTCTCTTCCCCTGGGTACCCACTCCAACAGGTCAGATCTCGATCCTGAGATCCAGACACACATCACACGTTCACTTTGCCCTGCAATGTCCTTTTCTCACTAATAATAAAGAGTGAGTGTCTTTCCATGTCAGTACAGAATAAACAGACTTACTTCATTCCTCTAATAGCTGGGTAGCAAACTGATTTAGAGCCTCTAGTGCATGCCAGGGCTGGGCTGGGATCTGGGCACAAAGATGCCAAGCAGTGGCTTCCCTCGAGGGCACCTCCATTCAATGCTACCCTCTAAGCTTCTCCAAGCAGCAGTCTCCCTGATCGGATGTCCCTTGGAGACCCCAGGCCCAGGATGTCCACAGAGCCTAGAGTGTCAGCTACGGGCTCTACCTGCCTGTGGGGAGAGTTCAACACCCTGGCATCTAGGGGAGAGGGTTCGTCCACGCAGGTAAGCCCTGTGCAGTTGGCAAAGGTGGCTGAGGCTCTTTTTGCTTTGAGAACCAGCCCATGGACCACTTCCAGAAAACCGATTGTGAGAAGTCATATTGTGATTTTTATGCTTTTTGAATACTCAATGGCCCTTCACTTTGCAACGATGCTTATCAAACTCAGAGCTCCTGGGTTATTCAGGTTACTTCCTGAAACACCTGGGGCTGGGGCAGATGGGGCAAATGGCCTTTTTAGAGGGGAAGAGAGGTCTTTAGCTTCTCAAAGCCTCAGCTAGATGAACTTGGACAGAGTCCTGGCTTGCTCTCGCTCTCTCTCCCCCGCCGCCTTTCACTCCCCCACTTCACTGTCAGTTTACCAGAAGTGCTGACCTGGGCAGGGTGGGGAAACATTTTGGCTTCTGTCCTGACCCCTAGGGACCCAAAAATGAGAATGGGTATATATGTATGTGTGTGTGAGAGTGTGTGCAAGTTTAGATGGATAGATAGATAGATATGTGTGTGGCATGCACAGGTATGTGTAGGTGTGATTAGGTGTCTGCGTGCACATGTGTTGTATGTGGGTGTATGTGGGAACAGGACTCCTTTTTATCAAAATGAGGTCCTATCTGCTTCCTTCTGAGAATCCTGGGGGAGGAGAGCAGTCGCACAGAGTCCTTAGCTCCCATCTTTAAAGGTATGAACTGTGCCAGGGAAAAGCCCAGGTGGCAGCAGGAGGCTCTAGGTGGAATTACGGGTGTTTTAACTCTTTTTTCTTTTGTTCTGTTTTTAAATTGTAGTAAATTATAAAAGTTATTTGTAATGTTATAAAATAATTTATAGATATAAATAATTATAAAAGTTATTTTGACGTTTCTAATCAATGGAGGAAAAAAGAATTATGCAACATATGAAGTTAGGACTACTTGTTAAGAATTTGGAGGAATTCTGCATTTCACATCCTGCAGAAATAAAATTCTAGTGGGTTAAACTATTAAATGAAATAATAAAATAACTGGAAGGAAAATCAGCTCAGTATCTGATCTCAAGGAGGGAAAATCCTCAATAAACATAATGACTAAAGAAGAAAACAAAGATTTTGACTATGTAAACATCTGATGTTTTTGCATGTGAAAAAGCATAATGAAAACTAAAATGAAAGCACACACTGGGAAAGATATTTGCAACACATATGGCAAATAATTAGTACTTTCTATATACTATATGGAAGAGATCAATATCTTACTCAATATCTCACTCAGTAGGGTATCACGAGGACAAGAAAAATCTTCCCTAACCCCTCTTTTTGGTTCAAATATTTTTCCTTCCCTTCACATCTCTTTTCTTAAAAAAGTGTATAGTAATAGCCAATATTTTTGGAGCACCCAATACATGTCAAGCACTGTTTTCAATTTTCACATGAATCAACTCATTGAATTCTCACCAAACTATGCAGTAACATTATTATCATCCCCATTTTACAGATGAGGTAACTGAGACACAGAGATCACACAATCAAAATGCAAAGCTGGGGTTTGGACCCCAGTTGTCTGGCTCCAAAGTCTGAGCCCTTAATCCCTGTTATACATATGCTTGTGAAGAGAAGTGTGTGCATGCTTTAAGATAAAAATGTACAGTAGGAGGATTTCCCTGGTGGCTCACTGGTTAAGAATCTGCCTGCCAATGCAGGGAACACGGGTTCGAGCCCTGGTCCAGGAAGATCCCACGTGCCGCGGAGCAACTAAGCCCATGCACCACAACTACTGAGCCTGCACTCTAGAGCCTGCGAGCCACGACTGCTGAGCCTGCGTGCCACAACTACTGAAGCCCGCGCACCTAGAGCCCATGCTCTGCAACAAGAGAAGCCACCGCAATGAGAAGCCCGTGCACCGCAACGAAGAGTAGCCCCCGCTCGCTGCGACTAGAGAAAGCCGTGCGCAGCAATGAAGACCCAACACAGCCAAAAATAAATAAATAAATCTTAAAAAAAAAAAAAATACAGTAAGGTTTGCAATGACAGTGAAGTCTCGCCCCTCTCCGGGGCCTGGCTCCACACTCCCCTGGGTGAATTTGCCCTTGCCCGCTTCCTCATCTCTCATTCGTGATCCAACCCATTGTACTTTGGTTTCTGTTCCACTCCTTCCACTGAAAACTGCTCTGGCAGAGAACCGGTGACCTCTTGGTTGCCCAACCCAACAGCTTTTGCCCTTTACCTCGCTTGACCTCTCAACTGCGTTTGGCACCTTAGCTAATACCTGCCTGGAAACCCTCTTCGTTTCTCTGACACCAACCCTTTCCAGCTTCTGCTGCTACTTTGGTCCCTCTATTTCTCCATTTTCTTTCTGCTCAGCCCTTAAACATTTGCATTCTGTCTCAGGTCTTGGGTGATGGCATTTCTTTCCAAGTCTAGAATTATGCTAGATGTAACCCCACCCTCAACCCCGCCATGGCCCCCGGATTTTTCTCCTGAGCCCCAGGTTCACAGCATCTATTGGCAGGACGTTTTCACCTTGATTTCCCAAAGGCACAACAACTTGGGTATGTCCCAGACTGCAGTGGTTATCTTCTCCCCCAAACCTACCCTTCTTTATTCCCTAATTTAGAACCTGGCACTTCCATCCACCCCACTACCCAAGCCAGAACCTAAATATCAATCTAACTCCCCCTGGCCTTTCCTCAGTGACCTCGGCTGTCAAACTCTGTTGCTTGTAATATCTCTCAAATCCATTCACTTCTGGTCATCCCCACAGCCATTGCCTCAGCTAGGGCCTCATCATTTCTTTCTAGTGTTACTGTAAATATTGCGCTGTCTCCAGTATCTTGATTGCCCTTCAGCCAAAGTGGTTTTTCAGAATGACTCACTACATGGCTTCAAATCCTTTCTGCGACCCCTTTGTAATTGCTATGCCCTTTGTCTGGACTAGCCTTTCCTGATACTATTTGCCTGACAATTGTCCTTTAAGAATCCATCACCTAGAAAGCCTTCACCAAAAGCTTCTGTCCTGGCCCCCAACCATCCATCCATCTATCCAACAATATTTACTGAGGATCTACTACGTTCTAAGAACTGAGCCTGGGAACAAGATAGAGAAGGTCCCTGTTCCCACAGAGCTTGGACCTGCGTTGCAAAGGTATGTTATCTTCTCTTAAAGCTGAATCTTTGAAGGTAGGTGCTCTGTTGTATCCATCTCTGAATATCCAGTGCTTTGGACACACATGCCTCAGTGAATGAAGGAAGATTAGTTAACCAACTGCCTAACAAACTGAGTCTACCAGTTTAACATGCCGATCGAAAGTAAATAAATAACTAAATAAAAAATAAATAAGAAAGGAAGGAAGTCTAGTTTGTTTGGACTTATGCTAGTGACTCACTGGTGACCTCTCAGTAATCCCTAGTTTTTTTGTTGTTTTAAATGCTCATAAATCGGAACTAGAGCTTCCTGACCCTGCTCTGTGGCTTTGATTTTGTATATCTCAAATTAAGTGTAGCAGAAAACCGACCCATGTCTTTGTTTACCATCATTGCTAAAGAGAGCATTTGCTTAACAGTGTGATGGATATTTTTCTAAGCTCAGAGAAGAAAACCAGAGGGCAATTCCTTAGCTCTTGTACTTCCCAAGCTCTAAGTTTGCAGATACTGCGAGAGGCAGAAGGTCAGAATGTGCTGTAAATCCCAGGTGCTTCTTCAAGGTATAAAACTGCCTGAGAAATGTTGGATCAAAATGTTCACTATTCTGATCTGGGAGTTTTGTAATCTGCCAGCGAACAGAGGAATCAGAGACCTGGTTCCTTAAGTAGTAAGCTAAAGGGACTTCCCTGGTGGTCCAATGGTTGTCTCCGTGCTCCCAATTCAGGGGGCATGGGTTTGATCCCTGTTTGGGGAACTAAGATCCCGCATGCCACACGGTGCGGCCAAAAAAAAGGTAGTAACCTAAAGTCTTTTCAAACCACGGTTTGAGCAGGTTGGGGCTCAAGATTTTTCCTTGGGCGATCAGCATTCACACAGCCCAAGTTGGTACACAACACTTCTCATGTTGGAACAAATTTCCCGCATTGAGCAAAGCCACTAAATGACACGGCTTCACAGATGTGCCAACCTGATGTTCTCTCTTGTCCAGGGTTGCCCTTCGATGGGACATGGTGAGGCACTGAAGCCACAGATGCCAGTTTATCCTCTCTGCTGTCTCAACTTAAATACCACTTCCTCAGGAAAGCACCCCTTGAGCTCCCCTCTTCTCCCTATTAAAAAGCCCTAAATCAGGCATCTCTGTGATATGCTCTCATGCATCCGGTATTTCTCCTTCTCAGCACCTATGATGATTAGAGTTAATCACCTGTGCAATTTTTTGTTTGTTATTGATTCTCTCTGCTAGACCCTAAGTTCTAAAATGACAGCGACAGTCCTGGGGACACTGATGTAGCCCCAGCATCTAGCACACAGGATGTGCTCAGAAAATGCTTGTTGAATGAATAGATGATGGAGAAATATACAAGCCCCAATGCCCACCATATCACTTTATAACTCACTCTGAAGCCATCCATCATTTATGGCTGTGCTAAAGCTCTGGTGTCATCCTAGCTTTACTTTCTCTTAGGAAGACACACTTTTCTTCTCTCATTCTGAACTACTCAGGTTTCTAAAGCTGAGGTTCCTGAGTTTGTGGCCTCTTGAAATGACCACTGGAGTTTGGTAAAAATACAGATCCTTGGGCTCATCTCTCAGAGATATTGATTCAGCAGATCTGAATCTACTGATCAACAAGTTTGGAAACGACTGCTCTGGAGGAAAAATTTATGAGGGATGAAGGCTAAGATGTTTAATTTGGGATACTAAGGTTGGATATAAACAAAGGCATGAACAAAGAGTCCACAAGGAGATTTTTTTCCTCCATAAATAGGTGATAAAATGCCACTAAGAATGACTGTCAAAAATTATAATAGATACCATTTTTTTCTTGACAGATTAGCAAAGATTAAAAATTGGTTAATACCTGTGTGGGTACAACCTTATTGGAGGGCGATTTGGCTAATATGCATACTGACTGATATACTTCTGGGAAGCAATCGATGACTACACATCACATTGCACCATTGCTTTTAGTTGTACCTGGAAACAATCTCAAGTCTATCAACAGGGAATTGCTTCAATAACTTATCCACACAATGGAATATTATGGGTCTTTAAGAAGAATGAGGCAGAATCTACATGTGTATTCATATGGAACTATTTCCAAGCCATAGTATCAAGTGAAAAATGGGGCAGAACAGTATCTTGTATTTGCATGAAAGGAGAAATGCTTATACCCGCACACACATGCTTGAAGAAGACTATCACATCCCTGGCGAAACACAGAAGCAGCAGCAATAGTCTCTGTGCAGAGGAAGGAGGGAACCAGAGGTCAGGGATAGAAGGGAGATACATCTGCATGGTAGGCTCCTTGTATTGTTTGGGTGTTTTACTTTGTGCATATACTCCCTTTAAATAAGTACTTAATAGTTAATTCTATTAGATAGAGCAAGAGACAGAGACAGAGAATGAGAGAGTGAGACAGAGTGAGACAGAGACTGGCATAAAAAGACCGCAGGCCTGCAAACAAGAGACTGTACAAGCGTGGCCAGGGGCGTCTAAGCACATTCCTCGCCTTGCCCTTCTGCTTCCACTGGGCATGACTGACTCAGGGATTGGAGTCTGCAGCCCAGATGTGCTTTCGTTGACAGGTATGAGTGTTCTCAGCACCTAGTGAGGTCAGAAAATGTCAAAGACTTGAGGGGAGTGGCTCTCGGTAAATGAGGTGAAACTGATGGAAGTAGGATGGTCCAAATAGACCTTTGATGGCCCAATGACTTTCCAATAGTGGTTTACATGCCCCAGTGGCCTCTAGGTGTCCCAGAAAGGTGTTAATCTGCTCTATTTATACCAGTGACAAATACATAGTTAGTGTCTGACCAGCACAGGTTCCATAAATGCTGACATTTGTCTCTGGAACAAGGAAGGTTCCTTCAATTCTTATCCAAAATGGCACCCTGTCCTTGTTCATCCATACAAAAGATACAAAGACAGCCTTTAGTATAACTACTAGAATGACCACTGGGTTAACCACTGGAAAATACTGGACCATGCTTCCTTTTGAAACCAACACTCTTTTCCATAAGCTGCACCTCACTGGTTATCCTTCAACAAAATCTGTCCTCCTCACCAAGCCGACGGGAATCAGAATATTCTCTTACCAGGTGCATCCCTATGGAGGTGGCCATGGCCGTCTCAATCTCTGTTCCCACATCCTCGATGAAGGGGTACTCATCCTGCCGATGGACAATCACCTTAGCTCCAGTGGAGGACACCAGGAAGGGGTTGTACTCCTCTTCGTTTATGTACAAGATGACCTGCAGCCCTGGGAGGATAAGGCAGCCTGCTGTGGTCAAAAGCCAGGAGAACATTCCCTGGTGGTAGCCTACCTCTCCCACTGCTCTGGGAGTCTCAAAACCAAGACCCAGGCATTTCCCACAAGTGAAAGGTAGACAAGGGTGAGACTGGAAACTCCAGCCTGACTTGTTCACTGCTCTGTCTCCAGGGCTTAGCACAAAATAGGGCTCAGAAACAGTGTCACTACTGCAGGTTTGCTAAGCATAAGGAAAACTACTACCCTGCCCAAGACATGAATCTCCATGTGGTCCTTTGAGATGGGGAGTTCTGCTGGGCACCCAAAGGGACACACAGAGCTGTGGCTGCCTAAACCCTCAGGGAGAGACACCAGTGGTGAATCCTAACTCCTCTCCCTGCTCCCACTTTTTTGTTTTGCTTGCGCCTGCAGTCTAATCTGAGCCCAGCAGCTAGAGGGACCTTTTAAAATCAGGAATCAGATCAGGTCACTCCTTTGCCTGAAACTCTTTAGTGGCATCTCACTGCATACATGGGGATGCCGTAGAATAAAGTCCAGAAACCTGACTGTGGCTCTCAGGGAGATGATGATGACTCCCTCTTCATTCCACTCTCCCCTTCCGTCACGAAGCTCCAAGCACGCTGGTCTTCTTTCTGTTTCTAGAGCACACCGAATCCATTTCCTTCTTGGTGTCCTTGGACTTGCTAGTGCCCAAAATGCTCTTCTATGGACCTTAATGCGTATTTTCCATCTTTAAATAACCCTCCTCCCAGAGGCCTTTCTGGACCTCCTTATTTGAAATAAACCCCCCATCTCAGCCCCAGCCACTCTCTCTACCCTGGTGCTGCTTTGTTTTCCTCATAGCGCTCACTAGGATTGATAACCAGGTAATATCTATGTGCTTGTTCACTCATTTATCTGTCTCTCTGCAACAAAATGCAAGCTCCCTGAAAGCAGAGATGGCATCTGTCTTATTCACCACTGTGTCCCGAAGACTTGGAAGAGGGCCTGGCATACAGAAGACACTCAATAAACATTTGGTAAACAAATGAGAGCGGGGCCTATATGATTTGAAAGAAGAGAACTTTGAGAGTTATTCTGACTTCTTCTATTTGTAAGTAAAGGAAACAAAGCCCAGAGTGGGGAAGTGATTTGCTCAAGGTCACACAGCCCACATGCAGCAGAGCCAGGATTGTGCAACAGTTCCCAGACTACTTCTTCCCACTGACGTGAGTGTCCTGAATTACGGTTTCTTGCAGATTTGGTAAGAACACAGAGAATACAGTAACAAAGATGAGGAATCCAAGTGGGTTTTCCTCCATGACAAGACCTTGCCTTTCCTTGTAGGAGCATATCTATATATCAAATCATGTTCAATTTGTTTAGGACCTTTTAAGAATTCCTTTTGTGGGTAAACCAGTCCAGTCTGTTGAGTTCCTGCCTTCTCTACAAAAGTCACAGTAGTAGAGTAGTAGTAATACTAATACTGGAGGTAGCAATTATTGGTGGTGATAGTAGTAGCAGCAGCAATGGTAGTAATGGTAGTAATAGTAGTAATGACAACCACATCTAGCATTTATTGTGTGCTTAGTGTGTGTTATGGACTGAATTTTGTGCCTCTCCGAAGGTTGCCCCCTCCACCCTATTCATATGTTGAAGTCTTAATCCCCAATGTGATTGTATTTGGAGATACAGACTTTAGGCAGGTAATTAAGGTTAAATGAGGTCATAAGGGTGGGCCCTAATCCCATAGGATTAGTGTTCTTATAAGAAGAGGAAGAGACAATAAAGCTCTCTCTCTCCACAGAAGACAGGCCATGTGTGGACACAGAGAGAAGGTGGCCAACTGCAAGCCAGCAAGAGAGTCCTCACCAGAAACTGAATTTGCCAGCAACTTGACCATGGATTTCCAATCTCCAGAACTCTGAGAAAATAAATGTCTGTTGTTTAAGTCACCCATCTGTAATATTTTGCTATGGCAGCCCAACCAAACTAATACAGTGTGTATCAGGTCTTATTCTAAGTGCTTTTTATATTTTGTCTTCTCAATTACCTCGTATCATTGATACTATTATTATTCCCTCATTATAGATGAAGGGGTGTAACTTGCACTGGGTCACACAGTGAGTGGCAGAGCTGGGTTTTGGCTCCAGAATCTGTCATCTTAACTAAGATAAAGGTGTGTTTGCTTCCCTAATCTCCTGTTCAGCACATCTAGATTTAAGCCCATCTGGAAGCTGCCTGCCCAACATTACTCACTCCAGTTACAAGCTTAAACCCAAGTGGTTTCCCTGGGAGAAGAAACCCCAGGGTTGTCCCTGTTGCTCTCTCAAAAGCAAAGAGGAGATGTCAAAAAGGAAAACAGACTCTGATAAAGAAAGAAAGAACCGATATGGATGTTGATGGAAACACTGCAAGAAGAGAAGTTGTGCCCCAAGTTTCTGGCCAGGTGGGGAAAGCCTGCATCTCTGGAAGGCCTAAAGCATCCCCAATTGTCCTGCTGCCAGCATGCTTGCCATTAGAGCACCCCAGGATCTCCTTGGTGCAGATTTCCTTACCATATTCACTGCCTCCCATGGAGGTGCTGAGGATAGTCTCATTTTGTCCATTGTTGAATGTGTAGCAATTCCCATACATTGGATGGTGGAAACGTGTGAAGTTCCTATGGGGGGGGGGGGAGAATACAGGTCAGAAAAGGGCCGTGCCGGGAACTCCCCTCATGCACCTGAGCTGAAGTCCAAATGGGCAGTGCTAATGGGCCAGCTCTCCTTTGTTGACAATGGATGATAGACATGACTTACTTCCCCCATCTTTCCTCTGATAGATGACAAACAAGGCCCCTCATCCAATTGACACATGTTGATGTAGAACCGCTCTCTGCTTTCTGTTCTCCCTCTTAATCTTCTCACCTCCATCTCCATCCTGACTTGGCCTTCTTTGGGCCAATATATCTGCCCCCCATTTCCTCTACTCTTGAATTTCTCAGCCAACACTTGACTTTTTTCCATTCCAATTCCTAGCAAATAATCCCCAGAAAAGGAATCACATCATATGTGTCCTTATACTGACTTTAGAACCCAACCTTCAGGGAGACACGATTCCAATCACTCAGTTTTTGCAAGGGTCAGTATATCAACTAACATATAGAAAGGCTTAGTATTTCAAAAGAATGAAGAAAGCCCTTCAGATAAGCAGGAACACTTTAGAATGTCCCATGACTGCCCAGTCTCTACCAGGAATCTGAGTGTTATCTAAAGGTGGAAAGTTCTGAAAGTTCACACATCTGTACATAGACCTTTCTTCCCTCCCTCTTCTTTCCCTCCCTCCTTCCTCCCTTTCTTCTTTCCTTCCTGTACTAGATCAGTGGTTCTCACTGGTATGTGTGATGGTAATATACAAGGTTATATGTCCACCATCAACTACTCTGTTTCTATGAGTAATTTAATGAATTTAAGGACATTTTGACTCTATACCATCTCCACCTTCCTCATGACTCTAGAGCTGAGCTCCTGTATAAGTCATTTTCCAAAAGTCAGGGTCAGTGAGAAGAGCACCTGTTGCTCCCAAGACCTCTAGTTGAGCTTCGGGTGCATGCAAGGAGCCCAGCACTCAGAGCCGCTGGTCCTTGGAGCTGAGAGAGCAGCCTTCCCCTACTGACCTGGCATCACAGGACTCCCCATCAAAGAAGCAGGTGACCAGCAGCTCCTCAGCAGAGTAGCTCATGTTGATTTTCTTCTCCGGAGACACCTGTGCCATGATGTTCATGTAGTGCAGCTTGTACCACTCCCGGATGGCATTAACCCCCGAGCTGAAGGTGTAGACTGCACAGCTGGATGTGTCATTTGAACACTGTGAATAGGAGGAGACACCAGGATGAAGCTATCAGCCCTACCAGCGGCCTTCAGAAGGACCGTAAGGAACTGAAACTCTAGATCAAACACTCAGGGGAACAGGAGGGATATGTGGGGCAAGGATGGGCTTCTTCTCACTTCTGGGGCTTGGGACACATCATCCTCAAGCCTCAAGGACCAAGAAGGGGCTGAGTAAGGAAGGACACAGAGCCTCAGTCTCATGACTCCCTACCAAGCGAGAAGCAAAACCAGCTTCTTCAGGGTCCCCAGACATCCAGGCTTCGACTGATTATGGCTACTGAGTTCCCACCCAACCCTCACCATTTCTTATTGGGTCAACAGTCTGGAAATCGAGATTCTAGCCCAGACTCTGCCATGACCTCTCTGAAGAATCTTGGGCAAGGCATTACCTATCCATTATTTCACCTACAAAATGTTGACCAAAATACCATCCTTCCCCACCTCACAAGGTAGTTGGGAGGACCAGCATTTAAAATACATAATGATGAGAGTGTTATAGGGAAATTGTGGTATATTCCAGATGTTCTCATCACACAGGGCTTGAAAACTCTCCTAAAAGATGGACACCAAAGGATGGATTTTGGTATCAAGGAGAACTTTATCTTATATAAGGACACAGGAAGACTTCAAAAAAGCTCAGTGATTTAGAGAAAGGGCCATTTTTTCCCAGGATTTGCAACTAGAGCCATGAGGTCTCACAATCAGCAACCAAGACTATAAAGTGGAGGTAGTTCTCATCTTGCAGAGGTGGCTGGGGCACAGAGAGGAGGGTGATGGTTGAGTTTGGCCAGGAAGGCAATGGAATTCATTTTTGGTGAATGGCTGCTTCTTCAGAGTCCCTCAAATGGGACCAAGAAGGAGAGATGAGAAGTCAGGCTTTAGCACCTCGTGAAGGCAAGTACTGCTGGGAACGCTGTGTTTCTGCTGCTCATTATCTATTTTCTTCCTTCTGGTATCTGCACCCCAATTTTGCTTTGGTAGAATTTCCTTCCACCCTTTGGATACAGTCAGCTGAGACTGTCCATCAGGATGTCCTACCCTATGTGAGCCATCAGGTGACCCAAACTTGGCCAATCAGATAGTCCCCAAATGGGATCTGAATCCATTTTTATGGTTGGATTAACAAGAAGACTGAAAACAGTTGAAGCTTATTTAATCCAGTAGCAGTATCTGAAACGACTTTTCATCATTTCTTGCCACTGGGATCCCTGGATCTTCCCTAATTTCTGTCCTTCAGGAGGCCTCCATGAGCTACTGGTTACCTTCTAAGACATTTTTATCTTAGGATTGCCTGGATCAGTTTCAGTTGCCTACAGCCGATTCACCCTAACTGAGTGTGTTTCTTCCTGTGGGACTATAGGGCTAATGGCAAAGGAGAAACCTCCCTGGACCCACTATCCCATCCCATTCCCCGAAACCGTGAGGATGTGCATCTTACCAGCTGGAATCCCACCACCTCCTTGGACTCATGGACATGCATGACGTCTGATGCCTTGTGAATGATTCTCCCACTGACTTTCCGCTTCCGTCCTGTGCGGAAGTCCCTTGCCTTGCTTGTCTCACCCTTATCGAAAGCCAGCAGCGGGATCAGGTTGAGGAATTTCGACCCTGTGCCCTCCCTGGCCGAACTCCAGGACTCTGCCTCTCGGCGTTTCCGAGATGTAATCTCTGAAAAGCCATACAGGGTCTTCAAGGTCCCTCTGGTCTCCTTTTCCAAATCGGCTAGAAGGTCCCGCACGGCACTGTACCTGTCAAGGTGGGAAGGAGCAGTCAGGGATGGGAAACCCCTCTGGCAGAAAGCTGGCACTTCCCCATGCTGCTTTCCATCGATGTGCGTCAGCCTGTGCCCATCACCCCAGAGCCCTTGGCCAAGCAAACCAGGCCTTTTATAATTTGCCCCCTCCAATGTGACCACTGGCTCAAGTAAACGGGGCAGGCTCCCATATGACCCTTGTGTGACTTCCTGTGGTTTCACCTTTGCCACCACTGTCTGCTTGCTCTCAGGGTGTGTTGATGAGTTTGCCCCAACCAGCATTTCTGGAGTGGTGACTGTCAGGTGCCTCCCATAAACCAGCCACAGTGAAGACAAGTAAATAACTGCTAACCAGGAGTCTTCCAAGGGGGCAGGCTCTGTCTCTACCCAGCATACTTGCCCCTGCCCGCGGGTTCTCCTCGAATCAATGCTGGGAGGGAAGAGGTATAACTGTTACCTTGACAGACCCCAAGAACACAGAAGCATGATCTGGGAGTTGACTACATGAAGCATAACAACACCATCTTTTAATTTTCACAATACCAAATGGTCCTGGCCTCCCTCTTAACTCTCCCCACTCTCTCTCTCCCTTGCTAGGGGCACAGGCCACACGGCATAGTGACTGAGCGTATAAACTCCAGAGCCAAACTACCTGGGTTCCAGTACCCATTCTGGTTCTGGATGTGTGACCCTGGACAAGCCATTTAGCCTTTCTGTGCCTCAGTTTCCCCACCTGTAAAATGGGGTTATTGGCAAGAGTCAGTGAGTTTATTCTTTCTTTCTATCTATCTATCTATCTATCTATCTATCTATCTATCTATCTATCTATCCATCCATCCATATATCTCTGTGCATATGTATGTATGTATATATATATATATATATGTATATACACACACACATATATGCTGTTAAATGGTCACTGTTATTAATTTTATTAGTGTAATTATATTTGTTAATATTTCAATCCTCTACTACAACATCAGCTGCACTAGGACAAAGACTGTGTTTGGGTCATTCACTTCCATGCCCCTGAATCTAGCACAGTGAATGACAGTTTGTAGATGCTGAGTAAAAGATTATGGAACAATGGATGAAAGGAAGAAAGGAGGGGGGTGGGAAGGAGGGAGGGTGAGGTAAAGGGAGGAAAGGAGGGAGGGAGGGATGGAGGAAAGAAGGAAGGAAGAAAGAAAGACAGACTTGGAGGTGGAGAATGAGTTTAGACCTGATGTTGAGTTTGAGCTTTGCCATCAACTCATTGATGACTCTGGACGAGTTAGTTCCCTTTGAAGGTCTTCCTCCCCTGCTCTTCCCTTCTCCCCACCCTCACACCTGCTCTGACAAATTCTGCCAGATTCTGATCTGCCTCACAGATCAGTTTTCAATAATCCTGGGAAGGATTCCAATGACCCATTTAGAACAGGTCCTGCAGCAGACAATTGGGCAGTACCAAGGGCTGATCCTGCCCAGAGCCCAGTGATCTCAATTAGTGGGGCTGGGTTCGCTCAAATGAGCTGAGATGCTTCTGGAAGTCACCTAGGTGTCATGTCTGAGTCAGCCTCCAGCTCATATTCAGGGGAGAGTGAGGGTGTGAGCTTGGAGAGCTCAGGGGAAATGGCTAAGCTGGGCTGTGTGTGTGTGTGTGTGTGTGTGTGTGTGTGTGTGTGTGTGTGTGTGTGTGTCTCCAGGGTAGGAGGAATGCTAGTTCATTCCAGGCCCAACCACCAAGCAAAAGTGATCTTTGCAGCCTCCCTCTCTTGCCTTCCTTGAGCTAGCCCATCCTCAGAAGTAGCTGATGGGACTGAAATCTTGGTACAGATCTAAAACCTGGGAGAGGGCAGTTTACCAACACTGGCAATGAATTCAAATTTCTAAAAAGCATGATTGCAGGCTGGAGTGTGTCACCTTTGGGAAGGGCACTGGCACCTGGAGGGGGCATGACCCCTCCTCTCTGTCCCTGCTCCTGCCTCTTACCTGTAAGGATTGATGTTGCAGATGGTGACAGCAGGAAAATCCAGCTTCTGGAAGTGGACTTTGATGGAGACAGAGACGGTGTAAAAGGATGAGATGAGGAGGGCACACTGCCAGAAAATGAGGGCCACGGCTGTGAGCGTGAACAGAATCCAGAGCAGGCGCCGGAGGCGGCCACGGGACACCACGATGCGGCGGCAGCCGTGGGTGTTGGTGTTCAGACAGTACCACTGCATCAGCTCTTTGATGGTAGGTGCCTGAGGTCCCCTGACGGGCAGATTCTTCTTGATTTTGGCTTTGATCTTCTCTCCAGCAGCCATGGTGAAGATGGGACTTGGCGGGGCAGGCAAGCTGGAGGGGCAGAGAAAAAAAAGTAGGTGAGTGGGCACAGCCCGGAGGCTGGGCGCTGGGAAGCACCAGCCCTCATGTCCTCAGAGGCTGCCTTCCTCTTTCCCTCTGGCCTGGACAGTCTGCTTTGAGGCCTTGGCCCTTGCTCCAGGATATTTGCTTTTGGGCCACCACAGCTGCCAAAGAGCTGCCTCCTTCTCTTGTGGCCCCCAGGCCAAGCTGTGTGGAGGCTGGGTGGGGTGTGACCTGTGAAATCACTGTACGGTTTGCAGGACCTTCCCCCTGGGTGCTTGGAGCAGGAGCCCTCTGGGCGACCCCATCCCAATCAGCCTCCACACCCCTCTTATCAAGCTCCATCGTGATTACAGCATCCAGGGGTCTGATCTTAGTGTCTCCATTAGCTTGCCTTCCTTAGGGCATCGTTCCTGCCTCGCCCTGCCCTCTGGTGCCCAGCTCAGCGTCTGGCACAGAGCAAGCACCTTGCAAATCGATTCTAACAGATAAAATCTGCCAAGAGAATTTACGGGCAGCCACCCTAGACCATGTCCAGTCCCTTCCAGCCCAGCCGTATCTTCCCAGCCTTTTCTCAGCTGATTTACTGCAAGTGGAGGGTTTCTGTTTCATTTCTGTCTCACTTCTCTTTACAGTCAAGCCCTTAGTGTTTCTAGAGCACTTGATATAATAATAGCCTACAAATATTGACCACTTAATATTTGCCAGGCACCATGCCATATTTCCTTGATTCTAAGAGAATTTGGAGAATACACTTTGATGTAATAACAGCTTTGTCTGGGGAAGAGTGTTGGAAAGCAAATGACCGCGTTCATCAACATACATGCTGCACCTGAATTACAGAAACTTTACAATGTGAAATAATAATCTTTTAAAAAATGAACTAAAATAATATATAGTCTCATTAGCCTCACAAATGCATACAGTCTCTCTCTCCATATATCATATATATAATCAATCTCTCTCCAAATATATATAATCTCTCTATATATTTCAGTTCATGTTTCAACAATGCCATACGGTAGGTATATTATTATTACTTCCAGATTACAGAGGAGGAAAATGAGCTCAGAGAGGAGGAGTAACTTGTGCAAAATTACACAGCTAGTAAGTGGAGGTGCTGGATTGGAATCTTGCAGCCTTTATCACCATGGTATATGCTTTGAGGGGCCTGGTATTGTGCTGGGTGCTGCCCCCTCCCCAAGACAGTTAATTAACAGTCCTTTGGACTAAAGTGGGGGGTGGAAAGAGATGGAATCCTGAGCTATTTAATTTCCAAACTCTGGGTAGGTAGTGTGGCCACTTCCTAACACTAGCATTGGTGAGCACTGGTACTGGGGAGGGGGTATATGGAAACTCTGTTTCCTATGCCTACCGTAGGTGACAGAGGCAAATTAGGATATACTCGAATTAGTAGGATAGGATATACAGGGTAGTCTCCATGCCCCCCAGAAGGCCTGGGTCTGGGACAAAGACCATAGTTTGCCCCATCACATTCTTCAGGCAGGATTCTGGCATTGAGGAAATACTTTTTCTCCACCCTGAACCCATGGGGTATTATCCAAAATCAGGAGCTGGGGCAAAGGTGGGAGGCTTTCAAGTTAACGATGTTAGTGGGTTTCAGGTTTCTGATGGCAAGGATGTAGAGTGCTGTGGGAGGAAGGTGAGACATCCAAAGGCAGGCAGACCACTCTAACCCTCCACAGACGTATATGATCTTGCTGTGATCTCTGACCCTCAAAATTATGCAAGAAGCCTCTTGGCAAGAGGAATGTGATTTACTGTGTTTTATCATTTAAAATATTGCCCATCCTCATCTCCTCTCTCACTACAATCCAAAAGCCAAAATTAGCAAGAGTTTGTTTTAAGAAACCTAGATCCAGGTACAAATTTCCTGTTAAATAAAACTGCAACCCAGGGAAGATTTTCTCCTCTGTGAATGCTCAACAGAAACTGTGATTCTGGAAGCTTCTGTCATCACACCCTCCATTTTCTCACTGAAGATAACTCCTGGGGTCCCTCTGCCCCATCAGCCCCTTCCCCAGGACTACCTTGACCCCGGTGGATCAGCCACCAGCGTTAGTGAAACCACAGGTGAAAGAAGGGAACCCATCTTGCACAGCATAAAACATATACATGTTCACACAAATAATATTTCAACTTATAAACAAAGCAAGGTTGTAGCTACCTTTAGGTTATACTGCTTGATTAAACATGATGCCCTTGTGGAAGAATTAGTAGCTGACACCCAAGCACTCACTCTTCTAAGCACTTGCCAGGTATTAACTCAATTAATTTCCACAAATATCTTCTGAGATAGGCGCCATAATTTTCCCCACTATACTCATGAAATTGAGACACTGCGAGGTTAAGTAGCTTGCCCAAGGTCACCCTAGAAAGTGGCTGAGTTGGGATTTAAAACCATGCCTTTAACTACAAACTGCTCCTCAAATAATAATAATAATAACAGTAACAACAACAGCAACAGCACGAACAACAGAAATAATAGCAGCTATCATTTATTGACCCCTTACTCTACTCCCAGACTTCCTCCTCCTACTCTTTTCACACATTACCTTATTTAATCCCCATTATTATTATATGAGGCACAGAGAAGACTGAGGTGCAGAGTTTAGGCAACTTGTCCAATGCCACACCGGGAGGAAGGATTAAAAGAATTCTCTGGAGTTCCGGGGTCCCACATGATTCTCTACTGCACCCCTCTCGCCCATTCCCGACCTCAACTATCCCCTAGACCTCAGTGATGGAACCCAAGCCTTGGGCTCTGGGTGCCAGACCCGCGCTCCTCCCGAGGGGCGACTCTGCAGCCCCTGCCCTCCCCGCGCCGAGAGACCGGCTGCTGTGGCTGAAGCCACGTCTGCCCCAGGGCAGCCCGCGCTGAGGCCGCCGGAAGGAACCCAACCAACCCGCTTCAAGTGTTTGCTACATTCTGCAACCCCAGTCACCACAGAGAAAACATTCCAGAGGGGAAAAGGAACGATCGCGGTCAGGTCCACGCGTCTCACCAAGGCCAGGAAGGGAATGAGCGGGTGCTGGGTGGAGAGACGAGGCGGGGCGCGGCCCCGGACACCCCAGACCCGGTTTCTGAGTAATTCAGAAACGTCTCCCGCCCCAGCTCTGCGTCCCGGGCCACGGCGAGGGCAGACAGCAGAAAGCTGGATCGAATGGGCTTGGGCAGGTGTCCCAGCATCCCAGGTACCGGGAGGCAGCCCCGGGCTGATGCCCGCTCCGCCGCCGACCGGGAGGACAGTGTCCGGGAAACCCAGGGACCCCGAGGCCACTCCGGTGCCTGAAACCCCCGAGCTGGTGCGACCCGACCCGGCTGGGCTCACCTTACTCCGTTCCGAAGGGTCCGCGGCTAGCGTGTGCGCGATCCGGGTACGCTCTGTTCTGCTCCTCGTACAGCGAGAGCATCCCGCAGCCCCAGCGGCCAAGGCTCCTGTGGGTTGGGCCCCGCCCCCTCGGAGCCCCGCCCCTCGGCCCCAGCCCCCGCCTGCCCAGGTGTGTATTTCCCCAGCGGCCGAGGACTTGCGGCAGCCCAGAGTGGGCCACGATTCTGCAGCGCCCCCTGCCATCCTGAGGCCGCACTGCGCCCCAGCCCGTCCTGCGCTGTGCTTTTAGGTGGTATTGCGCAGCACCTGCTGCCGCCCTGAGGCCACCCTGCACCCTGCATTCCAGATGGGTCTGTGCGGCACCTTCCTCAAGCACCTCGCAGCGCCTCCTGCTGCCCTGTTACTGCCCAGCGCCTTCCATTCTGGTCCCGTTGGGCGCCCTCCTGCCCCCACCATCAAGAGAAATCCCAAGTAGCCTCCTGCCCCTGGCTTCCTCCTGACCTGGATGTAGCCTGAGGCTACTTCAGTGCCCACCTGGGCAGCAGGGCTGTTCAGGCAGGCCGCTCATCCTTTAGTCTCTTCAGCTGTCTTTTTATAGGCATTCACGCTGAAAACAAGACATGAGCTTAGAAAATTGCAACTGGGAGGGACCATAGGGACACCTCTGTCACAGGCCCCTTGAGTAGGGAAGGACACAGACAGGGGAAGCGGTCCGCTCTTGCTCAGAGCTGCTCAGACATGCTAATCGCGTTCACGTGCAGATTCTAATTCACTAGGGGTGGGATGGGGCTTGGGAATTTGGATTTCCCAGGTGATGCTTCTGTTGCTGGTCTAAGGACCACACTTTGAGTTAGCAAGGGGCACTTGCCCAAGTGAGTGGGTCAGTATTTGGGGAGGGCAATTTAAAGAAAATCATCTTTTAAAATCTCAACTGTTTTTTTTTCTGACAATACATCCTCATAGTTAAGAACTCAAAAGATAAAGAGAAAATGGACGTCTTTCCATAATCTGCGACCCCCACTAAATACCAGTAACATAGTTACCAGTATGTATATATAATGATGTACATACTGTTCTTTAATTTAACTTTGTTTTAATGACAATACACTGCACAGTTAGATTCTCATTGTAAAATAAAGCCAGCTTTTTCACTTCATGATATGTGTAACTTTCCTTGCCAATAACTACATTTACCAAAGTATTCCTTTCACATAACTTATTTAATCGATCTATTGATATAGTTTAAGGTGTCCTCTAATTTTTCACTAATATAAATTATTCTGTAAAATATCATGTACATCTCTATTTCCTTGGGATAAATTTCTACTGGTGTATTTTTTTTTCTGTCAATGTACTTACCCAGTTTAATTGGTACAACAAAAAGTACAGTTAAGAGAAAAGGTCAGGCTACCAAACAATATATAGAATAATAGAATATATATCAAAATATTTAAAAAGAGGTTATCTCTTGGGGTAGGCTTACAATTGAATTTTACTTATTTGTGTTTTCTTGTGTTATATATATCACAAATTTTACTTGTGATATATATATATGTATATGTATATATATGTGTATATATATATACACACACACATATATATATATATATATATATATATATATATATACACACACACACATATCACCTGTGCCATAAAAATAAGAATGTTTTTACAAGATGGGAGCTAGTTGAAGTCAGGGATAAGACTTAAAATCAGCTCTATATCACCATAGGATATAATGAATTTAGGCTGGATTGGCTTCTTTTTAAAAATCCAATTAAAATTTATATACAGTGAAATGTACAGATTTTACAGGTTCAATGAGTTTTGATAAAGGTATACACTATGTACCATCACCCTAATCAATATATAGATCATTACCCCAGAAAGTTCCCTCAGCTCCTTTTTACTCACTTCCCACATAGGCAACCAGTGTTTCCTATGGCAATAATAGATTAATTTTTTTGGTTCTTAAATTTCATGTAAATGGGGTCACATAGTATGTACTCTTTTGTGTCTGGTTTTCTTTCATGAATTCAGTTCTGGCTTTTGTTTTTCCACTATGCCATCACTGTCTCTGCTTACTGAGTTATTATTACCCCAGTTTTACAGATGATGGGACTGAGACTCAGAAAGCTGAAGTTTACCATTTGTAAGTAAGTGGTAGAGCCAAGATGTGCATCCAAGTCTGCTCTGTAGAATACAAAGCCTACACACTTATCCACAAAGCTGCATGAGAATCTTGCTGTGAGTGGGACCAACCCTCATCCTCCCGGACCCCACATGAAGAATGACGAAAAGTCCTTGCTTGGAATGGCTGAGATGCAGAGAAGCCCCTCACTTCCTAGGCCATGGGGCAGCAAGCCTTCTATCAAGGTGCTTGCATAAGGCGTAGTTGACCAAAGTTGTAAAAACCATCTTTGGTACAGAGTGGTGTTGTCTCTGAACCATCTCTGTCATCATTAGACCATAGGCAACTTCTTTTCCCTTTGGAAGCATCATGTCCATATTTATGAAATATATCTACAATCTACTTCTCATTACCTCTGGGGCCACCACTGTGCTCCAATCCATCATTTCTCTCACCTGGACCATTGCCATAGCCTCCTAACTAGTCTCACTGAGTCTGTCCTCTACAGCCTGTTGTCAATTCACTACCCAAAGGGATGCTGTTAAGTTAGTCAGATCATGTCACCCTTCTGTTTAAACCCATTCAATGGTTTTTTACTTCATTCAGAGTAAAAGCCAAAGTCTTCATGTCACCTACAAGGTCCTCCATGACCTGACCCCTGTTATCACCCTTCCCTTATCTCCTACCACCCTTACTCTGGCTCATTCTGCTTCTTCCTCATTGAACTCCATGTTGTTTCTTGTATATGATCGACACACTCCTGCTTCAGGGCTTGCTATCTGAACTGCTCTCTCTCTCTACACACACACACACACACACACACACACACACACACACACACAGAGTCACTTAGATAATTCCATGGATTATCCCCTTGCCTCCTTCAAGTCTTTGAGTTATTGTTTTTCTATCAGTTAGAACTTCCCTGGTTACCCTATTTAAAATCACAATGTTTGGACTTCCCTAGTGGTCCAGTGGTAAAGAATCTGCCTTCCAATGCAGAGGGTGCGGGTTCAATCCCTGGTCGGGGAGCTAAGGTTCCCCATGCCTCGGGGCCAAAAAACCAAAACATAAAAACAGAAGCAATATTGTAACAAATTCAATAAAGACTTTAAAAAAAATAAAATAAAATCACAATATTTCCTATCATTCCAAATGCCTCCTACCTGCCTTCCTATGTTATTTTCTTGTATGGCAGGCCCAGTCAAGATCAGGAGGATTGCCACGCTTACCCAACAGCTGATTCCAGGTGCACCAGTCATGCAACTTTGCTGTGGCAATTGATAACTGGCACTACTTCACTCAGACAGGAGTTTTGAAAGACCCAAACATTTCAGAACTACTGGGACTAGTGACAGGCTTAGCAGCAAGAGCTTAGAGCCTGGGAAATGCAACCACAGGGGCCAAGTTCAGAGAACATTAAAATCACACTCAAAATCAGCTACTCCTTCTTCAATGCTGCTGGAAGCTTGTGACTGGAATTAGTCTTGGTAAAGTCATTTGGTTTCAGTTAACAGAAATAGACTCAAATTAGCATAAGCAAAACCAAGAAATTATTAAATGGATGCAGGCAGAAGTCTTTTTAACAGGATCTGAAGAAACACAAATAAGGCCTCAGGAGAATGGGAACCAGGAACGTTCTGGATTTCTCAGGAGGAGGATTTTGTGGGCTTTCTTGAGTTCTCAAACCCCTTCTCAGTCTCAGTGGAGCCCATGAAGAATTTGATTAGCCACTAGTATGCAAATGAGCTAGATTTTTGGGATCTGTTGTCTTCATGCCTGGTCCAATCAGCTAGCACCATGAGGGTAGGATCAAACATGGCAGTACATGTCCACCACTACGGGTAGATGGGCAATTCTCAGAGAAGGTGGCTATGAGTGAAGAAGAAACCTTAAAATGAAGTGAACCAACACATCCTTTTGTGTTAATAGTACTACTTCTAGGCCATTTAGGAAAAGGCAATATTAGATAAGATTTACACTGTCCCCTAAATGCACAGATTTTATAGATTTGCTTGCCCGAAACACTGGTATAGTGGTCATCTGTTTTCTTTCTTTCTTTCGTTTTTTATCAACACCTATTTCCTCTTATTCTGGAGACATCCTGAATATCCTTTGGAGACCAATTCATCCTCCTTTCCTAGTACTTGAACTGTGGTTCAAGCTGGGTTGATCACACCTCTGGCTCTAGGTCTAGCCAATCTGCCTATCTTATCATTCAGGTCACAGTGTTTTGTTCAGAAGTGGGCATGGGCCCCAATTCAATCCAATGAGAGTCAGGCCCACCCAGGACATTTTCTGAAAGATTGAAAAGGAGAACTTCTTTTACTGTTGGCGCTAACAGCAGAAAGAATTGTGTAATCTAAGAACTGTTGGGAGAATCACATGGGACCTGGGAGAAAAGGAGAGCTGAGAGATGGAGATTGTTCCAGCCCTGATGATAAAATGTGAGTCTCTGGACCCAGCACTACCTGAAGCTGGGTATACCTCCTGGATTTTTCAGTCATGTGAGCTAATACATTTGCTGTTGTGCTTAAGACATTCTGAGTTCAGTTTCTCTCACTAGAAATCAAAAGAACCCCAACCAACAATCTGCTTGGAGAGGGTGATGCCATCTTCCACTCCTTAAAGTAAGTGTATTCCATATCCAGTCCCAGACGCAGGATCTACAAACTTTCTCGGGAACATTTTTCTATGCCAGATGACACCAGTGAGGGCCATCTTCCACAACTTGCTAGGCTCATGAGAGGTGGTGGCATGATAGAAGATCATTCTTATTTCTTAATCTGACCCTAGCTCCCAATGACCTGGATACTATCTCTGCATATAGACTTAGCTTAGAGCAATAGCATTAATTGTTGTAATATTAAAGAAATGTAAATTTGGTTACATTCATCTTCTAGGACACTTTTTTCTCCAAGAGGCACACATGCTTCTAACAAAAGTTAGCATCATTACCTAGCGTAAGAAACATTCTTTTATTAATCAGATTTTTTAAGGCTCAAGAGACATGCACAGATTACCTATGATGATGGGGACTTATTGAAAGCACACAAGACAACTATCACAGGAGAGTTCTTGATGGGATCTGTTTCTCCTGCCTACATGGAATCCATTCCACTTTCTACTGGCAACAGAGCCTAGGTTTTCCTTTGGGAAATCCTTGTCCCCTACCTTATGGCCATGTGATTCTGGTAGGAACCCCCCCTTCAACACCAATCATAACATATTCTCTCTGGCCATCATTGGTTCAGGAAGGGCACGCTTCCCAAGCCAGCTGATAAAAACCTTCCCTTAAGGAGAATTTAACCAGCATTTTTGCCAACATGTGAAAAGTCTTCTCAACCTCCTAGCTATGTCAGAAGGGTTTTCACTGCCCTATATCCAACCCACTAGGCCTTTGTCAATTCCACATTTTATCATGCATCATCTAAAACACTCCACTTCTAGTACTTATTTGTAATCCAAGTAGAGCTCTGTATTTTGCAAGTATCTGAAACAAACAACTCTGAACTAGTTCAGGTTTTAAAATGGAACAAATTATCTCATGTACTGAGGAGTTTGGTTTCAGCTTAGCACAAACCTAGATTCAAAAGATGTCACCAGGACTTGTTTTCTCTGACTTTAAGTCTTGACTCTACTTTCTCAGTGTTCATGCCATTCTCTGTCCAGTGCAATCATAAGATGGCTGCATTAGCTCCAGCCCCTAAGTGTACAAAACTGAGTCCAGCAGGACTGGTGGCTCCAGCATAGATTGTACGATTAGTTCTGAATGATCCTAAGCAGGCTTTATTACCTTGCTTGAAGCATGTCCTAACCTCTAACTGAAGGCTGTGATTAAAATAAAGAATGTGCTGGTTGGCTTAGGTTTGGATCACAGGCTTAGGTTTGGAATCACCTTTACCCAAAACACATGATCTGAGAGTGAGAAAAGGGTCGTTTCCCCCAAAGCAAAATCCAAGTGAATTCTGGGTTGCAAAACAGCTAATCTTCCATAATTTCCCCAATTTTGCCTTCTTTGGCACTTGCAGTTGATAGTTGTCTCAGTGAAACACTGTCTTCTCTTGGCTTCTATGTTGTATCAATTTATCTAAAATTTATTTCTGCTTTTTGAAACTTTTTATAATGTAGAGTCTGTAGAGACTCTGGGTTTTAGAGGATCAAGGTTCAGGGACTCAGGAAGCCAGTCATGAGAAATATCAATACCAGGAAATCTTAAATCTTCTGGAGAGTCAGAGGAGATCTAAAGGGGTTTAAAAGGTTTGGTTAAACTGACAATAGGGCTTAGGCCTCAGTGGCACAGGATTGGCTAAGTGTGGGAACCCAGTGGTAATAAGTAAGCTTGTTCCCAAGTATGGCTCTTTCCGGGATTCCTGTGGCTCTAGAATAATGTCCCTCTGTTCTTGTGGATGTTAACTTGATGTTACAAGGATGAGATCAAGACTCTCTCTTCATGCATGCTCACTAACCAGTTTTGGAAACCTACTGTCTTTGATCACTGGGGAACAGGGAACAGGATCCTTAGGTTCACTTGTGTGAATTTCATGATTTTTCTGATGCTTCTTCTCTTGTAGGAAGGTCGCTTTAGATGATCAGCACCGTGGACAGCAGTCATGGACGCCGTTGTGGGCTCTCCCATTTCGCGGGAGGTCTCTAATGGTATGTTCCTCTCCCACAAAATGCCACTTGCAGATTTGAGATGGATACTGCAAGAAGGATGAAGTAGTGAAAGTGACCTCCTCCAGCCAGGTTGTTCAATCAGCACAGATGACAGATAAGAGATGTCACACTCAGATTGCCTTTAGAACTAAAAATGTACAGTCGATTCCTGATATTTACTCTTGCAGTAGTTATGTTCTATGAAGTCACACAAATACCGAATTAGCAAATACTGAACCATTTCTCTTAGGAGAAATAGAGAGGTAGTTTCCTGCGAGCCTCTGGTCACAACGTATTCATCAACTGATAAATACATAACTTTTAGAATGTGTGTTTTGGTTTAAAAATACCTTACTGTTGGTTCATCAGCATTGAATGACCAATGGCATTATGACTCATGCACTAACGAAGCTTATCTAATGCACATATTTTCTCTGAAAGGCACATCACAGCCTTCTTGTGCATGGGAACACTGGACAGCACATAAGCACTACAATTGAGGGCCATTTTAAACAGCAAAATCACCAACAAAAGGCAAAAAATGTGAGAGAATGGCACTAAATAGGCTGTAAAAATATAGCATGAGAGCTCAAACAAAAAGGCAGAGAAGACGGACATCCCAGCTCAAGAAGAGAGAGAGAAAATTTGCTCCTCCTCTTCCTTTTCCTTCTATTTGGAAAGATTAGATGATGCCTGCCTACACTAGTGAGGATGATCTTTACTCGGTGGTGTTTCAAATGCTAATCTCTCAGAAACCTTCACAGAAGCACTCAGAAATAACGTTTTACCAGCTATGTGGGCATCCCTTAGCCCAGTCAACTTGACATGTAAAATTAACAGGATACAAAAGGTACTCAGAAGTTATAGAACCCAAATCCCATATGGCCCTCCATGACTTAATTTGCTTTTCGTTTTCTGTGTGTTAGGGTGGAAGGTTAGGTTATTGATTTGATATCTTTCTTCTTTTTTAATATAGGTATTTAAGGCTATAAATTTCCTTCTAAGAACTGCTTGAGCTACATCCCATAAATTTTGCGATGTTGTGTCTTCATTTTCACTCATGTCAAAGTATTTTCTAATTTCCCTTGTGGTTTCTTGTTTGACCATTGGTTATTTAGAAGTATCTTGTTTCATTTCCACATATTTGTGAATTTCCCACATTCCTTTCTGTTACTGATTTCTAATTTCACTCAATTGTGGTCAGAGAACATATGATGTATGATTTCAATCCTTTCAAATTTATTGAGGCCTGCTTTATGGCCTACCATACAGTCGGTCCTGGAGCCCTACATGATTTAGTGCCATTAAACCAGTTACCACACTAACCTCATATCCTACTACTTGCCCATCATTTACTCACCTCCACACTGGCCTCATCGCTGTTTCTCAAACAACCCAGGAATGTTTTTTGGTTTTTAAAAAAATATTTATTTATTTATTTGGCTGTGCTGATCTTCGTTGTGGCATGCGGGATCTAGTCCCCTGACCAGGGATCAAAACCGGTCTCCCTGCATTGGGAGCATGGAGTCTTAACCACTGGACCACCAGGGAAGTCCCAACCCAGGCTTTTGGGCTACCCTCTGCCTGCAACTCCCTTCTTCCTAATTTTTGCCTAGCTCAAGATCTCCTCCAGATCCTTTCTCAAAAGTCACCTTTCCAAGTCTTTCATGACCACTCTATTTAAATTAGGTTTGTTCCCCTTAACTGAATTCAAGATACCTAATAGAAGCTTTCAAATTTTGTTTTACAAAACTCTAGACCATGATGTTAATGGTGGCCCCCTGGAGTTGTAAAGGACACAACTGATTAAGATTTCATTCTGCTCCAAGTATTAGAAGCCCTGATTAACAGTGGCTTAAACAATGAGTCTAGAGAACGCAACTAAAGCAGTGCTCAGATGGAAATTTATAACTCGAATGCACATATTTTAAAAGAATATTTCTTGGCAAGGATGCAGAGAAACTGGATCTCTCATACATTGCTGGTGGGAATGTAAACTGGTACTCTGGAAAACAGTTTGGCCGTTCCTTATAAGACCAAACCAGAAAAAAAACCCAAACCGAACCAAAACAAAACAAAACAAAAAACGAAAGACGCACTTACTGTAAAACTTAGCAATCATATCACATCCTTGGGCATTTTCCCCAGAGACATGAAAACTTATGTTCAGATGAACATCTTTATGTGAATGTTCATAGCAGCTTTATTTGTAGTAGTCAAAAACTGGGAATAACTCAGAAGTTCTTCAGTAACTGAATGGTTAAACAAACTGATACATTCATGCAGTGGAATACCACTCAGCAATAAAAAGAATGAATGTGGATAAATGTAACAACATGGATGGATCTCAAGGGCATTATGTAAAGTGCTAATAGCTAATTTCAAAAAGTCATACTCTAGAGGATTCCATTTATATAACTTCTCAAATTGACAAAACTATGGAGATGGAGAACAGATTGATGGTTGCTAAGGGACAGGGATGAGGATAAGAGAGGGTGAGTGGGAATATAGAGGGGCAGCAGGAGGGAGTTGCTTTGTGGTGATAGACCAATTCTGTGTCTTGACTGTAGTGTGGTCACATAAATCTATCCATGGGACTAAACTGCACAGAATTCCCTCCTCTCACATATACAAATGAGTACATTTGAAACTGGTGAAAACTAAATAATTGTAGTCATTCAACAATGTTGTACTAATGTCAGTTTCCTGGCTTTGATATTGCACATCAGTTATATAAGACATCTTCATAGGTAGAAGTTGGCTGAAGGGTTCAAGGAACTCTATGTACTAGTTTTGTAACTCCTTGTGAGTCCTGTATTATTATTTCAAAATAAAAAGTTAAGCAAATTTTAAAGAATATTTGAAAATCGACCCTCTAAGCTGCCATCTCAAGAAGCTAGAACAAGAACAGCAAAATAAAACCCAAAGAAAGTAGAAGGAAGGAAATAATAAGAGCAGATAACAACAAAGTAATACAGATAAGTTAATTATATAGTCTTGATCTCTGGTAGTGTAAGTCCTCATTCTTCAAGATTATGTTGGTTATTCTAGGTCTTTTGCATGTTCTTATAAGGTTTAGAATTAGCTTGTCAGATTCTACCAAAAATGCTTGCTGTGATTTTGATAGGGAATGTATTGAATCTATAGGCCAATTTTATGAGAATTGGCATTACAATATTGTCTTGACAATACTGAGTCTTCTAACCATGAATATGGTATATCCTTTCACTTATTTGGGTTTGCTTAATTTCTTTCAGCAATATTTCATAGTTTTTAGTGTAGAGGTCTTATGTTTCTTGTCAGATTTATTCCCAGATATTTGATGGGCTTTGGCATTGTCATAAATGATTTCATTTTTAATTTCATTTTCTGCTTGCGTTACCAGCTGCTAGAAGTTAATGCAGCTGCTCAAGGATGTCAAGGTCCAGTCTCCTGTTTTCTTTTGCTCCACTGTCCTTCGCATCTCAGGGTCACAAGCTGACCTCTTCATCCCTTGGTCTGGAATATCTTTCCAGGGTGGAAGAAGCAGGTGACAAGGTGGAAGAGTTAGCACCTTGACTGGGAAAGAAGAACTTTCCAAGAAATCTCTACAGAGATGTCAGGCACTAGAACTCTGTCTAGCTACTCCTAGGTGCAGGGGCGGTAAAAATGGAATTTTTAAACTGGGTTCATTGCCGCCCCAAACAAAAATCAGAGTTTTATTGTTAAATCATAAGGGGAGAATAGATATTAGGTGGGCAACTAGCACTGACAGCCACAGTGCAGAAAAGGATTTAGCACCTTCATAGCACCATGTACCCTTCCCAACCTCTCAATATGGCTAAGGGACAGTTTTTATTTAATTCAGTGTCTCGTGTTATTTGAGTTATGTAAATATTACTCCATACTGATCTGTGTCATGTACTCTGACTAATTTCCTCCCTTGGCCATCTGTTGTGTTTTCCTTGGAGTTATGGATTCTTGTTTTTGTTTGCTTAGTTTTCTATGTCACTGTCTCTAATTCTTTCTAAACTCTCCAACAGAATTGCAAAATTTCACTTGAAAAAATTTTTTTATGTAGTCAGACACATCAAGTTTCCCTTTTTTCCACATCTTTCCTGGAGTCTTCTGTAATCTTACTCCTTTTGAACTGGTTGTTCACTAGCATTCTGGAATTTTCTTTAGCCTCTCCTTGTGTTGGGTTTTCTGTCGGTCTTAATGGTTTAACCCCTCATTTTTGTTGACTATATTTTCCAATAGCCCTGACAAAAAAGTCATGGGAAGTATATTTTCTGAGGCATTACCTTTGTTCCATCCTCACACTTGATTCAAGTATAGTTTGTCTGGGAATAGAATTATAGATTAGAAATAATCCCTCATTATTTTGAAGGCATTACTTCATTGTGTTTAGCTTCTCATTTTGCTTTTGAAAGTCTGATGAGATTCTGATTTCCACTTTTTTTCCCTTTTTCTTTTTTTTTCTTTTTGTGACTGTGTCCTATTTTTTCACTATGAAAGTTTTTATGGTATTTTTGCTCTTGGGATTCTAAATTTCCCAATTACATGCCTTGGTGGGGATCTTTTTCAAATACAATGTGCTGTATACTTTTAATCTAGACGCTCATGTTCTTCAGTCCTGGACATTTTCTTCTATTATTGCCTGCTGGAAATTACTGCTCTCTTTGTAGAATTACTGTCAGTTGAGTATTGAACTTCAATGAATTAATTCTCATTATCTTTTCTTTACTCTTTC
The DNA here is from genome assembly GCF_028021215.1 of Eschrichtius robustus. Taxonomy (NCBI): domain Eukaryota; kingdom Metazoa; phylum Chordata; class Mammalia; order Artiodactyla; family Eschrichtiidae; genus Eschrichtius; species Eschrichtius robustus. Next base: position 72,152,021 of record NC_090839.1, on the reverse strand, counting down.
CCATCTGTTTTCTTTTTAATTCTGTTACCGAATGCAAGTTTGTGTGCCCAACTCACAGTGCGGCCAAACAATACCGAAACGTCAGAGTTTGGAGCAGAGAAAGGTTTATTGCAGGGCCATGCAAGGAGAATGGGTAGCTCGTGCCTCCCCAAACCCCAAACTCCCCAAAGGGTTTCAGCAAGCATTTTAAAGGACAGGTGAAGGAGAGGCATCCCAGGGTCTGTGATCAGCTCGTGCACAATCCTCTGATGGTGAGATAACTGGGTGGTGTCACAGGGGTTAACATTATCAGTCCTTAGACTCCAGGAGGCTATGTGTTCATGGTCATCAAGCAGTTAACATCTTCCATTTAGTGGGGGTTTTAGCATCTGTAAAACGACTCTGGAAATGTGCATCAGATACTATTATCTAGGTACTTCAGAGAGGAGCTAAAGTACAGGATATGAGGAGAGGTCTGTCCCGGGAAGGCCCCATAGGGTCTTGCTTGGTTACAATTCTACTTTCTAGGAGATTTCTGCAACTTTATCTTCCAACTCTTTTGTTCAATTTTAAATTTCTTCTATCAAAACTTTAATTCCCAAAAGTCATTTATAGTCTTATTTTTAAAAAATCATGTTATTGTTTTATAGATGCAATATCTTTTCTTATCTCTTTGAACATGTTAAGTACAATTTTTAAAAACTTTTCTTTAGCTCTCTGCTTTGTCTCAATTTCCTCCAAAGGAATGAAAATGTCTTACTTAAATGTCTGATGATCCTGAGCTGTTTATCTTTAACAGTGAGTATTAAAAAGCTGTGGATATGAGGTGTGACTTTTCTTTTTTTTTAAATTGGGGTATAGTTGCTTTACAATGTTGTGTTAGTTTCTGCTGTACAGCGAAGTGAATCAGCTATATGTATACATATATCCCCTTGTTGTTGGATTTCCTTCCCATTTAGGTCACCACAGAGCACTGAGTAGAGTTCCCTGTGCTATACAGCAGGTTCTCATTAGTTATCAATTTTATACGTAGTATTGTATATATGTCAATCCCAATCTCCCAATTCAGCCCACCCCCCCTTTCCCCCCTTGGTGTCCATACATTTGTTCTCTACACCTGTGTCTCTATTTCTGCTTTGCAAATAGGTTCATCTGTACCATTTTTCTAGATTCCACATACATGCGTTAATATACGATATTTGTTTTTCTCTTTCTGACTTACTTCACTAGGTGTGACTTTTCAACTCAGAGGGCTTCATTGTTCAGAAGGAATCCAGCCATTTGTGTCAGACTCCCAAATGTCACTGTGTGCAGACCTTTTTCAGAGCCCCTTTTCTCTAGAAAAGAATGCCAATTTCCTGCTGATGGTCCTCTGTACCAGTCTGGGACCAAATGGCAAAAGTGGTTTGGGTCAGGGATGGTTTCGCGATCTTTAGGTGGTAGTCTCTTACTTGGTTCCCTACTTTTCAGAATAGTTCCTCTTGCCTGTCCTTTACTAGGCCTTTAAACTTGGAAACTCTCCGAAGTTGGAAACTCTCTAGTTTAATGTCTTTGTCGAATATACTTCATGTTGGATGTTGGAGCTAGAAGCATCTTTGCCTTGGATGTGTGTGATAAGTGCGGGTACCTAAGCGTCTAAATATATAGACTTTCAACCAGGCTCCCTATTTGAAGCCCCATGCTTTACCCCATCTTTTACTGTATCTGATGCTTCTAATTCCTGACTGTATTAGTTTGCTAGGGCTGGGATAAAAAACTACCACAGATTGGAGGGCTTGAACAACAGACTTTTATTTTCTCACATTTCTGGATGCTGGAAGTCTGAGATCAAGGTGTTGGCAGTGTTGTTTTCTTCTGAGGCCTCTTTCCTTGGCTTGTAGATGGCTGTTTTCTCTCTGTGTCTTCACATGGTCTTCCCTTTGTGTGTGTCTCTGTCCTAATCTCCTCTTCTTACAAGGATATCAGCTGTATTGGACTAGGGCCCACCCAAATGACCTCGTTTTAACTTAATTACCTTTTTAAAGATCCTATCTCCAAATACAGTCACATTCTGAAGTACTGGGGTTAGGACTTCACCATAGGAATTTGAGGGGAGGGGCAGGATACAACTCAACCCGTAACACTGAGCTTTTAGAGATTCAACAACTTAGTTTACTTGTTGTTTTCTTCCTCTCTGAGACTATCTGATATTCATATTTCTCAGTTCTGGTAATATCTTTACCTGATTTCCAGCTTTTGAAACAGTCTTGACATCTCTCTGTTGGATTACTTGTTATTAACTTGACAGCATTACCTCTCTTTTATAGTTCCCTCTGTGTCACAGGGAAGAAGCCTAGAAGTACATTTCCAAGAATCTCTTTCTTAGTGTTTGCTAATGAGAGATACCCACAAAGAATTCAGAAGATAAAAGAGAAATTGTTATTCTCTGGCAGCTATTGTGGGCAGATGGGTGAGCAGACAGTAAACTTGAAGTTCTCAGTATCTTCCAGTCAACGACTATAAATCACTCCTTTTAATTCTACCATTAGCTGGGAATACCATAGGTTCTCCCAGAGCTACTGAGCAGGGCTGGGATTAGGGTGAGGTGAGCAGGGTAGGGTCGTGCAAATGCACTATCAGACTGTTTAAAATTTTTTAATTAAATTTTTTTTTAATTAAAAAATTCTGTTTTAAAATTCTGACATTTTTTTCACCATGGATATTTTTTGCATTGTTTGCTTTTTAAAAAATATTGTATTAAAATATTCTTTATTTTGATAAGTGAGTTGTGATGGTTAATTTTAAGTGTTAACTTGACTGGGCTAAGAGATGCCCAGATAGCTGGTAAAACATGATTTCTAGGTGTGTCTGTGAGGGTGTTTCTGGAGGAGATTAGCATTTAAATGAGTAGACTGAGTACGGAAGATCCACCCTCACAAGTGCAGCTGGGCATCACCCACTCCATTGAGGACCTGAATAGAACAAAAAGGCGGAGGAAGGGTAAATTTGATTTTTTTGCTTGAGCTGGGCCATTCATCTTCTCCTGCCCTTGGACATCATCATCCTGGTTCTTGGGCCTTCAGACTCAGACTGGGAGTTACACCATTGGCCCCATTCTCAGGTCTTCGGAGTCAGAATGAATTATACCACCAGCTTTCCTGGTTCTCTGGCTCACAGACAGCAGATTGCAGGACTTCTCAGCCTTCACAACCATGTGAGGCAAGTCCTGTAATACATATATACATATCTACTCTGTTAGTTCTGTTTCTCTGGAGACCCCCTGCACATGAGTGTTTTGGTATCCTCTTAAAGTCTGTATCGAAGGTGACTGCCTCACTAGTCTCACCCTATACCTGGCCCTGCCCTTGGTATGCACAGAGCTGCCAGGTTGCTCCTGATATTCGCTCGCTTTGGTGCTGCAGGGTGAGACTGGTGAAAGTGGCTTGCCTGCCCTGCATTCCCCAGCTTTACATTGGTGAGCTAAGCCCTACATTTCCCCTTCCTAATCAAAACACACAGAGTGGCTTCTGTTCTGATAGAACTTTGATTTACACAATCTTTCATTGACTGTATTCTCCTTTCTTAATCTCTCTTTTGTAGATTTATATCTTTTTTATTCTTTTATTCTCTCTCTCTCTCTCTCACACACACACACACACACACACACACACACACATCCTACCTACTGGATCTGTTTCTCTGTAGAACCCTGACTAACACGAAGCGTTAGTGTTAGTGATATCACTTGATATCAACATGACTTATCTCTGAGTGATGTCAGCCTTCATCATCACTTGGTTTAGGTGGTGTCTGCTCCATCACAAATTTACTACTTCCCCCTTCCCACACTTTGTTCTTTGGAAGCAAGTCATGAAGTCTAGCCCACACTCAAGGGGTAAATGTATTTAAAAATAAAACCTCTTATCATTGCAGCAAGTAGAAAATCAGTGTTGCTATAAATAGAGGGTGAATGTAAAAATGAATAGAGGAAAACAAAACAATGTAATTAAAATCTATCTAGATACTTGTTCACTTATCCAATCATAACAAATTACCCCACAACTTAATGGGTTAAAACTACACAACAATTTATTTTGCCTGTGAATCTGCAGTCTGGGCAGGGCTTGTCAGGGAAGGCTTGTCCTTGCTCCATGGGCATCATTGGGGTGGATTGACTGAAGGCTGGGGGACCCTCTTCCAAGACTACTCACTTGCATGGCTGGCAAGTTGGTGCTGGTTGTCAACAGGAGCTCAGTCAGGGCCCAGGGCCCAGAGCTTCAGGCTTGATCCCTTTCCATGTGACCCTCTCAGTGTGGCTTGGGCTTCCTCACAGCATGGTGGCTGGGTTCCCAGGGTGAACATTCTGAGAGAGAGACAAATGGAAGGTATATACCTTTTATGATATGGCCTCAGAAGTCACATAGTTTCACTTTTGCTGAATTCTATTAGTCAAGGCAGTCACAGAAGCTCACCAGGTTTCAAAAGGGAGGGGATATAGATTCTACTCTTGATGGGCTTGATGGGGAGTAGCAAGGTCCTCAAAGAGCATGTGGAATAAGAACTACAAACTACGCCATTACTGCTGCCTGTTGAAGGCTCTGAACTTGTTTTAAAAAGGAGAGAAAGAAAGAGATTAGCAAGTGGTGGAGAGGTTTACAAAACATACTAGCACCACACTGAGACTTTTCCTTTCAAAAGGAAATGAATGACAGGAACATACTTTGCTTATAATGTATGTATGAGTCTATATAGCTACCCTGAACTTGCGCTTCCTTGACATATAAAGGCTTTTCATGTCCTGTGTCATTACTTATGTGATTTTCTCTTCTTAAATTTCCTTTACTCCTTTCTTTGCCTAGAAAACTTATTTTCTTTCTTCCAAACCCAGCTTCACTCTCTGAGGCAAGAACAGCATCTTGTTTATTCTAGCCCTTATTTAACCCTTGCATTATAATTTCTCTGAGAGCCATTCGGCTTCCCAACTTCACTCACTACATTTTGAATTCCTAAAACATAGGAACCACATGTTATTTGTAATTGTAAGTTTTTGGCCATTTTATCTCTGCCTATAACACCTCATCTCCATACTATATTTCCTATCCGGTCAACTCCTATTCATCCTTAAAAACCCAGATTGACGAACACTTTCTAAATGCAGTGTTCACTATCTCTTCCCAATTGAGTTATTAACTTCCTCTCTGTACTGTCACAGGATTTCATTTGTATTTCTATGGCAATGTCCAGGTGTTACAGTGTAATTCATTGGATGGTATGTCAGTCTTTGAGGGCAGGGACTAGGTTAAATCATCTTTGCCTTAGACCAATTCCCCAGAACCAGACCCCAAGATGAGAACTCATGTGTAAGTGGTTTTTAAGGAAGAGCTCTTACAAGAAACTCATAAGGGGTGAGGGGAGCAGATAATGGAAAAGGAAGCTGTCAAGCAAAGATGGAATTTGGAGCAGGGTCTTGGAAAGGGAACTTTCATCCTAATCCTGCAGGGAGCTCTTGACTGTAAGTTATGCCTCAAAATTTGTGATGATGAAGGCGGAGAAGCTGGCTTCCATAATCTCACATGCAACCGTCGCTGGCCAAGGGCCACCCCAGGAGACACAAGCCCCCAGTACTTCCACTCTCTGCGTGTGCAGATGAGGCAGTGCCAGTAGCCCAAAGACAGCTGTCAGAAGAGAGTCACAGGTGCAGCGATTCAAAGCAAAGCACACAGCTGGAGGACTGGCACACAGAAAGGGTAAAGGATCCCATGCGTCTGGGTAGGGCACCAACAGTGTCGGCCACAATCCTGGAGCTTAGTGAATGTCCTTGCAAAGAAGAAAGGACTGGGGGAGAGGGGAGGCCGTTGCCATATCTTGCCGAAGATATCATTATATCTTCCTAATGATAAGAGAGTCACAAATGGAAGAATATATTTAACTCACGTCCATGGTTCTGAGCCAAAAAAAGGAAATAGAATCTTAAGGTAATCCTTGTAAGACTGTGCTAGCAAATTGGAAAACATGTGTGATTTTCTAGCAAAATAACATGACTGAAATTAATTCAAGAGAAGAAAGTTTAGACAGACCAATATTAAAAAAATTTTTATTGAAGTATATTTGATTTACTATGTTGTGTTAATTACCACTGTACAGCAAAGTCATTCAGTGATATATATATATATATATATATATATACATATATATATATATATATATTCTTTTTTAAAATATTCTTTTCCGTTATGGTTTATCATGGGACATGGAACATAGTTCCCTGTGCTATACAGCAGGACCTTGTTGTTTATCCATTCTGTATATAAAGCTTACATCTGCTAATCCCAACCTCCACTCCATCCCTCTCCCAACCCCCTCCCCCTTGGCAACCACAAGTCTGTTCTCTATGTCCGTGATTCTGTTTCTGTTCCATAGATAGGTTCATTTGCGTCATATTTTAGATTCCACATGTAAGTGATATCATATGGTACTTGTCTTTCTCTTTCTGACTTACTTCACTTAGTATGATAATCTCTAGTTGTACCCATGTTGCTGCAAATGGCATTATTTCATTCTTTTTAATGGCTGAATAGTACCCCACTATATATATGTACCATATTTTCTTTATCCATTCATCTAGACAGACCAATATTAATGGATGGAAATTACAAACTATTTCAAAGAACTCCCTGCCCTACCAGATCCAGAGAGTAAATGGGAGAATTCTTACAACCTTTGAAAACACATTATTTAAATTGTTCCAGAGCCTGAGGAAAATAGGGACGCTTTTAAAAAGCATAATGTCCCTTATGTCTCCAGGGGTGGCCCTTGCTTTTAAAAATCTGGTAAAGCTGAAATCTGACCAGGATAGCGTGCACACACACAGACTGCAAGCTGGCTTTCTTATAAAAATAGATTTAAAATTCTATGTGAAATGGTAGGAAGTAGATAAAGCAATACATTTAACGCTATCAACAAGACACATCACATGAGTAGGCTGCAGTGGACATTTGTCATTTTTGGCTGCCCAGCTTTGAGTAGTCTTCCTTTTGGAGGGAATCTCAAGATGAATGGGAGGCAGCTCTTTCTCCCACTATGTGGTCCTCTTCCTAATTCCCAGCAGCTAGTAATCAGATCTAGGATTTAGCCCAACCAAATGGATGCTTTCACTTTGGGCTTAGAATTTTGAAGGTATGACAGCAAAAGTTCAAGACAACCAGAAATTATTCAAGATTATTCACATCTGGTATAGCAGAACCAAGGGTCCAGAAGTATGGCTGCCAGTGTTCAATGGTGGTGCCAGCTTTGGTGGCAGCAGTGTGTCTAGCTTCACCAGTGGTGCCAACAATGACATGTAAGATGTTTAAGGCAGCATTTTCTGGTGCAGGGTCCTGACTATGTACTGTCTTCCTTGGTTTCCCAAGTCTGATTCTGAAGCTCTTCTGACAGTTCTGTGAGCTGTTTGATATCCATCCTTCTAAAAAACTCCCTTTCTGTTTAAGTTAGCTGAAAGTAGTTTATATTGTTTGCTACCAAGAACTTGTGATGGGTATACAGGTCAAAGGATATAAAAGCATATGCTCATTTCTGTTGGTGCCCAGAGGCATTTGATAAGATTCAAGATCCATTTCTGATAATAACACTTTCTGAAGTAGAAATAAATGGATACTACTTTAATGCAATAAATAATATATATCTCAAACCAAAAGTAAGCACCATGCTTAATGGTGAAGCATAATGTCAGGAACAATGCAGGCTTTCCCACTCTCATTGCTATTACTTAACAGAGTTCTAGAAGGGTAATTAGACAAGAGAAAGGAAAAAATGAGGTACAAATATTTTAAAGGAAGAGGCCAGGTTACTATTTCATGCATTGATACTAATTCCTGAAAAACCCAAGAGAATTAACAGAAAATTATGAGAAACAACTAAAGTACATCAAGGTGGTTGGTTACAAAAATAATTTTGTCCTAGAGATAAACAACAGAAAATATAATGGCACAAAAATATCCCATTCATAATAGCAAAAAACAGTAACAAACTTATTAATGTTACACAAACCTATGGAAGGAAACTGTAGTACTCTGAGGGACATGGAGAGCCGTTGTCTAATTTTTAAAAGATATACTTTATTCTCAGGTAAGAAGATAAATATTATGATCATGTCAATTTTTCTTAAAGTAATCTATATAAATAATCCCCCCAATAATTAAATTCATCTGAGAGAATAAGTGAACAGCCAATAAAATACTAGGAGGTATTGCCCTACCAAACATTTCAATATATTCTATGTCTATATTATCATGGAATATAAAGACACATCAATAAGAAGAGAATTTTTAAAAACCCTAAATGTATGTGGAGTTTAATATGTGATAAAAAGTGGTATTTTGAAGCAGTGGAAAAAGGTTAGATTAGAAAAAAAAAAGGTGTTGGGACAATTGGCTAGCCATGTGAGTGGGGAAAAAGGCAAGATCCTTACCTCATTTCCTTCACAAAAATAAATTCCAGATGGAACCAACATTAACAGTAAGAAAAAGAAAAAAAATAGAAACCATAACAGCACTAAATGAAAACACAGATGAGTATTCTTTTTTTTAATATATATAAATATACTTATTTAATTTTTGGCTGAGTTGGGTCTTCGTTGCTGCGCGTGGGCTTTCTCTAGTTGTGGCGAGCGGGGGCTACTCTTTGCTGCAGTGCACGGGCTTCTCATTGTTGCAGAGCACAGGCTCTAGGTGCGCAGGCTTCAGTAGTTGTGGCACGTGGGCTCAGTAGTTGTGGCTCACAGGCTTAGTTGCTCTGCGGTGTGTGGGATCTTCCTGGACCAGGGCTTGAACCCGTGTCCCCTGAATTGGCAGGCAGATTCTTAACCACCAGGGAAGCCCAGATGAGTATTCTTATGATCTTGGAGTTCCTAAGCATGTTAAAGAAAAAAAAAATTTTTTTATAGAAAAAAATGATCAATCTGACTATATAAAATAATTTAAATTCTCTATTTGATATAAAAATACTGCAAATATGGTGAAAGGTAAATAACCAAATGAAATTGCATAGACCAAGGAATAACTCATATACAAAGTACTTTTATTGATCAATATTTATGAAAGGAACACACCAAAGAAAAAATAGGCAAATGATGTGTACAGGTAAATCACAGCAGCAAAAATACAAATTGCTAACTAAAAGGCATTACTAGTCATTTTCTTGATTGCAAACAACGGAAACTGACACTGGTTAGTTTCAGCAATAAAGAAATGTATAGGACGCCTATTAGGTTAGCTCGCAGAATAAACAGAGCTGGAGAAACAGGCTTGGACAGAAACGCAGGTAGGCAGACACCAGTAAGAACTTGGCACTAGAGCAGCCAGCTGGACACTCACTGCAACCATCACTGGCACCGCCACCACTGGACCTTCTGCTGAATATAGAGCCACTAGATTCACTAATTATCTCCAACTAAGCTTGTATCTATACATCCAGAGCCAAGGTCCAGGTGGGAGCATCTGACTGGTCTTTCTTAGGTGATCTTCCTGGGCTCTAGCTTCCAGGGGTGGGAAGGCAAATACTTTCTCCCAATCCCCTGCTCAGTTTTCATAATGGAGTGTGAATTGTCCTGCCTAATTTGGTATCCTCTTCAAAAAGGAAGTCTGTTTAGATGTTGGATGGTAGAAGACCAGAACACGTTGTCCAACTTCACTCCTACAGATAAAAGTACATTAATACGCCATCTTTTTTTTATTGACTTTGCCAACGTGAAAAAGGCTGAAAAACTCAGTACTGTCTAGGGTTTGGGTAATGTGCACACCCCATTCATTGTTGACAGGATAAAACCTTTCTGGAGGTGAGCTTGACACAATAGGTGTCAAAATATGAAATCTGCATACCCTTTGGCCCAAGGTGTCAGCTTAAGTAGATAGTTGCAGGGATGGACCAAATTTAGATCACGATACTACTCACTGCACTGTTGTTTCTAATTTGTGTTTCCCTAGTTTGGGGGTAAGGGGTGGGTATAGAGAGTGGAAGATTTACTATAGAATGTTGTTTGGGGTGGGTCTTAAAGAATGACCATCTGAGTGCTCCAACTAGGAATTCTTTTCCAAGCCTGTTCTGGTCAAGTTGGGATAGGATGGCTTTGGGCCCCTATGGGGACCAATAAGCCTGGAGTGGAATGGTAAAAGGGGCCAGATTTGGAAGGGGGTTCATATGTCTCATTAAGGAGTTCAGATGTTGTTTAGATATACTGCTGCCAAATAATCAATATGCTATACAATGGCTACCTTACTAATTATCCAATAATGGGTAAGAGGAGCCTCTGTTGGGTTGAAGTCTATACCTTAGGGCAAGTGACAGATTGTAAGCTGACTTCCAATATGGTAAAATTAGTGTCATGACTGAGAGGTGGCAAGAGAGCCTGCAGAAGGGACACCTCCTGGAGCAGGTGACACCTCAGGTAAGACTGTAAGGATGGGGAGCGCTTGGGTAAATGAAGAGGCCCAGGGAAAGGTGTTTGGGATAGAGAATACATCTTGAGCAAAGGCCCATGGGTCTGGATCAAATTGCCTGAGGGTGTGGGGGAAGAACAAGACATTCCATAATGCTGGCCTAGAAGCAGTGATTGGAGGACACTCCCACGTGAGTAACATCAGAGAGAACCGTATTTTACTGGACTCTGGTGACCAAGGAAACCAGCCTCCAATTACTGCTGAACTATAGCAACTACATTTTGGATTTCAGCTACATGCTGGTGGGAAAAGGTGGGAGTGACAACTAGGTGGTACTGGGCTAGGGGAGGGGGCAATGTTCCAAGGGGTGTGGTGAACCATAGCTTGCCCCCCCTGTGTGGTGGTGCTAAGGAGGTGCTAAGGTGCCCTAATTTCTTCAAAGCACATGGTAGCCACGGGATTCTGAGTGGCTGGCTCAGACAAGCAAGGAAAATGGAAAGGAGGGCCCAGGCAATGTGGTCATATTTTGCCTAAGGCTCCAGTGTAAAGAAGAGGAGCAGGGTGGTAAATTTCCACTGGTCTTTGACCACTCTCAGTTTTATAAATTAAAAAAAAAGAACTCTTGTTAGTACCTACTGCCTGCCAGGCATGCATGTAAAGAAGGAATGATGTTCTGGAAAGCAGCTGTCAGGACAGTCACGTGGACAAGGTGCATTGGTGGAGAAGGCCAAGGATTGTTTGCAGCAGCTAAAAGAAAACCCCATCTCAACCAATTCCAGGTCGGTCTTGGGTTTGAATTCCCCAGTTCTAATTAAAGTGACTCAATGTCTCAGTTTGAGTTCCCCTTAGATCAGAGCCTGAGACAAAGACCTGGGTGCAGATAGTCTGTTTGGGAGGTGATCCCGGAAGCAGGACTGAGGGAGTAGGAAGAGTGAGACAGGGAAGTAAAGAAATCCAGAAAAGTGTGCATTATTGAACTGGTTACTATGGAGGGCAACTGGGGCTCAATTTTGCTGGAGACTCTGTGAAGAACTCTGTTGGATGCACCCCACAGCTGTCCATCCAAAGGATGGGAGGCTGGGACGTTTTTCCACCGGCTGATATTTCCCACTGGTTGAAGGTTGCCCCTGCTTCGGGGAGGGGGCTTATTAATTCCACTCCACCTAGTGAGTTCCCTGGCGTTAGGGAGAACCCTCAAGCAGAAAAGCAAAGAAACAGCAGGCTTTTGAAGTGGCGGGGGTGTGGGGGGTGTGGTGGGTGGCCGTCACACGGCAATGACTTACACAGTTTATAGCTGAGGCTGAAATTGGAGATAGGCTCAGGGCATAAGACGTGAGGGATGAAAAGCTGTTGCTATGCTCAGTTTCCTTCTAAAACAGTTTATTCATTCAACCGAACATTTATTAGAACCATGGTCAGTGCTGGTCATCTATGGTCAGCAAAAGAGAGCTAGTCTCTGCCTTAAGAGCTGACAGTCTTTTGCAGATTTTGAGCAAGTGTGATTGGTGCTATGGACATGAGTCCAAAATGGAGAAGTGCGAAAATAAATAAATAAATAAATAAATAAAGGCAGCATAGGGAAGCAAAGCTTGGGGGCTAACTCCCTAGTTAGATTGAAATCTACAGAGAGAGACCACAGCCCCAAGACCCTTCCCATACACTAGAAACAAGCAAGCAAGCAAACAAACTTTCAGCATAATGGCTGAATATTGTGATAAAATGTTGTCATACTGCTTGAAATTTCACCAAAAGCTCTTCCTTTTTTTGTCCCTTCCTCCGCCACAATTTCATATTTGAAAAAATTTAAACACGTCTGCAAGGTGATTTGGGGACTAGTGCAAAGAATCCACTGGGTGTCAGCATAAGGGTCCTGCTTACTACGGGGTGGGAGGTCAGAGGCAAAAGCCATTTACTTTGAAATATGGTGTAAGGTGGGATTTATGTTTTGAAAAGAGGAAAGGCTCTCCTTTCCCTGATTTCTCTGTTCTGCAGTAACCAGGACTCAGGCGAAGGGTTAGCAAAGAAGAGAATCTACAGAGAGGAGGTCATAAACCAGTGGATTTGGCAGCACAAAGATGTACTTTTTTGGGGTTTTTTGCACTATTTTTTTCTTTTTTAATTGAACCAACATTCAGAGTCCCTGCCATTCCTTATATCCTCCGCAACACTAAGTCAAGTCACTTAAAGTAATAATAGTATGATTGAAACACCAGAATTCTTCATTCGCTGATAGGACCACCTGATATTTGTGGGTCTGTGACCTTTTGTTTAGAAGGCAAGTCTAGGGGCTTTGAAACATACTTGGGTTTGAAATGGGTAAGAGTCTACCAATCTCAAAGGAATTGAATGGAAGATTGAAGGAGAGATTGCATGCTTAGCACAATGCTTGTAACGGCAGCTATTATCAGCATCCACTAACAAGAGAGCACGCAGTAACCCTGTTAGTTTCACACTTCGTCGTACTCCCAGCGTCTAGCACCGTGCTTGGCACTAACAGTAACTGTTGAATGAATGAGTGAATGATGGTAGAGCTCAGGGGGGTCTGAAAAGGAAGGTATTCTGATAATATAGTTTCACCGCGACCCCAAAGTGCCGCCTGGAAGACAAGCCTGGCCGAAACGTGCCAGGCTCTGCGATGGCGTTCGAGTGGGCAAGCCGACCGTCGGGGTCCCTCGGGAGCCTGGCGGGGCTGGCTTGCCCAGGATCTGTCAGGGCCATGTCCATCACCTCTTCCAGAGTATGGTAAGGGGGCGTCCTGATTCCTGCACTTTCCCAAGGCCTCCACCATCAGATCAGTCAAGACGGAGTCCCACCCCGGGGCGTCCACCACCCAGCGCTAGCCCAGCGCTAGCCCAGTACTAGCCCAGCGCTAGCCCAGCGCTACCCCGCGGCGCCTGGACCTTGCCCACACTAGACATGGCCTCCCTCGGGCTTCACAGAGCAGTACCGCGCCCGGAGCCGCCAGTCATCGCGTCTGGCTGGGGAGGCGGCTCCGTTCCCGGAGTCAAAATGGCGGCCGCGGCGGCTTCAGCGGGGGGCGGGGGCGCTGGGAGGCGAGTCACGTGAGCGGCCCAGCTGGGCGGATCTCGCGCGCTCCCGCCCGCCCCGCCGGCCGCGCCTCGCTTGCTAGGTCTGCCGCGCTCCGAGGTGTGTGGGGCGTCGAGCCCCCAGTCCCGGTGAGGCGCGGCGCGGCGAGATGCGGCGGCGGCCGTGGCGGGGACGCGGGCCGGGCGGGCGGACGCGGTGATGAGCGTCAGCGGCCACCGCCATGTCCAAGGTAACGGCGCCCGGGCCCGGGCCGCCGGCGGCGGCAGCGGGCGGGAAGGAGAAGCGCTCCTTCAGCAAGCGGCTGTTCCGGAGCGGCCGCGCGGGCGGCGGCGGCGGCGCTGGGGGCCCCGGGCCGGCCGCGCCCTCCTCGCCCTCGTCGGCGCGCTCGGTGGGTAGCTTCATGAGCCGCGTCCTCAAGACGCTGTCCACGCTCTCGCACCTTAGCTCCGAGGGCGCCGCCCCGGACCGCGGCGGCCTTCGCAGCTGCTTCCCGCCCGGGCCCACGGCCGCGCCCACGCCGCCGCCGTGCCCGCCGCCGCCCGCCTCGCCCGCGCCGCCCGCCTGCGCCGCGGAGCCGGTGCCCGGGGTGGCGGGGCTCCGGAACCACGGCAACACGTGCTTCATGAACGCCACGCTTCAGTGCCTCAGCAACACCGAGCTCTTCGCCGAGTACCTGGCGCTCGGCCAGTACCGGGCGGGGCGGCCCGAGCCCTCGCCTGACCCCGAGCAGCCCGCGGGGCCCGGCGCGCAGGGCCAGGGTGAGGTCACCGAGCAGCTGGCGCACCTGGTGCGGGCCCTCTGGACCCTGGAGTACACCCCACAGCACAGCCGCGACTTCAAGGTGAGCCCCTGGGGCACCCGCCTGCCCAGAGCTTCCTTCCCCGCTTCCGTCGCGGCCGGAGGACTGATGCTCTGGTTGCCTCAGGAAAGAGGAGCGGGCCGCGAGTCCGGGCAGATGGCGCTGATGGCGAGGGACAGTCATTCACTCATTCATGCATCGCGTATTTGTAAGGGCTTGCTACGTGGCGGGCTCTTTGATGGGCACTGGGGAGGGATGGGACAATGGGCAAGACCGTCTGCCATCCTGGAACTTATATTCTTCGGGTGGGAGTATTGAGCTTGGGTTCAAATCCTTGTTCTGCCACTTACTAGCGGTGTGACCTCGGGCAGGTTACTCTACCTCTCTGTGCCACAATTTCCTCATCTGGTACCTACCTCATAGGTGGTTGTGAGCTGCTAACAAGTTGATGTGTTGGGTTGAGCCCAATGAAGTTACTCACTGTTGACCGTTCTGACTTACAGATTGGCACTTTTATAGGGTTCAACCTGGTATGAAAAATGCTTCCATTGTGTGCAGTGCTATGAGTATTTGCTGCCATTATTATTTTTAGTATTAAAAACTTTAACAAGTTAAAGAGGTAGTGCCAGACAGTGGTTTGAAGGAAGTAAAACCTGGTGATATGACCGATGTGCTGGCAGGGTACGTTACATGGGTTAGGGTGACTTCTCGGAGGAGGTGATATTCTGAGACTTGAGTAACCACGGGGAGGGCCAGCCTTGAGGAGCTCAGGGGAAAGCGGTTCCCAGGTGTAAGCAAAGTGTGGACACCTGGAGACGGGAAAGAGCCTGGTGTACTTGACCCGCAACGTAGCTCCGGGTTGGGCAAACTCTTTCTGTAAAGGGCTGCATAGCAAATGTTTTAGGCTCTGCTGGTCAAGAGGCAAACTCGAGGATATTATGTAGATACTTATATAACAAGAGAAGACACATTTCTACACACTTTTTATTGCCTAAAATTAAAATGTTATAATAATTGAGTACAATATTTTGTAATACAGGTCTACTAATGAGAAGCATGGGACTCTTTTTTGGAGAGTACAACGTTTAACTTAATTGGAGTTCAAAATTAATGTTCCCTGTTGTCAAACTGATTACAAGTATTCATCTCTCCAAATCGTTCTTAGCTCACAGGCCGTACAGAAACAGGCAGTGGGCTAGATGTGGCCTTGGGTCCTTGTTGTGAGTACGTGAGAGCTGAGAGCGGAGTGTGAGTGGTGGGCTGAGGCCAGGTGGTGTAGGATCATTTAGGCTGTAGTACTAAGGAAATGAGCTCTTAACTCTAAGCAAAAGGGGAAGATGATTTGGGATTGTATAAGGGATACTTCTGGGTGGGAAATGGATATAAATAGAACTAAATAGAATGAAGTCACACAATAAGAAAGTTAATTCCTTTTCTGTTCTCTCTCTGTCCTGATCATGCCCAAGAGAAAGTCTCAGCTTGGTGGTTAGCTTGTCTTTAACACCTCTTGCTCACTCCCCCACCTTTTTTTTTTTTTTAATAGAGAATAAGCTTCAAGTTTAGAGATCTGAATAGGCAACAGTAGCTAGAATTTAATAAGGTTATGTCTTCATTGGATTTGTCTTTACATTTGTCTTCTTTTTTTAAATAAATTTATTTACTTATTTTTGGCTGCGTTGGGTCTTCGTTGCTGCGTGCGGGCTTTCTCTAGTTGCGGCGAGTGGGGGCTACTCTTCGTTGCGGTGCGCGGGCTTCTCTTGTTGTGGAGCACAGGCTCTAGTTGCACGGGCTTCAGTAGTTGTGGCACGCAGGCTCAGTAGTTATGGCTCGCGGGTTCTAGAACGCAGGCTCAGTAGTTGTGGCGCATGGGCTTAGTTGCCCCGCAGCATGTGGGATCTTCCCGGACCAGGGCTCGAACCCTTTGCATTGGCAGGCAGATTCTTAACCACTGTGCCACCAGGGAAGCCCTGTTTTCTATTTATGGCAAATGATACTGGCATTCCATTGGTGCTATGAAGTTTCTTTCTAACATACACTTATTTAAGTATGAGTAAATGATTTGATTAAAATATAAATTGGTCAGCTATCTGCGGGAATCAGCTTGGTTGAGGACCTACTGTCTTGCTGAGGAACAACACTGCCAAGGTCTACTCCTCCCCTTTTAATACATTTTACTTACATGTTTTTTATATTTATTTATGTTCTACCCTGTTTTTCTCAAAAAGAAAAAAATGGTTGTTGTTTGATCTTGGAAATTTGAATGGAAATACTTGACTGGGATAGGGACTGGAAAAAAAGAGATTCATGTCAGAGATCTCAAAATAAGAAAGTAGGAGGGAATGGCAGCCAACCAGCTACCATCGGTCTTTTTCTTTTTGCCTATACGTGCCTGCAAGTAGCCACAGCAGTTGCAGACTTTTCAAGGTCACAGCCTAGTGTTTTAAGTTTGGTTTTCCATTCTTTTCCAAAATGTGAAAATCAATTTCTACAGCATTTTTGTATGTGAACATTTCCATTGCTTTTTAAGAGATTGTGTTTACTTTTTTATCCATTAAAAAGCTGTAACAGAATTGGGTCAATAATTCTAGAAAAACATGCTTTGGCAAAGTTGAACAGATTCTTAGAGGCCTTGTTTTTTTCTTCTGAATTTTATTTTATTTATTTTTTTATACAGCAGGTTCTTATTAGTTATCCATTTTATACATATTAGTGTATACATGTCAATCCCAATCTCCCAGTTCATCACACCACCACCCCTACCCGGAGGCCTTGTTTTTAAAAAATGTAATCTTCTGAACCGTTAGTAGATTTCACTTTGCATTCATTCATTCACCTCCCTCTGTTGAAGGTTTATTCAGTCAGTTAGGAATGCATTCAGCACCAGAAAGAAGAAGCCCTAATGATGGTGCCTTAAGCAATAAAGATGTTGAATTAGCTCACCTGTAAGAAGTCTGGAGGTAGGTGGTTCTAGGGTGGTGCAGTGGCTTTATGGGCCCAACTAGGACCCAGACCATTTCTGGGTTTCCATTCTGTTGTCCTTAGCTATCGGTGGCCTTTTGTCCTTAATGTTTGTCACCTCAGGGTTTTCTACCCAGTCAAGGCAGGAAGTCATTAGGGAAATAAAAATTCTTCCAGAAGCCCCCTCAACAGGCTTCTGCTGACATCTCATTAACTATAATCATGTCGCTTGACCACCCCGGCTGCCATGGAGGCAGAAAGGTGTGGTATTTGGGTTTTCCTGCCTTCATAGAAAAGATGAGTAAAGGAGGGGATTGCCTTGTAGGCAGCCCACCAAAATGCTTCGCCTACCATGTGCCAGGCACTCTCACGTGGGGAAGACACTGCACCTGCCTGTGAAGCATAAAGGAAGTTGAAGCACCAAGCAAGAGGATGCTGGCACACCAGTCACCACGCCCCCCCTCACCTGTTGGTGGCACACATTGATATTTGAGGCAGATACTCTTCTCTTGAGCTCACATTCAGCCTCAGAATCCTGTTGAATTCTGGGCTCCGGGCAGCCACTACCAGTTGGCAGAGGAGATAAAACCAATTTGCCATCTTGAGATGATTTGCCTTGAGGTCTCGAAAAGCACTTAGTATGTCTTTGCATGTACTTTTAGCGTCCTAAAACTTCTTTAAGTTACTAACAATTTTGTTTGTAAGATTTTCAATTAGGATTCTAACCACATTGATTTCAGCTTTAGGAGCTTGCCAGGTAAATGGATTTTTGGTTTTGGATGAGCTAGATGGTTGTTATGGTTGGATTTTCATTTTCCAGAATGAAAGAAGTTGACTGGTCCAATCTTGGTAAGCTTTAAGAAACGTCTCTAGCTGCTGCTTATATCTTTTTCTCTTTTTGTGCAGTCATTTTTCTCCTGCTGTTAGAGTAGTTGTCAACCAGGGCACTTTTGCCTCGCCTACTCCCTCACTTCTGGGGACATTTGGTGATGTCTGGAGACACATACTTGGGTGTCACAACTGGGGTGGGGTGCTACTGGTGACTAGTGGGGAGACTCCAGTTTTGGGGCTAAGTGTCATACAACATGCAGGACAGTATCCCTCAAAAAGGATTATCCAGCCCCAAATGTCAGTAGTGCTGAGGTTAAGAAACTGTTGGAGGAATGTTTTGAACTTCCTTAGTGTAAGTTTTCCTTACTTTCCCAGCCTTTAATGGTTATCTTGTTACTTTTTCTTCTCTGGGTTTGCTGCAGCACTAGAGTAAAGGTTGGACTTTACTGGCAGGATCCTTGGATCACTGTCTTAGTAAAACTATGACAGTAAGTAAATCATTTTGAAACCTGAATGCTCAGTATGCTGTTTTAAGAGGAAATAAGCTTATTGTCCTAACTTCAATAGGATGCTAGCTTGGGTGCTCCAGGTTCGTACAGATGCTTTCGGATTTCTGGTACTCAGTGCCCTTTTGCAGTAAGTGAAAGAAGGAAGGTCATCTTTCAAGTAACAAAGATAGGTTTTATAGCAGCAGTTTTCAAACTGTGCTTCCAAAGAACAACTAGAACAGAGTGATCTACTGATAAAAGAAATGCGGGGACTCCTTTCAAATTTGCAGGAAAACAAAAAGTAATTGATGAATCAAATTTTCTCTCCCACATTTTTTTCCTTGAACTTTGGTGCCTGGTGGTGCTTATTTATTAGTGAGAGTTCTTGGGTTACAAAGGGAGTATATGTGTGTAAATGAGTAGTGGCAGACAAGCTAGCAGTCAGGGGCTTCCACTGGCTCAGTTTCACACCTGACTTTGTCATGGACTCATGCTGGGGAGCTCTGATTGTATGCTGCAGACCTATGATAAAAGTTTTCCTCGTTTGTATGAAGCTGATTAGTACGTTGACATTTCACAGTGGTTCCCAAGAAGTGATCTGATTTTAGGGTGTCCCTCAAATTAATTTGAAAAATAGGAAAAAAAAAATGAAATTGTGTCGGTCACGTTCAGATTTGTGATGGTATTAGATAGAAAGTATGTCTCCTCCTGGTCTGTTCTCTTGTCTGTCAAATGCTGTCACTTCTGTTTTAGTGAAGCTCCACATCTTTGAAGGAGAAGGGCGGTGAGAGAATCATCAAATTTTAGACTTGGAAGGAGACTTGGGTGAGATGTGAGTGGTCCTCAGACTTTCTGGATGAGGAAACTGAGGTTCACCTGCTGGCTAGAGGCTGAGGGAGCAGAACCAGCGTTCTGACCATCCCCCGAGATGCCGATGCACACACTGAGCCCTGGTTCTGAGGTCGTCTTATCAGCACAACCACTGAAGCGACAGGTCTCAACATAAAACATAAACAGCGACGGTGGATGTGCTGAAACATGTAGCATTTTTTCCCTATAAGTTTGCGGTGCTAAATCGTAGTGAAAATAAGGTCAGCTGCAGCTAGCTTTATATATGTGCTATTTCTCCTGAGACTTAGGCACTTTTGGAAGACTTCCTTAAAAAATTATCCTTTCAGACCATTTAAATGCATACATAAACACATCTTTTACATTGATGGCCTTATACTCTCCATAGAGTTCTGTAACTTGCTTTCCCTTATGCCCCTATACTGGACTTGAGAATATATCACGGGTAGCCATAGCTTTCATTGTTTTTTTTTTTTTTTTTTTTTTTTTTTTTTATGTCTGAAACATTTATATTAACATATTTCCATACAAATACAATATAAGATTTTTAGAAATTTCATATAATGTCTGAAACATTTATATTAACATATTTCCATACATATTTCCATACAAATACAAATATAAGATTTTTAGAAATTTCATGTAATGTCTGAAACATTTATATTAACATATTTCCATACAAATAACCCAATGAAAGTTTAGTATTAGTTGTTTTGTTTGTTTGTTGTTTTATACTGCAGGTTCTTATTAGGCATCAATTTTATACACATCAGTGTATACATGTCAATCCCAATCGCCCAGTTCAGCACACCACCGTCCCCACCCCACCGCAGTTTTCCCCCCTTGGTGTCCATATGTCCATTCTCTACATCTGTGTCTCAACTTCTGCCCTTCAAACCGGCTCATCTGTACCATTTTTCTAGGTTCCACATACATGCATTAATATACGATATTTGTTTTTCTGTTTCTGACTTACTTCACTCTGTATGACAGTCTCTAGATCCATCCACTTCTCAACAAATGACTCAATTTCGTTCCTTTTTATGGCTGAGTAATATTCCGTTGTATATATGTACCACATCTTCTTTATCCATTCGTCTGTTGATGGGCATTTAGGTTGCTTCCATGACCTGGCTATTGTAAATAGTGCTGCAATGAACATTTGGGTGCATGTGTCTTTTTGAATTACGGTTTTCTCTGGGTATATGCCCAGTAGTGGGATTGCTGGGTCATATGGTAATTCTATTTTTAGTTTTTTAAGGACCCTCCATATTGTTCTCTATAGTGGCTGTATCAATTTACATTCCCACCAACAGTGCAAGAGGGTTCCCTTTTCTCCACACCCTCTCCAGCATTTGTTGTTTGTAGATTTTCTGATGATGCCCATTCTAACAGGAGTGAGGTGATACCTCATTGTAGTTTTGATTTGCCATTTCTCTAATAATTAGTGATGTTGAGCACCTTTTCATGTGCTTCGTGGCCGCCTGTATGTCTTCTGTGGAGAAATGTCTATTTAGGTCTTCTGCCCATTTTTGGATTGGGGTGTTTGTTTCTTTAATATTGAGCTGAATGAGCTGTTTATATATTTTGGAGATTAATCCTTTGTCCGTTGATTCGTTTGCAAATATTTTCTCCCATTCTGAGGGTTGTCTTTTCGTCTTGTTTATGGTTTCCTTTGCTGTGCAAAAGCTTTGAAGTTTCATTAGGTCCCACTTGTTTATTTTTGTTTTTATTTCCATTACTCTAGGAGGTGGATCAAAAAAGATCTTGCTGTGATTTATGTCAAAGAGTGTTCTTCCTATGTTTTCCTCTAAGAGTTTTATAGTGTCCAGTCTTATATTTAGGTCTCTAATCCATTTTGAGTTTATTTTTGTGTATGGTGTTAGGGAGTATTCTAATTTCATTTTTTTACATGTAGCTGTCCAGTTTTCCCAGCACCACTTATTGAAGAGACTGTCTTTTCTCCATTGTATATCTTTGCCTCCTTTGTCATAGATTAGTTGACCATAGGTGCGTGGGTTAATCTCTGGGCTTTCTATCTTGTTCCATTGATCTATGTTTCTGTTTTTGTGCCAGTACCATATTGTCTTGATTACTGTAGCTTTGTAGTAGAGTCTGAAGTCAGGGAGTCTGATTCCTCCGGCTCCGTTTTTTTCCCTCAAGACTGCTTTGGCTATTCGGGGTCTTTTGTGTCTCCATACAAATTTTAAGATGATTTGTTCTAGCTCCGTAAAAAATGCCATTGGTAATTTGATAGGGATTGCATTGAATCTGTAGATTGCTTTGGGTAGTATACTCATTTTCACAATGTTGATTCTTCCAATCCAAGAACATGGTATATCTCTCCATCTGTTGGTATCATCTTTAATTTCTTTCATCAGTGTCTTATAGTTTTCTGCATACAGGTCTTTTGTCTCCCTAGGTAGGTTTATTCCTAGGTATTTTATTCTTTTTGTTGCACTGGTAAATGGGAGTGTTTCCATAATTTCTCTTTCAGATTTTTCATCATTAGTGTATAGGAATGCAAGAGATTTCTGTGCATTAATTTTGTATCCTGCAACTTTACCATATTCATTAATTAGCTCTAGCAGTTTTCTGGTGGCAGTTTTAGGTCTATGTATAGTATCATGTCATCCGCAAACAGTGACAGTTTAACTTCTTCTTTTCCAATTTGTATTCCTTTTATTTCTTTTTCTTCTCTGATTGCCGTGGCTAGGACTTCCAGAACTATGTTGAATAATAGTGGTGAGAGTGGACATCCTTGTCTCGTTCCTGATCTTAGAGGAAATGCTTTCAGTTTTTCACCATTGAGAATGATGTTTGCTGTGGGTTTGTCATATATGGCCTTTATTATGTTGAGGTAGGTTCCCTCTATGCCCACTTTCTGGAGAGTGTTTATCATAAATGGGTGTTGAATTTTGTCAAAAGCTTTTTCTGCATCTATTGAGATGATCATATGGTTTTTATTCTTCAATTTGTTAATATGGTGTATCACATTGATTGATTTGCGTATATTGAAGAATCCTTGCATCCCTGGGATAAATCCCACTTGATCGTGGTGTATGATCCTTTTAATGTGTTGTTGCATTCTGTTTGCTAGTATTTTGTTGAGGATTTTTGCATCTATATTCATCAGTGATATTGGTCTGTAATTTTCTTTTTTTGTAGTGTCTTTGTCTGGTTTTGGTATCAGGGTGATGGTGGCCTCATAGAATGAGCTTGGGAGTGTTCCTTCCTCTGCAATTTTTTGGAAGAGTTTGAGAAGGATAGGTGTTAGCTCTTCTCTAAATGTTTGATAGAATTCACCTGTGATGCCATCTGGTCCTGGACTTTTGTTTGTTGGAAGATTTTTAATCACAGTTTCAATTTCATTACTTGTGATTGGTCTGTTCATATTTTCTGTTTCTTCCTGGTTCAGTCTTGGAAGGTTATACCTTTCTAAAAATTTGTCCATTTCTTCCAGGTTGTCCATTTTATTGGCATAAAGTTGCTTGTAGTAGTCTCTTAGGATGCTTTGTATTTCTGCAGTGTCTGTTGTAACTTCTCCTTTTTCATTTCTGATTTTATTGATTTGAGTCCTCTCCCTCTTTTTCTTGATGAGTCTGGCTAATGGCTTATCAATTTTGTTTATCTTCTCAAAGAACCAACTTTTAGTTTTATTGATCTTTGCTATTGTTTTCTTTGTTTCTATTTCATTTATTTCTGCTCTGATCTTTATGATTTCTGCTAACTTTGGGTTTTGTTTGTTCTTCTTTCTCTAGTTTCTTTAGGTGTAAGGTTAGATTGTTTACTTGAGATTTTTCTTGTTTCTTTAGGTAGGCTTGTATAGCTATAAACTTCCCTCTTAGAACTGCTTTCGCTGCATCCCATAGGTTTTGGGTCGTCGTGTTTTCGTTGTAATTTGTCTCTAGGTATTTTTTTATTTCCTCTTTGATTTCTTCAGTGATCTCTTGGTTATTTAGTAATGTATTGTTTAGCCTCCATGTGTTTGTCTTTTTTACGTTTTTTTCCCTGTAAGTCATTTCTAATCTCATAGAGTTGTGGTCAGAAAAGATGCTTGATATGATTTCAATTTTCTTAAATTTACTGAGGCTCGATTTGTGACCCAAGATGTGATCTACCCTGGAGAATGTTCCGTGCGCACTTGAGAAGAACGTGTAATCTGCTGTTTTTGGATGGAATGTCCTATAAATATCAATTAAATCTATCTGGTCTATTGTGTCATTTAAAGCTTCTGTTTCCTTATTTATTTTCATTTTGGATGATCTGTCCATTGGTGTAAGTGAGGGGTTAAAGTCCCCCACTATGATTGTGTTACTGTCAATTTCCTCTTTTATAGCTGTTAGCAGTTGCCTTATGTATTGAGGTGCTCCTATGTTGGGTGCATATATATTTATAATTGTTATATCTTCTTCTTGGATTGATCCGTTGATCATTATGTAGTGTCCTTCCTTGTCTCTTGTAACATTCTTTATTTTAAAGTCTATTTTATCTGATATGAGTATAGCTACTCCAGCTTTCTTTTGATTTCCATTTGCGTGGAATATCTTTTTCCATCCCCTCACTTTCAGTCTGTATGTGTCCCTAGGTCTAAAGTGGGTCTCTTGTAGACAGCATATATATGGGTCTTGTTTTTGTATCCATTCAGCCAGTCTATGTCTTTTGGTTGGGGCATTTAATCCATTCACGTTTAAGGTAATTATCGATATGTATGTTCCTATGACCATTTTCTTAATTGTTTTGGGTTTGTTTTTGTAGGTCCTTTTCTTCTCTTGTGTTTCCCACTTAGAGAAGTTCCTTTAGCATTTGTTGTAGAGCTGGTTTGGTGGTGCTGAATTCTCTTAGCTTTTGCTTGTCTGTAAAGCTTTTGATTTCTCCATCAAATCTAAATGAGATCCTTGCCGGGTAGAGTAATCTTGGTTGTAGGTTCTTCCCTTTCATCACTTTAAGTATATCATGCCACTCCCTTCTGGCTTGCAGAGTTTCTGCTGAGAAATCAGCTGTTAACCTTATGGGAGTTCCCTTGTATGTTATTTGTCATTTTTCCCTTGCTGCTTTCAATAATTTTTCTTTGTCTTTAATTTTTGCCACTTTGATTACTATGTGTCTCGGCGTGTTTCTCCTTGGGTTTCTCCTGTATGGGACTCTCTGCGCTTCCTGGACTTGGGTGGCTATTTCCTTTCCCATGTTAGGGAAGTTTTCGACTATAATCTCTTCAAATATTTTCTCTGGTCCTTTCTCTCTCTCTTCACCTTCTGGGACCCCTATAATGTGAATGTTGTTGCGTTTAATGTTGTCCCAGAGGTCTCTTAGGCTGTCTTCATTTCTTTTCATTCTTTTTTCTTTAGTCTGTTCCGCAGCAGTGAATTCCACCATTCTGTCTTCCAGGTCACTTATCCGTTCTTCTGCCTCAGTTATTCTGCTATTGATTCCTTCTAGTGTAGTTTTCATTTCAGTTATTGTATTGGTCATCTCTGTTTGTTTGTTCTTTAATTCTTCTAGGTCTTTGTTAAACATTTCTTGCATCTTCTCGATCTTTGCCTCCATTCTTATTCCGAGGTCCTGGATCATCTTCACTATCATTATTCTGAATTCTTTTTCTGGAAGGTTGCCTATCTCCACTTCATTTAGTTGTTTTTCTGGGGTTTTTTCTTGTTCCTTCATCTGGTACATAGCCCTCTGCCTTTTCATCTTGTCTATCTTTCTGTAACTGTGGTTTTTGGTCCACAGGCTGCAGGATTGTAGTTTTTCTTGCTTCTGCTGTCTGCCCTCTGGTGGTTGAGGCTATCTAAGAGGCTTGATGGGAGGCTCTGGTGGTGGGTAGAGCTGACTGTTGCTGTGGCGGTCAGAGCTCAGTAAAACTTTAATCCACTTGACTGTTGCTGGGTGGGGCTGGGTTCCCTCCCTGTTGGTTGTTTTGCCTGAGGCAACCCAACACTGGAGCCTACCTGGGCTCTTTGGTGGGGTTAATGGCAGACTCTGGGAGGGCTCACGCCAAGGAGCACTTCCCAGAACCTCCGCTGCCAGAGTCCTTGTCCCCACAGTGAAACAGAGCCACCCCCTGCCTCTGCAGGAGACCCCCCAACACCAGCAGGTAGGTCTGGTTCAGTCTCCCCCAGGGTCACTGCTCCTTCCCCTGGGTCCCGATGCGCACACTACTTTGTGTGTGCCCTCCAAGAGTGGGGTCTCTGTTTCCCCCAGTCCTGTCGAAGTCCTGCAGTCAATTCCCACTAGGCTTCAAAGTCTGATTCTCTAGGAATTCCTCCTCCCGTTGCCGGACCCCCAGGTTGGGAAGCCTGACGTGGGGCTCAGAACCTTCACTCCAGTGGGTGGACTTCTGTGGTATAAGTGTTCGCCAGTCTGTGAGTCACCCACCCAGCAGTTATGGGATTAGATTTTACTCTGATTGTGCCCCTCCTACTGTCTCACTGTGGCTTCTCCTCTGTCCTTGGACGTGGGGTATCCTCCTTGGTGAAGTCCAGGGTCTTCCTGTCAATGATTGTCCAGCAGACAGTTGTGATTCTGGTGCTGTCGCAAGAGGGAGTGAGAGCACGTCCTTCTACTCCGCCATCTTGGTTAATCCCCCACAGCTCACTTTCATTGTTTTTTGTTAATACATCCAAGTCCACCTCATTCTTTTAAACAGTTGTGTAGAAGCCCACTGATGGGTGTTTTGGTTGTATAAAATTTTTAACCGTTATAGCCAATCCTTCAACATATATCAAGTCTCCTTTTCTAAGGAGTGGGTCTTAGCTGTGGCGTTGCTGAGTCAGAGGGAACGTGCACTTACACTGTTGATGCACCTCACCAGACTGCCCAGCAAAAGCCTGTGTTAGGACAAGACTCTGACCCTTCCATGCTGCATGCTAGGGCCTCGCCGCTGACATGTGCTTCCTCTTTCAAGTGACTGCCCTATTCTTCAGTTTTCAAACTTATTTTCTTTCACTTAGGTCAGTTTTGTTCCTCTAGGTATGCCTATTCTCCACTCTTCTTAAATGTGTATGTCTCTCTTTCCAGACATGTCCGCCTGATGTGTGCAGCTTCTTATCAGGTGGTAAAGGGGACTCATGAGAAAGTGCAAGAAAAGCATTGAAGAGGACTAGTTGGGGAATAAAAATACACAGGACAATTATGGACTCTCATGTTTGCTGACTTAAACCACATTTACTGAGCAATTATTGTGTATAAAGGGACTAGTTTAGGGGAATAGAGGATTAAGTATGACGATTATAGGACAAAGTTCTTGCCCTCAGAGAACTTACCAGTTTTATAGGGAAATTTTAAAAAAATTGTATTGACTGGGAAAGTTCAGTGGGAGTTCAGAGAAGGGTGAAATCGTTGTGAGCTGAAGTGTAAGTAGAAGATTCATTCATTCATTGTTGGCAGTTAAGCTTCTACAAATTTATGAATTTATGGAGCTCCTAACTCCATGCCACGTGCTGTGCTAGTCATTGAGTATATGGGGGTAAACCAAACGGTATGGTAATGTAAAAAAATGGTGCCAGGTCCCGTGAGCCATTCCTTCTTGGAACTTCTATTGTTACAGGGGAGGCAGATGTTAACAAACACACACTGGTAAATGTGAAATTTAAAATTATTAGAGCTAAGAAGGAAAAGATAAGGTGTATGAGAGAGAATGATGGGTGTGGCCAGGCAGGAGTGATAAAATGTATTCAAAAGGCTCTGCAGGGGGCAGGGCTGGGGGTCCATTTGAAAGTCTGACAGGCCTTTTTCATGGCTTAGAGAGCTAGGAGGGGCGTGGGATAGATGAGGCTGGAAAAAGAGGTCAGGTAGGCAGAGGCGGGTCCTGTAGGACCCCCTTGTAGACCAAGATTAGGGGTTTAGATTTGATTCTGAGAGCAGTGGGGAGCTGTTGCAGGTTTTAAGCAGAGTTCTGGCATGATCTCCTTGAAATGTGAAGTGACCATTCTGAGTCTGAATAGTGACTGTAGACTGGAAGCAGGGAGGCCAGTTCGGAGGTTTTGCGAAGGTGGTGGATGGTATGGAGAAGCGGATAGATTTGATATATATCTGGAGGTAGACTCGACAGGACTGGCTAAAGGATTGATTCTGGGGAAGGCACTGAGGCAGAGGGGAGCAGCCAGAATAATGCCCTGGTGTTTGTTTTGAGCAAGAGAGCGATTACTGGTGCTGTGCACTTACTTGAGGAGCAGCAGTTCTGGGGTATGGGGAGTTCAGTTTCACATGTATTAAATAGGACACTCAGGAGATATCTGGTTGGCAGCTGGATAAGGGAATCTGGAGTTCAGAAGATTGGGACTGGCTAGAGATAAAGATATGGGACTCCTTGGTCTATAGGTGGTATTTAAAACTGTGACATATTGCTTGGAATGGGATTTGAAGATAACTAAGGCTTGGATAGTTACGGGTAAGAGAGATGCCATTCCATATTGTTGGGGAAATATTCTGAGCAAAGGCACAGCCATGGCACATTGTCTAGGGTCAGAGAGGCCACTGGGCTGTCTGCTGTGTGGAATTGATTTGCAGAAGTTTTTTTCAGCCTTGGCACTGTTGACATGCCTGGCATTATTGGCTAGATGCGTCTTTGCTGTGGGGGGCTGTCCTGGTGTATTAGGATATTGAGCAGGGTCCCTGTCCTCTGCCCACTGGGTGCTGGTAGTACTCCCCTGCACCCACCCCAGTCATGATAATCAAAACTGTCTCCAGACGTTGCCACATGTCTCCTGGGGGGCAAAATTGCCCCTGGTTGAGAACCACTGATTTGGAGAGAAGGGCAAATAAATGTAGATGGCTGAGGAGGTGAGAGGGGACAGATTATGGGTGCCCTTGAAAGTCTGTCACAACAATTTAGCCTTGAGGCTGCAATCAGTAGTGATTCAGTTGAGGCTTCTTGAGCTGTGCAGACTCTGATTTGATGAAAAAAGATGTTTTAGAAAAATGGTTCTGATGGTGAGCAAAAATGAATCAGATGGAGGAGAAAGTAAGTGCGTGGAAAGGGCAATCACAGGTGTGACATGAGGAAAATGGGGAGGAAAGGGTGAATCCAAGAGACATTTTGGAGGACATCGTGACATCATTAAAGAGACTCCAAGAGATGGAGAGGTAAAGGAAACACCGAGGTTTCAGACCTGGGTGATGGAGAAAATAAGGGGATATCTGACAGAGGTGGAGCAGTCCAAAAAGGGCACTAAGGGCAGAGAAGATCATGAATATAATTTGAACTTGTGGGGTTGGGGGTCATAGGATATCTAAGGAGAGTCTTAATAGTTGGAAATCTGGTGCGATTTAGAACTAGCTGTGTAGACTTGGATTCAGCTGCATAGAGGTGATAATTGAAGCCAGGAGCATTGAGTGTGTAGTCAGAAGCCCAAGGCCAAGCCCTTGGGGGAAACTAAAAATAAGAGGATAGGAGGAGGGAGGGACTTGTTGGACTTGTTAAAGGGGCAGAGAGATAGGCGGAAAACCAGGAAAGCAGAGTCAGGAAACCTGGCTCTTTTAGGTTGACTTCCTGCTCTTAGCCCTGAGTACAGTGTAGAGCTGCAGAAACGTCAGTTTATACCCAGTAAGAGGGGCTTCTGTGGTGGTGCAGTGGTTAAGAATCTGCCTGCCAATGCAGGGGACACGGGTTCGAGCCCTGGTCTGGGAAGATCCCACATGCTGTGGAGCAACTAAGCCCGTGCGCCACAACTACTGAGCCTGCGCTCTAGAGCCCGCGAGCCACAACTACTGAAGCCCTCGCGCCTAGAGCCCGTGCTCCGCGACAAGAGAAGCCACCGCAATGAGAAGCCCGCGCACCGCAACGAAGAGTGGCCCCCTCGCTGCAACTAGAGAAGGCCGGCTCACAGCAACAAAGACCCAACGCAGTCAAAAATAAAATAAATAAATAGATAAATAAATTTAAAAAGAATGCTATATACCCATTAAGAATCAAATTCAGGTTGATATATTGTAGTCATGACTCGTTAAGTCTACAGATTTATCGAGCACATTTTTGTGCTGGTCCTGTGTTGGGAGGCACTGAGCTGTGCCAGGATGAGTGAGATGGTCCGTGCCCTTAAGGAATGCAGGGTCTAGAAGGGAAGTCAGGGGTTAAGAAACAATTGCAGAAGGGTAGGATGAGTGCTGTGACAGAGGTATGTATAGAAGTGCCGTGTAGACCCAAGGGAGGGAAGGGAGGGTTGGGGGGGACTGGAGAGATGATACCTTGGCTGTGTCTGGAAGGATTTGGTCGGAATCCTCTAGGTGGATAAGGGGAGAGGTGGGAAAGGCCTTTCCAGGGCAGAAAACCCATCAAGTGCAAAGGCTTAGAACCTCAAACAACTTGGCTTATTCAGAAAATTTCAAGGTCTGGTGGGGTTGGAGCAGAAGGGTAGGGTGGTGGATGGATTGGGGAGGAGGTCAGTGGTGATGCTTTGGGCAAGGTTAGATCTCTGCCTTTGTTCTTTGTGCCATGTCAGAGAATAGCATCTTGTGAGGGCAGCCACCAAGGAATTTCAGACAGGCTTGTGGTATCATTGTCTTTTTCTTTTATTACTTTTCAAAGAATGATCACTCAGAGGCCAGGGACATTGAGGATGGGGAGGTGATGATGAGAGAGGGCAGGGGCAGAACTGGGGGGTTCAGGGAGAACAGAATATATCTTAGCCTCTTTGAGCCTGGTTACATTTGGGAAACTGAGGCAGCATAAAACTTTTCAGAGGTGCTAAATTCCACTTTAGGCATGTTGTATTTGAGGTCCCATGATAACTCATGGAGGAAAATATTCAGTAGTGTAGGCTAGAGTTTTGGCTAGAGATTTTTATTTGTCATTAAACTCCCCTTCTGAGTTTTTAAAAATATCTTTCAAACCAGCAACATAAACTAGCACTAAATCTGTTATTTTGATTTGATCTAGTTTGGTTCTTTACACATTTGCAGGGGCAGAGCTTCAACTTGAACTCAGGGCAGTGTGATGATAACATTTATGCTCTCACTGTACTGAACACATTGCCTTGAAGTGCCATCAGTTTACATTTTTGTACTTGTCCACATACATATATATTTAACATAGTTGCTATTATCCTGGCCAGGCCATTTTGTATTATAATTTTTTTTCATGCAACTTATAAAACATTTTTCCATGTTTCTAAATAGTACTCATAATACTGTTTAATGTTTAATGATACATATGGTATCATATTGCTAAGTGATAATTTAATCATCCACTCCTCTTTTATTGGGCAATTTCCACCATACTCTTTTTTATTATAATGAACATGAATCATGTGTATAGCTTTTTGTTTTGTCATGTTATTTATTTAGGATAAATTTCCAAACATGTTCTCAGAGCATCAGAAGCTTATGGACATCTTTTTGACTTCTTATTACAGAAATTACAATGCTGCTAGTTTGATCATAAACTTCACCCAGCCCAATGAATGGTGCATGTTGGATGCTCACAAACCATTTTTGGAATGAGTTGGATTTTTATAATTTAAATTTGTTATTGTCAGTTTATATTCATTCTTTTCTCATTTGTCTATTGTCATTTTTTCCAATTTTTTGTTGTGGTAAAATACACATAACATAAAATTTACCCGTTTAGTTACTTTTAAGTACAGCTCAGTGGCATTAAGTACATTCACTGTTGTGCAACCATCAACCACTGTCCATTTCCAGAACTTTTTCATCGTCCCAAACAGGAACTCTGTATGCATTAAGCAATCACTCCCATCTAGTCCCTGGTAACCTGTGTTCTATTTTCTGTCTCTATGAATTTACCTATTCTAGGTATCCCATATAAGTAGACTTACACAGTACAATACACAAAATCCTTTTGTGTCTGGTTTATGTCATTTAGAATAATGTTTTCAGTATTCATCTGTGTTGTAGTATGTTGCAGAATTTCATTTCTTTTTATGGCGGAATAATATTCCTTTATATTATGTACTACATTTTGTTTATCCATTCATCTGTTGATGGACAACTGGGTTGTTTCTGCTTTTTGGCTATTGTGAATAATGATGCTATGAACATAGGCATTCAAGTATCTATGTGTGTCCCTGTTTTTAATTCTTTTGGGTCATGTAGTAATTCTGTATTTAACTTTTTGAGAAACTGTCAAACTTTTCCACAGTGGCTGCACCATTGTACATTCCCACCAGCAATGCATGAGGGTTCCAATTTCTCCACATCCTTGCCAGCACTTGTTATTTTCCATTTTTGTTTTCAAATAATAGCCATCCTAGCTGTGTGTGAAGTGTTAGCTCATTGTGGTTTTGATTTGCATTTCTCTAATGACTAATGATCATTAGTCATTAATGACTTAACTGATGACTTGGACTATCTTTTCAAGTGCTTATTGCCTATTTGTATATCTTCTTTGGAGAAATGTCTATCCAAATACTTTCCTCATTTTTGAATTGGATTTTTTTGTTGTTGTTGATGCTGAGTTGTAGAAGTTCTTTATATATTCTGGATATTAATCCTTTATCAGATATATGATTAGCAAGTATTTTCTCCCATTCCGTGGGTTGTTGTTTCACTCTCTTGATAACTGTGATGAAGTCCGATTTGTCTATTTTTCTTCTTCTGCTGTCTGTGCTTTTGGTAACATATCCAAGAAATCATTGCCAAATTTAATGTCATGAAGTTTTCCGTCTTTGTTTTTTAATAAAAATTTTATAGTTTTAGCTCTTATATATAGGTCTTTAATCCATTTTGAGTTAACTTTTGTATTGATATATGGTGTAAGGTAAGGTTACAGCTTCATTCTTTTGCATGTGGATATTTAGTTTTCTCAGCACTGTTGTTGAAAAGACTAGTGTTCTTTCTTTGTTGAATGGTTTTGGTGCCCCTGTCAAAAATCAATTGACTGTATATGTGAGGGTTTATTTCTGGGCTCTTTATTCTATTCCATTGATCTATATGCCTGTCTTTGTTTCAGCACCACACTGTTTTGATTACTGTAGCTGTGTAGTAAGTTTTGAAATCAGAAGTTTGAGTCCTTCAAATTTGTTCTTCTTTTTCAAGATTGTTTTGTCTTTGGAGTCCCTGGAGATTCTATATGAATTTCAGAATAGGCTTTTCTTTCTGCAGAAAATGGGATTTTTATAGGGATTGCACTGAAATCTGTAGATTGTTTTGGGTAGAATTGTCATTGTAACAATATTGTCTTCCAGTCCATGAACATGGAATATCTTTTTTAATATTTATGTTGTCTTTAATTTCCTTCACTTAAGTTTTGTAGTTTTCAATGTACAGGTTTTTCACCTCCTTTGTTAAATGATTATTCCTAAGTATTTTATTCTTTTTGGTGTTGTTATACATGGAACTGTTTTCTTAATTTCCTTTTTGGATTGTTCATTGCTAGTGTATAGAAATGGAACTGGTTTTTGTGTGTTGATA